>NC_133034.1:5857395-6167291 GCF_048771995.1 Taeniopygia guttata
AATTCTGTAGTCAGGCTTTGCATTTCCTGATCATTAACAAACAGAGTTTTATGAAATTCTGGCTTTTTTTTTTTTTTTTTTTGTCTCTTTATCACTGAGTAGACAGTGAGAAACAAACAAAAAACCAAAAAAAACCCCAAAAAACCCTTCTGCTCTTGTCTCCTTTGAAAGCATTTAATACTTTCTCCTCACAATTTCTCTGTGGTCCACGCCAAGAAAATATTCCTGCAAGGTCAGGTCTGCCGGGGAGGCCAAATGAAATGTTGGACCTCGGTGGAATTACAGGATCATCTGGACAGGCAATATTGGCCTTGGGAAAGAGCTTTTCTCTGTGAATTCACAGCTCTGGCTGCAGCCAGCGTGGCTTTAAAGGAATAAAACAACAGCTTTGAAGGGCCTTATCTACAACTAACACGCAGTGGTTTAAGCCTCAGAGACCCTGGGCTACTACATGTGGTGTCTTTTCTTCCTCCTCCCCAGTTTGGGCTGGACTCAGCCTTCTTGGATTGGCTTCCCTTCCCCAGGAAAATGGCAAGTTTTGCCTCTGAGGTGGCAGCAAATCTTCCTGCCTGGGGAAAACCAGGATATCCCTCTGGAGGATCTCACAGGAACCACGGGCAGGACTGGCAGCCCCAGATCTGTGTCCTCTCTCCTGGCCTTCTGCACATCTCTGTCACCACAGAATTCACATCTATCGCCCAAACTTGGACAGGAAAATCCATCTTTTCCTTTGGAATCTTGCTTTGGTCCCCCAGGCTAACAGCACCCTGAGCTCTGAGGTAAATAAGGAAAAAGCTGACGTGGAAACTGAGACATGAAAAGCTTGTGTGGGTCTGATTCCCACACCTTGCTCTGTGATTGCTGAGGAGGGAACAGCTGCAATGGGTTCCATAGGGACCGAGTGAAGAAACAAAGGAAAACTCTAAATCTGCTCAGAAACTCCTGAGCTAAGGATCCATCATTCCGTGTGGGAGTGATGAGGCAGCTCTGCATTTCAGGCCTTCCTTCAGGGTTTTTTCCATCAGAAAAGCGGTTTTGAAAGGAATATCCTGGTTTATTAATTCTGGGAAGAGCTGTGCAGGGGCAAGCTAAGCCTGGAGGCCCGAACTGGCCAGCATTCCATGGAATATCTGCTCAGGGCCTGGTTGTGAGGGAATGAACCAGGGAGTCAGGCTCTGGCCATGGTCCTTTTCCACACATGATAATTCCATTAAATTAACATTGGCTGCACGTTCTCATGGCAACTCTGAACCCAAACAATAACAACACCGAGGATGTGGGAATGGAGGGGAGAAAACTCTCCTGGAAATTCCTCTTTTGTGGAGAATGGGCATTGGGAAGTGAAAGGAGAGCAGCAGGTGGGCTCAGCTCTCGCTTCCCACGGGGCAGGATTATGGCTCTGCTCAGCCCCTGACTGCAAAGGGTGTACTTGGTGAGGCTGGGGGCTTTTCCAGCCTTGAGGATTCTCTGATTCCTTAAGGATTCTGTGATCCACAGGCTGCTGGCACAGCACTGACTCCCTCTGCCCCCTTTTGGCTGTGCTCTGTCTTTTCCTGGTTCTCCCTTGTGCTTCCCGTTTTCCTTAAGCATCTCCCCCTTGATCTCATCCCCTATTTTTATCCTGAACCTATTATTTATAAGGTCCTGCTAGCCTGGGAGGAGCCTCTTTGCTGAGGTGCTCCTGGCAAGGACTCTGGGTGAGGTGGGGGGTCCCTGGGCTGGGGGTTTGGGAGAATTTTTGGATTGGAGGTTTGAGGGGTGATGCTGTGGATGGTTTGGGAGGTTCCTGGCCTGAGGCTTTGAAGGGTTGCCTAGTCTGGAGCCTTGGGGGTTTCCCTGGTTTGGGGGTTTAGGGGGAGGTGGTGTGAAGGGTCCCTGGGCTGGGGGTTTGGGCTGAGATCATGTTGGGGTCCCTGGTGCGAAGGTTTAGGGGGGTCCCTGAATTAGGGTTTAGGGGGAGGTGGTGTGGGGGTCCTTGCTATGTGAGTCTGGGGGCGTTCCATGGTCTGAGGGCTTGGGGGGATCCCAGGAGTGGGGATTTATGGGGAGGTGTTTTGTAGTCCCTGGTCTGGAGGTTTAGAGGGAGTCCCTGAACTGGGGTTCAAGGGGATGTAGTGTGGGGAGTCCCTGCTCTGGAGGGTTGTGAGGAGGTGATGCGGAAGGTCCCTGGTCTGGGACTTTGTGCTGGGGCTTTGTGGGCATGCTCCATGTGTTGTCCTGGGGGTTTTCTAATGCTCACCGAGGTAAATGAAGCAGGCCCCAACTCTGCATCTCCCTCTCTAGCACCAGGGGTAAAACCAGCCCCAAGCTGGTGCTGCTGGTGGGCAGTGGCCTTGCTGAGGGCTGGGGCTCAGAGGTCAGGGTCACTTGTCTTGTTTTATGCCCAATGAAGCTTTGAGTTGTGCTTTTATAGGAAAACTTTGACATTGTGCTTTGGTGCCCCACTTGTGTGAGTGATGCTGGGGAAGGTCTTCTCTGAGGATCTGGGATTGGGGGTGGGGGTGTCATTCCTTGTAAAACACCCACTGGAGATGGGGAAAACAAAGCCACCTCTGTGAAGCAGCTCAGATTTATCTGGGGAGAGTTTTCCCTCTGATTAATTGTGGGGGTGTGTGTATATGCTGGGAAAGGCACTAATGTTTACTGGAATTGGGCTATAAATGGTTGCTAACTTCTCATTCCCTGCATGATAAATATCATAATTGATGCTACAATATGTTAACATTCCAAGCATGAGCTCGTCTTTTCCTATGGATTTATTTTCATGCACGAGTAGTGTGGAGGGTTTGAAGACACCTTCCTTCAAAGATCAGGGGATCTTTACATCTTTCCTCTGTATTAGGAGAAGGATAAGACATGCTTTTTTAAAAGAAGAGATGAATATCACCCAGCTTTGGTATGAAGAAATAACTTACTGAAATTGTTAAATGCATTTCTTGCCAAATTTACAGACCTGGGCTGAACAACTTATAATTTTATTAAATCCTGGGGGAGTGGTCAGCGAACCTGGGAACTTCCACTTATCCTGGCAAACTTGTGTTAAATGGTGAAACCTATCCTTATATGGCAGAACACAGAGGAGAATCCTTCCTTTTAAACTATAACGTCTTAAAAAACGTTTTTAGCCATGTGTGAGCTTAGAGAACAAAATCAGTGCAGGAAGGGGGGATTGCAGCACTGTTAAAACTCCCTGTGTCAAACAACTAATTTTAGACCTGGGCTTTAAATGTGCCTTTGCAGTATATTTTTATGCTTCAACTCTATGCTTCAGACCTTCAAATTTTATTTGGGTGATGGATTTCTGTCAAAATTGGTCGACATTTAGCACTAAAGTCAGGCTGAAATATGAATCCAGTGCTTTAGGACTCCTTTTATTTTGTGTGTAGAGCCTGGGGTTCTCATCCCCCTTATTAACTCCTGCAGGAGCTTTCAGGTTCATATTTTTGAAAGAATGATTTGCTTGAAGTTTCATTCCCTCTCAAAGTAGAGATTGATTGATGAAGTGAACCTGGGGGGGATTTTACAGATGGAGAATTTCCCTGCTAATTAGCAAATCGCCTTTGGTACCACACCCATTGCTTTTTGCCACTTTTTTGGGCGTCGCGGGGGTTATTTCCTTATGTCATGAAGAGTCCAAGTGACAGTTCACAGCTTTTTCTCTCCTGTTTCAGTTTTCATGGTATTCTGTTTTTGGCATGCGGAGATCAGAGGTTTATGGCTGTGTGTGTCTGCTCTGCAGGCTCTCGATAGGGTGGGGATGGCATTTGGTGGGGCTTTTCAGGGCAGAACTGTTTCTTTATGTCCAGACTCAATTTCCTTCAGAGGAGACAACTGATTTTAGGACTAAAATGGGATTAGGCCAGGTTTTGTAAAGAAAACTGTATTCTTGGCACTGTGCCTTCCCAGGATGTGAACATCCAGAGTCCTTTGAGATTAAGTTCTGTCTTTTTATAGAGGAGGAGATGCTTGACGTTACCTCGGGCTTTGGGAGAGCTGCCAGGTACCCAATCTGTGCTCCAGTATTAATTGCACATCTCAGATTCCAATCACCCCGTTTGCACAAACCTCCGTGTTATCCTGATGTCTCCTGCTGGAAAAAAGAAAAAAAAAAAACCTTGCACACTGCTGCTGGAGCTGCTGCATTTGCACATGGAGGCTTTCAATGGATGACAGAATCAGGGAATGGTTTGGGTTGGAAGAGACCTTAAAGCTCATCTCATTCCATGGAAGGGACACCTTCCACTATTCCCAGGCTGCTCCAAGCCCTGTCCAAGCTGGCCTTGGACACTTCCAGGGATTCAGGAGCAGCCACAGCTGCTCTGGCAAAACTCTTTGGGGGTTATTTTTGGGTGGCATCACAACAAAATCAATATCAGACGTGTGACCTCTACCTCCATTGCTCTCTTCAAACATTTTCCTCACTTCTTTCTAAACCTGGGTCCCGCCAACCAGAGGAGCGCATCCTTGGCAGGGCGGAGACCTCGCTAGCCCGAACCGGCACGGCGTGAGGCGAGTGCGGGCAGGAGCCGGGAGCGGAGCTGCAGGTGGCAGCAGCAGCCTTGCTGTGGTCGCAGGAGCCTTGCTGTGCCTGCAGCAGCTTTGCTGTGCCTGCAGCAGCCGTGCCGTGCCGTGCCGTGCCGTGCCGTGCTACAGCAGCCGCGGTGATGCCGCTGCAGCTCCGCGCCGCTGCTCAAACACCCTTCCCTCCTCCTTAAGTGAGATCCGGATTCTTGGAGAGGGAGAGAGAAGGGGAGGCAAACCCTTTCTGCAGTGCCAGCCGGAGCCTGGTAATCACATTTGTGTGCGGTGATTGGTTGGGTTGGGTTCTCCGAGCCCTGAATTGAGCAGATTTTGTGCTTTTTGGAGGTGTATTTCTCCTGTTCTCTCTGTGCTTCGCTGTGATAGCAGGAGCTGTTCTCCCACGATAGCGGGAACCAAAGACAGCAGTCATTCTGGGCGTTATTATTATTCCAGGCAGGGATACAGCCCTCGGAGCTGCTCCGTGAACTTTGTGGCTGAGAGAGGCATCTCTTCCCACATCTCCTGGCTCTGTCTGCTCATCCTGCCCATGGCCTGGGTGGGGTGACCCCAGGATTTACCTGCAAGTGTCACTTTGATAATTTCTGTGCACTCCTCGTGTGCTGCTCTCTGCAGCCCTGGAACTGCTCAGTGCTGCCACTGCCAGAGCCACCTCCAGTCCGTGGGCAGCAGGAAAGGGATTGGGATTCTGCCCCTCTGCCCTGCTCAGGTGAGAGCCCACCTGCAGAGCTGCCCCAGCCCTGGGCCCAGCACAGGAAGGAGCTGGAGCTGCTGGAGAGAGCCCAGAGGAGGCACCAGGGTGAGCAGAGGGATGGAGCAGCTCTGCTGGGGGAAAGGCTGGGATTGTTCAGCCTGGAGAAGAGAGGCTCTGAGGTGACCTCATTGTGGCCTTGGGGATTTTGGGAAGGAATTGTTCCCTTTGAGGGTGGGGAGGCCCTGGCACAGGGTGCCCAGAGAAGCTGTGGCTGCCCCTGAATCCCTGGAAGTGTTCCAGGCCAGGGTGGACAGGGCTTGGAGCAACCTGGGACAGTGGAAGGTGTCCCTGCCCATGGCAGGGGTTGGAATTGGATGATCTCTAAGGTCCCTTCCAACCCAGGCCATTCCATGATTCGTGGCAGAGCTGCACTGCAGTGAGGAGCTCCAGTGTGTAGATGCATTTTGGAAGGTGGTTGGAGCTAAATGCTGCAGAAATTCTCTGGAAGTAGTAGCTCTGTTGTTTGTTTCTGTCCTGACCTGAGTCAGCTCCTTTAGAGTGATGTGTTGCTTGAGTTTTTGGGCTTGTCTCAAGAAGGGATGAGCTCCAGCTGGTGACATCCAGTGAAGGGAGGGATGTCATCTGCTTTGTCCCAGTGGCAGAAGGTTGCCACCATCAAATGAGAAGGAAAAACGGATTGGGAGAGCTGCTGCCTCCTGCAAGAGGCCCTGTGAGACCCATCTGAAATGCCCAGACTGGTACAGGGTAGTGAGAGAGCAGCTGGGAGGACTCTGTCACCTTAGAAAATCCTAAAATCATTTAGGTTGGAAAAGACCCTCGAGATCATTGACCCAGCACTGCCAAGGCTGCCACTAACCCATGTCCCTGAGTGCCACACCCAAATGTCTGTGAAATCCCTCCAGGGATGGTGACTCCAGAACTGCCCTGGACAGCAGTGCCAGGGCTGGACAGCCCTTCACCCTTCAGTGAAGAGATTGCCCCTAATATCCAAACCAAACCTTCCCTGGTGCACCTTGAGGCCGTTTCCTCTTGCCCTGTCCTTTGTTCCCTTGTTGTCAGATGAAGTGGTGCAAAGCTGAAGTGCTCAGGCCAGTGGTAGGGTTTAATTACATTAATTACTGCTAATTGTCTCCCAGACTGGATGTACCCAAGGCATGACTCTGCTGCTGGCTCATGTGCCACCTGAAACAGAAGTGTCCCTTCATCACAGGCTGTTTGGGATGCCAGCAGTGGTGGTGGTAGGAGCTCACAGCAGGGTTACACAGCACTGAAATGTGCACAGAAGGTGCTCAGGAACGAGGGATTCATGGACTCCCTTACCAAGATCCCATTGGGAATGAAGGGCAGTGCTGCCCCAGAACTCCTGCTGTGCACAGGGTCAGTGGAGCACTGAAGAGTGGCAGGGAGAATCCTGTGAATCCCTCATTCCTGCTTTTCCCTTCCCATGCTCTGCCCCACCAGCCCTACAAAGCCACAGCACCTGCATTTGAAGTGTTGAAGGAAACTTGGAATCGTGGAATGGTTTGGTTGGAAGGCATCTTAAAATCACCCAGTGCCACCCCCTGCCACGGGCAGGGACACCTTCCACTATCCCAGACTGCTCCAAGCCCTGTCCAACCTGGCCTTGGACATTCCAGGGATCCAGGGGCAGCCACAGCTTCTCTGGGCACCCTGTGCCAGGGCCTCGCCACCTTCTGAGTGAAGAATTCCTTCCTAATTTCCAATCCAAACGTGTTTCCTTCCAGTCCAGAGCTGGGCCCTCCTTTTCCCACAAGAACTGCGCTCGCAGGCATTTTAATGCATTTGATTTGTTTTTGCACAGAATGAAGATTTGCTAACACTGATGCTAATCGTGGCTCTGGAGTGATTTGACCAGATTGTTTTAGAACAAAAACCCCCGGGGAGAAAAAGACAAGTACTTTCTGCTGACATTTCTGCAAACTCTTTTTGCTTCTTTTCTGTTGAGCTGACTTTTCATTTCAGACCTTTCCTTAACTTGATTTTTGAGACGTTCAGAAGTGCTCCAAAAAGAGTTTTTCAATTTTGTGGAAGCAGATATTGTAGTCAAGACAGAATAGCTTTGCCTTTTCTCTCTTCTTCTCACTCCCAACTTTCACAATGTGCAAATCAATCAAAGAAAAAAAATGTATTGTTTGGCTGCTGGACTCCTCATCCAGCAGCTCCTGGGTAGGGCAGAGTGATTGGCTTTGTGACCTCTTGGCTCAAAAATGCCTGGGTGACAGCACTCCTTTTTTAGATTGTTTTTTTCCCTCCTGATGATGGGAATGACAAGATCCTGAACCTGTCCCTGGTTTGGTTGTGACGGAGTTTGGAAATCTGTGGCTGTGTCTGTGCACTGGGAGCTGTTTGACATCCCTGATTCCAGCAGGAGAGGGCTGGTGGTCAGAGTGCAGCTGGAGCTGCCAGAGCAGAGCCATTGATCCTGTTAGCTCCAGCTTGGAGGGGCCTGGGATGCTTTGGGGGTGCTGGCCTGTGTCTGAGCAGTCTGATAGCACAACTCCTTCATTACTGTTTATTATCCTGAGATGTTGCTCCTGCCACCCTTTGCAGCAGCACCAAATGCTCCTGATGGAAATTGTACAATCAGGGAATGGTTTGGGTGGGAAGGGACTTTACAGCTTCATCCAGTCCCAGCCCTGCCACAGGCAGGGACACCTTCCACTGTCCCAGGCTGCTCCAAACTCTGTCCAATCTGACCTTGGACACTTCCAGGGATTCAGCCACAGCTTCTCTGGGCAACCTGTGACAGAGCCTCACCACCCCCACAGCCAGGAATTTCTTCTCAATATCTAAGCTGAATTTCCCCTCTTTCAGTTTGATCTCCCTTCTCCTGGCACTCCAGTTCCTGCTGGAAAGTCCCTGTCCAGCTTCCCTGTAGCTCCTGCAGACGCTGGAAGTGGCTCTGAGGTCTCCACACAACCTTCTCTTCTCCAGGCTGAGCAACCCCTGCACTCCCAGCCTGTCTCCATAGGGGAGGTGCTCCAGTTCTGTGTGGCAGCCACAAACACAGAATTCCAGAGGGCTCTGGTTTCCCAAAATCTCTTTTGCTGTGTATTATTTTTGTTTGTGTTCATGTTTTGTTTCTGAATTGGAAAATATTCAGTTCAACCCCAGGTGTCAGCCCTGAGACTTTTCCAGCAAAACCTTTTTGCTGTGTGAGACTTTCAGCAGCTCCTAAGGATGGTCCATTTCTGGAATTCTTCATCTGTCTGAGGCTGTACCACAACTGCTGTTCCCAGCGAGAGGAGCTTTATCCCAGGACTCCAGGAAAGGCTGGAGCTGTGCCAGGGGAGTTGAGGTTGGAGATCAGGAAAGGTTCTTCCTCCAGAGGGTGCTGGGGCACTGTCCAGGTTTCCCATGGAATGGGCACGGCCCCAAAGCTGCCAGAGCTCCAGGAGAGTTTGGACAATGCTCTCAGGGTGGGATTGTTGGGGTGTCTGTGCAGGGCCAGGAGTGACACTCCAGATCCCTGTGTCCTTCCCACTGAGAATATTCCATGATTCTTTGCTGTCGCTGTTGTCAAGCTCAGCTGATTGGCAGCTCCACAGAGCAGAATGACCATCAGGTAACTCTCCAAAACTGATAAATACATAAATAATGGATGTGCTCATCCCACTCTGACAAATTATTCAAACCCATATTACAGCCCCAAAACAGATAAGAAATAACTGAGTGAGACACGGGACTCCTTTTTCTCCTTTAATCCGCTGCAAAAAGGAGCCATACAAAGATTTTTCTTGGTCTTTTTAGTTTACAGTTGTAATTTTTGGATTTTTCTTTAATCATGATTCCTTTGTGTTCTGCAGAATGAGGATCACAGGATGGAAACCTGCAAAGTCCAGAGACTCTGTAGCAGGATGTGCAGGCAGAGTCTTGCACAAGGAATGCCCAAGGGTGGGCGAGCAAATAAACAAATTGCTGAATTTCTTGGAAATAAACCTGGCAAATTAGGATTGCTAAAGCAACTGCTGAAATGGCTGCTGCCATTGAATTGTCAAAACAGGAGAGTGCAGAACTCCTTGGGTAATTTACATAGCACCAAAGCAAAAATAATGGGGAAATAATGAGCAGTTATTGGTCCTGGCTCTCCCCACTCATTATCTGAAGTTAAGACATTTATCAGTATGGAATTAAGCTGGTGAGATGTGCATGTGACACAACTACAGTGGGCAGTCAGAACCAGGGGGGGGTTTGAGGAATTAGACAATGGCAAACAGGCAGAAATAATCATTGTTGCAGGAAACCAGGTGAGCAGGAACAGTCAGGGCTCCTGGAGTGGTGTTCAGGTCACTTGGAAGGGCGAGTGAGGTGGTTTGGGGAAGGGAACAATTGGATCTGCTTCACGTGCACAACCAGTTGTGCCATGGGTGGTGTCGGAGGTTTGGGTGTGCCTGGGTTTGAACATTTGAGTGCCACTGGTGTTGGGCACTTCCCAAGCTGTTCCAAGGAGAAGGGAGACCCTCCCCAGGTGTGCCAGTACCTTTGACTCAGACTGTGGGATCCCAGGACCACTGAGGTTGGAAAAGTCTTCCAAGACTGACTCCAACTGTGCCCCATCCCCACCTTGTCACCAGCCCAGAGCACTGAGTGCCACATCCAGGCTTTTCTTGGACACCTGCAGGGATGGGGACTCCACCAGCCCCTCCTGATGCCTGACAGCCCCTGCCATGAGGAATAGGCTGGACTGGAGGACATCTCTTTTTGCAGAAGCCATGGGGAGACTTAATCTCAGGGTAAAAATCTGGAGACTGCTCTTCATCCCTCCCATCCCTGTGTTTGACCTCAGAAGAAAAGAACAGGCACTGGAATAAGCTGGAGCCTTCTGTGTCCCTGAAGCCAAGGTGTGAGGGCTCTTCAGGCAGCTGAGGCTTCTGCTGGGTCCTGGCTTCCTCCAGGAATGGCTGATCTGACCTCTGAAAGCAGCTCCCTGGTGCTGACTGGGAGGCAGGAGGGCTGAGCCAGCCCTGCAGTGAGCTCTGACAGATGCCATCAGAGCAGCTCCCCATAAATAAAGATGTAACCGGGCTGCGTGCTGCACTCACACAGCCCGAGGAGGAAACTCTGACACCCCTGGCCTTTTATCTCTCGCATCCCCTGGCAGCTGTGAAGGAGCCTCTGACCCGAGCTGCTCATTTTGTTTCAGCAGGAGTCGGTGCTGTGCAGCTTTGTTGCTCTGTGCTGCGGAGGAGGAGGAGAGCAGCGGGCGTTTTGTTGAAGTTCTTAATTGCAGGCACAGCAGGATTATGGAAATGTCAAGAGGGAAGTGACAGGGAAGACCTGACAAACACGTGGGGGTTGGTTGATTCACTGCTCTCTTTGCCACTGGGGTGGTGGGTGGATTCGGAGGCAGAGGCTGGACTGGGGCTGCTGTATTTGGGCCTTGCTCAAATCCAGGCCCAGGATTAGCAAAACCCAACACAAGTGGCCCGTGCCAGAGGAGCTGGGAGGAATGACAGCGGAGAAGAGCAGGATTTGGTCCCCTCTGTATGAACCTGCCCCAGGGAGCCCATGGGAGATGCAGGTGTAGCACCTGCCTGTGCCAAACTCCATGTGCAATTGGGGGTGGGTGTTGTGGCAGGAGAACCCCAGGGGGAGGCTGACTCCAAACAGCATTTCAGGAGTTAACAAAAAAATCTCTGCCTCGTCGTGATTTAGCAGATATTGCTATTCCATTTCCTTCAGCCTGACACGAGGGTTCATTCCTCATCTCAGGAAAACTGAGATGCTGTCTTTGGGGTGCAATTCCTTGGGAAAGAAGCCTCTGCACCTTTAGATTTCCCTCTGAAGAGGGAGAGGTGGATCCTGCTGCTGCCATGGCCACCTGGGCGCTGTAGCCAAGCAAGCAGAACACAATGGATTCAACCTTGGAGTTGCTGCAGGGATGGGATTTTCCACAGGCCCCCAGGGCACTGCTGGAAGGAGGGGGCTGCTCCTCTCAAAGCTCCCCAGAGGGTTTGTTCCACAGCAGATCCTGTGGCTTCCTGAGCCATCCTCTCCAAAGATTATCCAGCTGCTGTGCTTGATGCCCCTGGTGCTTTCTCCCTGTCAGCCAGGACACGAAGCCCAGGTTGACACACAAGGGTCCCTCATCCGCTCCCAAGGTGAGGAGTTGTCTCCAGGTGGCTGTCGGAACTCAAAATGTCCCTCAGACATTTTTGGAGGTTCTGGGCCCAGGTCAGAAGCATTTGAGACCCTGGCAGGCAGCTGGAAACAGCTGTGATTTTGGGTTTGAACCATGGAATGATTTACCAACCTTGCAGGAAGAACAAGAAGTCACAAAAGTTTAGATATTATAGTAGAAGTAGTCACAAATTAGGGGGAAGAATTTTTGAGTGCTGTACAGGGGGGTTTCAGTTTTGTACATGGGGGTCAGAGGTTTTAAGAGGTTGGCATTTTTCTATTGGTTTAGGCTGGGGACATGCTGTTCAACGTAGATGATAGATATTGGCACATTATTGTAAATATAGCACAGGTAGTTTCTGGTATTTAATGTTTGTACCATCCCACTGAGGGCAGAGCCCCACACGCTGCCCTGCAGGACAGAGCTGCGGCAGGGCAGCAGAACATGTTAGAGATAAACAGAATAAACAACCTTGAAACCAGCACAGATGAATTATGGCTTCTTCTTTGGCAATGGGGCAGAGAGACAGAGACTTTCTACAATCTCAGAATCATCAATACCACAGATTCCGACAGGCCTCTTAGGTTGGCTGGGAAAGCTGCATGGAGAAAGGAAGAAATCATCCAGATGTATCATCCAGATGTATCCCAGAGCAGCAGCTCCATCCTGGCCAGGATGGGATGATCCTGGTGCTGGCTGAGCTGTAGGACTGAGAGCTGCAGGAGAAGGGACTCCTGCTGGGAAGGACAGTGCTGTCCCACTGGCCTGGACCAGGCCAGGATCTGTGAATCCCACAAACCCTCATTTCTGTGCTCACAGCGATGCCAGTGAGCCCTCCCCAGTGCCTGCTGGATTGTGCAGGGAATGCTGTGGTTGCTGGGATGTTTGCACAGGCAGGTTCCCAGGGAGCTGCCAGACGCTCCCATCAGTGGGAACAGGCTCTGGCAGGGGGCTGGGAGAGGCTGCTCAGCTGACAGACACAGCTCTTCGGTGTTTTGGGGACCGGGAAGGAGAAGGAGCAGCCAGGAATATTTATTGCCCACAAGTTCACAGAGTGACAGGGAGGAGAAGCCAGCCAGGTTCAAAATGGGTGGCTGGAAACAGAGGAAAACAGGGAAATGAGAGAAAAGAGTAGGAGGATTGGCAGAGGAGAAAGCTGTTCTCAAAGTACAACTCAAGTGTTGGAGAGAGTCCAGAGGAGACACCAGGATGAGCAGAGGGATGGAGCAGCTCTGCTGGGAGGAAAGGCTGGGAGAGCTGGGATGGTTCACCTGGAGAAGAGAAGTTCTGGGACGGTCTCATTGTGGCCTTGGAGCGTCTGAAGGAGCCAACAAGAAACATGGAGAGAGAATATTCCCAAGGGATGAGTGCCAGGACAAGGGGGAATGGCTTCCCACAGCCAGAGGGCAGGGATAGATGGGATATTGGGAAGGAATTGTTCCCTGTGAGGGTGGCAAGGCCCTGGCACAATTGCCCAGAGAAGCTGTGGCTGTCCCTGGATCACTGGAAGTGTCCAAGGCCAGGTTAGACAGGGCTTGGAGCAGCCTGGGATAGTGGAAGGTGTCCCTGCCCATGGCAGGGGGTGGAATGGGATGGGATGAGCTTCAAAGTCCCTCCCAGCCCAAACTACTCCATGATTCCATGACACACTGGGAGTGAGTGTACCAAACATTTGTGGAACATGGAATGGCGTGCCCTGGAATGTTGCTTCTTTCTTACCTTTTCCTTTACAAAGGCCAGGCTCCCTCATCTCATTAATCTATCCCTTAATTTTGATCCCCTAGTGCTCATATTCCTTGTTGAGCATCTCTGTGTTTGTAGCCCGAGTAATCTGGGTAATTTTGGGTTTGTACCAGCAGCTGGGCCAGGGCCAGGTTCTGTCTGAGGTTCTGAGCTGGAGGCACTGCAGGGTGGTGGCTGCAGGTCACAACTGCAGGGTGCTGAACATGTCCCTGGAATTGGCAGAGCCCCTAAACATCGAGTGGTCAGACTCTGCCCTTGCTCGTTTTCCCAGCTCCTGGTGAAGGACATTGTTCCTGCTTTTTGGGCCCTTTCCCTACCTTGTTGCTTGTTAAAAAGGTGTTTTGCTTTCCCGGGGTCTTGGAGAGGTTTTGTGACATTTTGAGCTAAACTTTGCTGTTTCAGCAGCCAGCAATGAAGGTGCTCTGTTCCAGGCACTTGTTCCATAAGCAGCAGAACTAATGAGCCCCTGGATTTGTATCCCACTTTCCTGACCTTCGCCTCCCCCTTTGTAATATTATCTCTTCCCAGAGAGCCAATGTGTCCCTGTCCCCTTCCTCCATGTCCTTTCACTCTTGGCACTCACAGGCTGCCACGTGGAGCAGTTTTCTCAGCTCACATCACAGCCAAGGCACTCATTTGGCTCTGTCTCTTCCCCATTCCCACCATATTTTTTCCCAGGATTTCTCACTATTTAATTATCTCCGAGCCTTCTGTCAGTCTGGGGGAAGTTTAAGTTCCTAGAGGTAGGAATCTGCTGCTCAGATGGACCAGCAGTTGTACAGACAGCGGGAAAGGAGTTTCTGCAGAATAAATCCCTTTTTTGGGAGGTGTGGATGGTGTCCTTTGTCCCTGTCAGCTGCCTGGAAAGCCAGAAACTGCTGTGGGTTGGAGAGGAAAAGCCTGGGAATAAACAGGAACACAGCAGAGAACTGGGGGTGTCAGCAGGGCAGAAGGATGAGAGGAGAGGAAACAAAGGGTGTTTGGGATGTTCTGAGCAGAGTTTGTCATCTCTGGCTTCCCATCCTTGGCACTGTTTGCATTTGGGCAGGACCTGCCCTTCCCAAAGGATTCAGAGGATAAACTCAGTGCAGGAGCTCAGATCCAGCCACGGAGGGCTCAGCCCTGTGCAAGGGGGTGAATCGTGGAATCCTGGAGTGCTTTGGGTTGGCAGAGACCTTAAACACCACTTTGCTCCAGCTGACACCTACTGCTTGTGCCTTTGTCCCCGTTGGATGTTCCTGCTGGGAGGAGATCAGAGGTTGGAGCAGGATTTTCTCCCCTGGCTGTGCCTTTGCAATCTCCAACCCCTCACAGCAACTGCTCAGCCCATCCATGTTCCACTTTTCCCAGTGTACTTCTGCAGCCTTGGCACTGCCCAGTGACCCAAGAGGAGTGAGGAAGTCAAATCCAATTTGTGACCTTTCAGTACTTCCAGGGAGTTCATAAAAAAGAGGGAGAGTGACTTTTAACACAGACAGTGCTGGGACGAGGGGGATGGCTTTAAACCAAAAGAGTAGGAGTTTATCATCTGAATCCTATGGGAAAAGCATGTCCGGCCCAAGATTTAGGTTGTAAATTAGGGAGAAATCCTTCCCTGTGGAGGGTGCTGAGGCCCTGGCACAGGTTGTCCAGAGCAGCTGTGGCTGCCCCTGGATCTCTGGAAGTGTCCAAGGCCAGGCTGGACAGGGCTTGGAGCAACCTGGGCTAATGGAAGGTGTCCCTCCCTGTGGCAGGATGAGCTTTAAGATTCCCTCCAACCCAAACCTTGGTAGGACTGTGACCCACTACAGGATTTGTACATCTGTATGTGTCCCAAACCTTGGAGGAATTGCTGGGAGAGAGCCAGGGCACTGCACTGTGCTGGGAATGTCCATTCACAGGCAGCATCTGGAAAAGGCCCCAAATTTATCTCTGTCGTTGTCACTCCCCATTCACCCCCTGAGTGACTCAAGCAGCTCTGCACGGAGCTCTGCATAACTTGCCTGACTTTAGGAGTCAGCGAATGATAAATGTCTGTATCCTTGGATGAGGATAATCCAATCATACAAGTCTGGCTGGATTTCAGCTGTTCTCCAGAAAAAAAAAAAAATAAAAAGGAGGAGTGGAGTAAAATATTTACTTTTGGTGCTTTCCACAAGTAGAGATGACAGAGCGTGGGAAAATAAAAGCCAGTCCTGGTGGGCAAAGGTTGGAGAGGAAAAGAAGGGAGGAGAATCTCCTCTCTTTGCTGGTAAAAAGGGGCTTGGCAAGAACAGAGCCATTCTTTGGATTTCTCCAAGGCACAGGATGAAGGCAGAATATTCAATGAACATAACTCTGCCATTGTCAGTGCAGGGTTGTTGATGCCAGCCAGGCAAGCCGACCCCGAGCTTTGATTAAAAAAAGTCAGCCAGCCCCAAATGTTTCAATAAAAAAGCAGTTATGAAAAAAACCTTGTGCTTTGGTTAAAGAGCACCCAGTGCCGGAGTCATTTATTACAGCTGAAAGGATTAAATGTCATCAGGGAACCCAAAAAGCAAATGAATCTGTAATTAAATGTTTAGCCCAGCCAAGGCAGTGTGGCAGTGCCAGGCTGAATAATGTATAGAGGAACCAGCCCCAGCTCTGTTCTTGCTTCCCTTTTTTTTTCATTAACTGTATCTGTATTAATGCAAAAAAAGGGAGCTGAGTGATTTTCAGCACATTCTGGATTTGTTGGTGTTTTGATGATCCCAGGACTCAAAAAGCTTCAGCTGAGATCAGTGGCAGCTTGTGCTGGACTTATCCAAACAGGAGATGTGATACCTGCTGGAAAAGCAAACAGGAGAGCGAGTGAAAACAAACACTGAAAATCCACTGAGGCCTGGCCCAGCAGAGCCTGGAGAGCCCTGGGCAGGGCATTCTCCTTTTTTCCAGCCTTGCCTGTGGAAAGCTGCACAAATCTGAGCTGGCAACAGAGCTGAGGTCTCTTTCCTAATTCATGTTATCAATAAATACAATGCAAAGATTGAGGCTGGCTAACAAAAACTGAACCCAGGACATTGAGACATCGAAGGAGAGGAGGAAAAAGATGATCAAATTCAGCTTATAAAGCACAGCAATCAAAGTGGTGCAGAAAGGTCATTTCACTTCATCTGATTGTATGTTATGTGTCTGGGAAGCCTTTTTTTTACCCAAATATGGAGATGGAGTGCCAACATTTTTAAGCCTAATCAAGCTTACCAATTAGTGGAGACATTCTCAATGACAATTGTCAATTAACCTCAAGGTTAGAAATCCTGAGTAACCTGAACCATCCTCAAGCTCATGTCAGAGTCCCAGTAATACCCTGTAATATTAAAATAAACCTCCAGCAGTTTTTACACATATGCAGACCCAATGTACCTCTGCATCTTCCTGAAATCTATTTTCAATTCTTTCATAGTTTCTTTTTTTTTGCAGCTAAACATTATTAACCTTCAGAGCTGTCTGTCCTACTTATGGTAATCGAGGCAGCAGCAACTGATTCTGCTGGAACATTGATCCCTCTGTCTCCAGGTTATTGTTCTGCCTCTCCCCCAGCTGGGACCTCATTCATCGTGGTATCAGACCTTGAGATCTGTAAGTTTTACCTGCTCTTTGATGTTGCTCCTGTTCCAGTCGGAAAGGCAGTGCTCAGCTTTTGGAATCAGGCTCTGTGAGCACCTTGAGGCCAGAAAGGGATTTGGGTTTGCCTCCCTTGCCCTTCTTCCACCCAGCAGCCCACCTTCCACAGCTGAAGAAGCAGGATAGACTAAATTCTAAATATTCCTGAGATATTGGAGAGCTGAGACCTGAATCCCCACTTTCTGGAAGCTTTTTAGGCATGTCCTCCCCAAGGGCAAGGAATTTTCACAGTGAATTTTCATTAGGAAGCAGAAAGGGCTGGGAGAGGCATCGCTCCTGTTCATTGTCTGCTGTTCCTTGTTCAAGGCACTGTTGTGCCAAAGGAGGGCCTTGGAAACCTGGAATTACTTTGGAAAACGGCCTCTGTGTTCCCAGGAAGGGTGAATTGATGCCTGAAAAATTATCTCCCTTCCAACACAGGCAAGAGTGCTTTAGAGAAAGGATGTTCTTCACTTCAGCACGTTCAAAGAACCATTTAGGTGTGATTTGTGGGGCAGCTCCTGCCAGAGCCCTGGCTGGCTGCCAGGGTCAGGCACGGGGAAGAATCCTCTTGGGATGGGAAGTCTGGCATCGTTTGTCTTACCAGGGGCTCATCACACACTCTGTGTGTGTGGGGTGTGGCTGTGAGGGTGTCAGGAGGGAGGGAACTGCGCTCCCAATGCAGCATCATTAAAATGTTCCACTTCATTTTCATGACCCCTGGGGGACAAGGAGAATTTTAATAGGCTTTGGGTTCTATCTCCCCAGTTCTGTCCCATTTTCAGGTTAATAATACTGATGTCTCTTATCTCTCCTCTGCCATCAGGGCTGGAATGGGGGAAATCCAGCATTTTGTTGGGAGTTTTAAAGCTGCCTTGAAATCTGTCGAGGGAGATAAACTATCTTTGCTATCAGAAAATAGCTTCTCTCTGCTATCTGCTGGAGCAACCACAGCTCCACAAAGGATGCTCCTGCCCAAAGGCTTCTCAGAGAGAGACAATCCCAGGGGAAAGGTGGGAGAACCCAGGGGGATTTTGGGGACCCTCTGCATTCCAAGGAGGTGAGGTTTCAGGGAGTGAAAAGACTTCTGGAATCTTGATGAGCCACGTGAATCCTGTAGCAGCACCCTGGTGAGGAGCCATGGAGAGATGAGCTGAGGCTGTAAAGGAATTCCCTGAGTCAGGAGATGGTTCTGCTCCCATTTGTCATGGCAAGAGGGTGGAATTGAGTCGTTTGGTTGCTGTAAATCACAGAATCACACACGGATCTGAGTGTATTTTTGTGTGCGATATCCAGGTACAGCCCAGGGGAGCTCTGGAGAAGGTTTCTTTTTTTGACTGCTTGAGGTTTGTTCTGTAAGTGAAACATTTCCCTCCAGCCAAAATGTTCCACTTGCCAAAATTATCCCCATTAAATGTTACCAGAATCAATATCTAAATTATTCTGCTTAAATGTGTGGCTTTAATGAACCAAGGCAAATGAAGCCTTTACAAAAACATTTCGAGGAAAGGATTTTGAGGATGGGAACACCTCTGATGGTGGTGACAAGTAACCAGATGTCCCAAATTACCTTGAGAGCATGATGTTTCCAGCTGGAAATCCTGGCAGGCACCACAGGTGCCAGCTCAGATGGACCAGTTGGAGAAATCATCTCTTGCCCCTGGGGATCCATCTCCCACTGGATCCCTGGGGCAGCTCACTGGCCACCCAGGAGAGTGAAGCTCTTCTGCAAAGCCCAGGATTTGAGGGAGAATTGGTGCGTGAAAATCCAGCCAATTTCTGGTGGTTTCCCTTTGTAAGAGACATTAACCCAAATATTCCAGAGCTCAGGTGTTTTAAAGAGCTAATCCACACCTCACCAAAGTGGAATCAAAATCCAAAGCTCAACCTTGGCTCCCAAGCCATGATTCTGGGAGAGGCCAGAATTCCTGTTGAGAGGCATTGTGCTAACAGACTCCTCATCCTCTCCTGCCAGGCACTGAAAGCCTTTCCTTGGCTGCTGCTCTCTCCAGAGCTCCTCTGGGAAATGCCACACTCGCTCTCTCTCTGCTGCCTGCAGTTTTTCCTTGGCACGGATTGCCTTTGGAGTCTCTTGGTTTCACTAACATCTCCCTCCTGCTAAAGAGAATGAATGCTGCAGGAACAGAGTGAGGATTCCAGCTGGGATACTCTCACCCTGACACCTTTCCCTCACTTTCCTGGGGGACTATTTCCATTTCTTTGCTGGTTTTCCACCTTGATCCATTTCCCCACTGGAGACTTGTAGGTGTCCCTTGGTGGGATACAGCCCCCTCCCTTCTGGGATCACTCTTCTGTGTGTATGGACTCCTTTTGGAGACCTTCCTTCTGTTTCCCTTTCAGCTGGGAAGAAGAGTCCCACAGTTTCCCCCATTCCTGGTGGCTTCCTGTAGCTCCTTAACCAAGAAATTCCAAGTTTTCATTAAACCTTTTCCAATCCTTGGCACAGCTGGAGGCACTTATTCCTTAGGTGTAGAGGGAGAGGGATTTTAGTTGCAGAGAGATCCTACAAGTGGTTCTCTGAGTTGTAAATTCAACATGAAGATGCTGAAACCCCTCCTGCATCCAATATCCCGATTTTAACATTAACCAAAGGAACACTGATAGCAATTCCTGGCATTTAGGAGCTGCATTTTCTGGGTGTGGTGAGTGTGTGTAGAGACCTTTCCAACACCAATTTTTTGGTTCTGAATGCACACTGAGTGTCAGGATTTTGGGAGTGGGAGGTTGGCTGCCCTTTCCTGCACATGGCTCCTCAGAACATTTCCCCGAGCTGCTTGCTCACTTCCATGGGGAGGAAGCACACGAGAGCACAGAGGAGATAAAACCAGCCAAGCTGAAGGTCAGTTCCTGAACTAGGCTGGGGTTTGTGCTGAGCCAGGGTTTGTGCTCATCCATGGGTGGGGGTGGGAGGGGAGGTAGTGGGAACACTGGGGGAAGCAATGGTTTTAAATAGATATTTATGGAGAATATCAACATTTGGCATTTCCCGATTTCAGAACAGTGGAGGAGGAACCCAGAACTCCAGCAATCCCCCTCCTTCCCTCCGTGCCAATTAGGACCTGAGCCTGCTGCCCTCCCTCACATGGAACAGCCACTTGGGCACCCGTGCCAGCAGCACCTTCCCTTGGGAGCCAATTCCTGCTTCCAGTGGCTCAGAACCATCCTGGGGGGGGTTCTGTGTGCTGGAACTCTGCCAACCGCCTGTTCCAGGGAACCAGCACCTAATTTCAGGAGATTCTCTGTCTTCTGTCTCTCACCTCTTCCCCTGAGCAGGGCTGGGATGTGGACATGCACTTTTCCTTTTTCCTTCCAGCCAGGCACCAAGACTTCCCATCCACCTCCCAACTGTGTTTTTCCAAGGTCTCAGGTCCTGCCACCCCCACTCCCAGGTGGCTGCTGGAAGTCCCCTGTTAATGTGCATTTCCATGAGCTGCTGTCTCTGGCAGCCTGAAGGTTCCAAGCCTCAAACAGCCTTTTCCTCTCTCTTCTGGGCTGCTCTCCCAAATATTTGCATTTCCTTTCTCCATATCCTGCTGTCACCTGCTGCTGTTGCACTTTGCATCTTGGCAGCCCGCTTGTGTCAGAGGGGTTGATCCCAAAACATCACAAGGTGTTGGGAAATCTTCACTGCAGTTCAGGGATCAGCTGTTGTTCCAGCAGCATCTGGAGCTTCCAACCCCTCTGCTTGCTGGGGATTTCAATCACTGCTCCTTGGCAGGGGTGCAGCATTCCTGGGAAGTTCCTTCCTCAGTGTCTGGTGGCTGTGCTGAGCACAGGTGTCTTTGGATCACCCATTTCTCTTGGCACAAGAAATTTTTATCCTTTCCCAACTGCATTCAGGGAGTATGAACAGTCCTTTTCCATTGATTTCCCGAGTGCTTTCAACTGGTGAGTCCAGGGGGCAGGGATTGTAGTAATTTTGGAGTTTCTGAATCCAGAACCATTTGTGGCCCCAGCACAGAGCTCTGGAGGTGGTTACAGCTTTCCCAAAGGTGCTGACAGCATGGAGCAGGGAGCAGGAAACACCAGAGGAACCAGGGAAGCCACTCTGGAGGATGGAGGAGGACACAAACTCTGCTTCCCGAGGCTGCTGGATTAATGAAGATGAGAGGTGTGGAGCAAAGTCTCCTTCTCACTGCTAGATTTGGGTGGGATGAGGACAAGAAATGATGCAGGAGCCAATAAACAAGTGGATCTTTGGATGGAACAACCTCTGCTGGCTCCAATTCCCTGAGGAAAATGTTCTTCTATAATGTCCCCAACCCTTCCTTTATTCCTCTCAGAGCTGCACCATTTCTTTCCCCCATTCCCACACCTCAGGAATGGGAGATCCAGTGTGACATACCCAGATGAATCCCATTCCCAGAGCCCAGGGCACGCTGAGCCTCTTGCCAGCAGGAAAAGGGAATTTTGCTGAGGATGGGAGAGTTGCCAGCATGAAGATGGCACCTGGTGTCAGCAATGCAGGAGAGCTCAGTGGGAATCCTCAGAATGCCTTTTATCTTTAGCAGCACAGCTTCCCAGAAAGCTTTCAGTTCCTTTTCTTCCTACCAATTAAAACAGAATAAAAATATTACGAGCTGTTTTGTCTGTTTTTAAAGGAAAACAAATAAAAAGGGGTTTGGCAGAGCAACACTCTCAAAAATTGTGCTGCTTTCGGGGTTTCACTTGGTTGACTTGTTTCTTTTAGGAGGGTGGCTTGCAAATTTTGTGCAAACACAATGTTTTGCTTCAAATCACCTCATGTTCTTGAGAAGTGGTGTATACATGTTCCAAATTTGCTGTGTTTAAAAAGGAGAGGCGTCTACCAGCAGGGTGGTTTTGAAGAAAGGTGTGTGCTCTGGGTTGGGTTTGAGTCTGTCATAAATATCTGAGCCTCGACGACTCCAGGATCAAACACTGCTTTTGAAATTAGGAATAAAACCTACAATTAAAAAACCAACCCAGCCTCGTCTGCTAATGGCAGCCTGTTAGTGCTGTGTGCTCCAACAGAGCTGGGGGAGGAGCTGGAAGCGGGATTTTATCCCTTATTTTTGATGTGCTGACTGAAGTGAGCGCTGCAGCCCTGCTGCTGCTGTGTCCTCTGCCAGCACAGATGCCCAGGACAGCCCAGGGAGAGCAGCGTGGAGGGGCTGAGTTGGGGATGATTAAAGAACCTCAGGAAGCCAGGGTGGAAAGAGGAAAGGACTCTGAAGTTTGTTTTAGGCAGGATTTAGGGTTCCCAGTGCAGCAGCTCAGCAGGAGGGATCCTGACTCGGGCTGGGGGAGAACCAAACTCTGATCAACTCAGGCTCCGCTATCCCTGCAATATTCCTGCTGCCTCTGCTCCCGGGTCACAGATGGGAGCTGTGCCCTGGCTTGCAGGTCCTGCTGGGAAAACTTTTGGCTTCCCCAGGACTGTGCTCTCTAGCACTGTGACAACACAGGGCTGCTCCATCCCTGGAAGGGTTTAAGGGCGGTTGGATGGAGCTCTGAGCAGCCTGCTCTGGTGGAAGTTGGGGTGGAATGAGATGAACTTGGAAGTGCCTCCCATTCCAAACCAGTCTGTGGTCTCACAGGGCTCCAGGGATGTCCCAGGAGAAGAAAAGTGACAGGGCAGGCTTGGGACATCACGGACTTGAGCAGTCAGACTTCCTGCTTAAAGCTCTGCTGGGCAGAGTGCAGGGGAAGAGCTCATGGAGGGCAATGGAAAACCTGTGGATATCCCAAAATCCCATCATCTGCTGCTCTGCTGTGCCTGGTCAAACAGGCCCTTCTGGAGGGGCTCAGCACCTCTGCAGGCAGTGCATATGGAGTCCTTGGAGGGCTGGTCTGGGTGGGGGACTGGTTTTGGGATGCCTTGAGCTTCTGCCACACCCAGTGACACAGAGCCCGAGCAAGGTAACGATGTCTTGCCCTGCTGGGGCTGCAGGGACTTGCTGAGCTCCACGTTGCTCCTGTCCCAGGGAGCCCAGCTGATGGCTCTTTAACTGGGACACACACTGGGACATGGTTTGCTTTGCCTGCTGTTTGCTGACCCATTCCCAGATCCAAAGGAGGTGGCCAAGCCTTGTTCTGCTGGGATTTAGGTCACAGCCAAAGCCCCACAGCCAGAGCTGGGAGTGCACAGAGCCTCAGAGATCAGAGCCTGGCTCTGTCCTGACCAGACAGACCCCCAGGCAGAGGGTCTGGAGAAGATCACCAGCCACCACTGAGCAGGAGAGGCGTGGGATGGAACCACTCCAGGCCTTGTTCTCCTTATCTCTGGTGGAGATGGAGACAGTGCCTCACGCAGGGACAGGATGTGGGAGGAGAACCTGGGTTTGTCTGATGTCTGGAGGCTTCAGAAGCGGATCCAGAGGGATCAGAGGGGAGGCAGGAGTGAGTGGCAGGGAGTGTTCGATCCAGGCCCTGCTGCTGGCTGTCTTTATGTGGCATTTGAGACAGTGTGGGCAGCTGGCTCCAGCTTTCCCTCCTGACGCCGCTTTGTTTGGAAGGTTGTAGACACATGTCAGCAGTGATGGATAGATTTGTTTGACTTCCTGTCAAATCAATGATTACTCCTAGAAATCTCTTTTATTAGTTTATCAGAGGAAGTTCTCTGTCATTTATCCCAGCGGAGCTTGGCTGCCTGGTGTCACCGAGCTGGAGTTATTGCTGGCTTTATTGTGCTTTTAGGCTTTGACACCATATTTATTTTTTGTCTTGCTTTGGCACTAGGAAAGGATCACTCCTGTTTCCCTCTCATTGCACAGAAGGTTTGTCTTTCCTTTCCCATCCCAGTCCTTGGAAATTTGCAGGAATTTGCCCCAAGTACCAAGGTTTATATCCACATTCTCTGTTCAAGTCGGACTTGATGCTGTCTGGCTGTTCCTTGCCATTTTTGAGTCCATGAAGGTCTTGGTTTCCAAGGAATTATAGAAGGTTTGGATTGGAAGGGATCTTAAAGATCTTCCAGTTCCAACCCCCTGCCTCATAGAAGTTGGAACAAACGGGTTGGAATCGGAGGAAGGAGGGGTTGGTGAGTTAGAGGGGAAAGTCACAGGGATGTATGTCCCAAATCCTCTCCATTGGGCTTGTTTGGGTCCAGGGAGAAGTAGGAGCTCCTCTCTCCAAAGTTTTAATGCTGCATCCCAAGGGATGGGCTGTGGGGGTGGTTTGGTCCCAAGGCTCTTCCATGGCTGCAGGAGCACTGTGGGGCTGAACTGGGCTCCCTGCAGGCCTCCTGTGACATTCCTGGGCCATCTCCATGTTCCCCAGCCCTTTGGGATTTGGAGGGTCCTCTGCTCACAGCATCCCAACCCTGCAGGGCTGATGGACACCCAAAGGCTGGCAGAGATTCAAAGTGCAGCCCCTTCGTGTGGGCTCAGGTGGGGGAGCTGGGGCTGAGCTTTTTTGGATCCTCTGGATCCAGCAGCTTTTCTGAGAACCATTTCATAGCTGTTTTCAAACTGGGGAGAAGGAGACTTCAGGCGTAGCTCACACATAAAAGAGCTGTGCAAATTACTGAGTCATTCCTATCTTTGGTTATTTGTCTCCATTAAAAAAGCTCATGGAATGACTTCAGATCAATCTAAATAATATTTTTCCCATTGATATTATGAATCATAGAATCACAGAATATGCTGAGCTGGAAGGGACCCATCATAAAGTCCAGCTCCTGGCCCTGCACAGAACACCCCAACAGTCCCCCAGTGCCTGAGAACATTGTCCAAATGTCCCTTGAGCTCTGTCAGCCTTGGAAAAATTACTGAGGATCACAGTGGAAAGGAAGATGCTTTCAAATCAGTTTAAAAACTAATCTTGGAAAGGATTTTTCTAAGTAAAATCTTGGCTTGAATGAAAGTAATGAAAAGAAACATCACCCTGGCTGCTCTCAAACTTTCCTACCAGTAACAGAAACCCAGAGAACTGAGAGTGCTTTCTTGTTCTGCTTTATCCAGAGGGAATTCTTCCAGAGCCAGGCTCTGCAGCTCTTCCCTGCCCTCTCCAGTGGCTGAGCACATGCTTTGGGAGCTGCTGATCCTGCCAGGATAACAGAGCTGACCCCGGATTCAAGGAGGAGAGGGCTCTGTTACAGCAGGGAGGGGACACCTGAGGGCAGAGCCCCACATCATTTCAGCCACCAGTGGAGCAGAGGGGAATGAGGTGGGAACGATGCAGCTGCACAGGAACAGGCTCTGGGTGACTTTGCTCGAGTTGTGGATGCTGCTGCAGCCTCCTCCCTCCTCCCAGGGCCAAAGGTCTTGCTGTGTTGCCCTGTTAGTCCAGGACCTCCTAAGCCAGGCTTTGGCACACTGATCTTTGTCTTCTCTCTGAGGAGAGAAACACCTGCAGTTTATGCTTGAGCTACATGGGAGAGAAGGAATTTCTGCCACTGAGCTGAGGGGGATTTGGGACCAGTTTAAGGTGAATATACACCCAGTTTTGGTTGTCTGCTGATCCGGGCTGCTCTACCAAATGCTTCTCATGCCTCATACACGTACACGTACTCACACAAGCATTTGGTAGAGCAGCCCGGATCAGCAGACAACCAAAACTGGGTGTATATTCACCTTAAACTGGTCCCAAATCCCCCTCAGCTCAGTGGCAGAAATTCCTTCTCTCCCATGTAGCTCAAGCCCCTCAACTGGAGCTGATGTACTTTCATATCCCCTCATGGTCCTGGTTGTTTTTTGACCAGGAGTTGGATGTCTGGAATTGGTACCCAGCCTTGAGGGAAAACAACATCCAGCTGATCTGTTGTGTAGTGGTGGGGGCAGTAAATGAAGCTGAGGGGAGACAGAGGCAGTGGTTGAGGCCTTCAGTGAGAAGATAAAAGCCTGTTCTGAGATCAAAGGCAGAGGGGAGAGGCACACAGTTCCTGAAAGTAAATAACCACCAACAACCATCAAACGTGAAGCTGGGATTTGTCTCTGGAGCTGAGACCAGAGCACATCCCATCCCTCACCAGAGCACACCCCATCCCTCCATCAGCAGCTGGGCCTGACAAGGACAGGAATTTCCTCCTTCTGATGGGTCACTGGAACTCTGTGCAGAAGGAAAGGTACAGCCTATCACCCTTCCCAGGACAGGAACCTGTTCCTTCTGCTGGGAAGTGCTTCCAGAGAGAGAGAGAGAGAGATCGAGATCAATTCTCACTCTTATCAGGCTTTTCTACCCAGGAGTTAATGAATCAAACACCTGGTTTGATTCCCAGGCTGGTCCCAAATTAGTGAGAGGTGCAGGGTGTAGGAATCACCTGCAGGAGGAACAGAGGGGGAACTGAGGAGAAACTGAGGAGGAACAGAGGAAGAACTGAGGAGGAACAGGGGAAGAACTGATGGAATCCTCAGGAGAGGCGGGTGCAGTTTGCTGGCCCAGGGGGGCCCATTAATTTTGCTGGTGTGTAATGCAGAGTGCAGTGATTGCTCCAAACAGAAATGATTTAACCTTGAGCGAGGGAAGCACAAGGCAGCAGCAGCCGTGGAACAATACAGAAATTCCATCAGTGATCCCGCGCGCGCTCCGGCGGCTCCGATGTCAGCGATCCATTATTGCCATGAGCTGCTGGAAGTGCATTATGCATGAGCCCGTGGCCACTGCTGGATCAGCCAGGACTCCTCCAAGGCACCACAAATATCCATTTGATTTCATGGAGCTGGGCTGTGCTCCTTGGCTTGGGAAGACGATGCTGCCTGGGTGTGGGTTTGCCTGAGTTTGGCACGGAGGGGATTTTCCATGTGTTTCCCTGTGGGTGTGGATTGTGGCAGCCCCCACAAAGGGCTTGGCTGGGTGACTGCAGCAGGAGCAGCACCTTAGGCTCCCTGGAAATGCTGGATTTACTGTGGGGCATTGCTTTAGGGACAAGCTGAAGGACACCTCAGCTTTTGGCACCTACCCAGGTGGGCTGTGGGGGAAGGTGGGAAGGTAGATGGGGCTTTGCCATCCTAAGGGTGGGATCACAGAATCATGGAATACCCTGAGTTGGAAGGGAGCCGCAAAGACCATCAAGTTCAACTTCTGGCCCTGCACAGGCACCACAAAACCCCATCACTGAGACCTCACCGGGGTCAGCAGTTTCCTCTTGAGGAGCAGCTCCAGTCCTTGCTCTCTGTGACCAGGGACAGCAATGGCCAATGATGACAGAACCCAGGCTGGAGCTGTGCCAGGGAAGTTGAGGCTGGATATCAGGAAAAGGTTCTTCCCCCAGGGGGTGCTGGGCACTGCCCAGGCTCCCCAGGGAGTGGGCACAGCCCCAGGGCTGCCAGAGCTCCAGGAGCATTGGGAAAACACTCCCATGGAGGCACAGGGTGGGATTGCTGGATGTCCTGGCAGGGTCAGGAGCTGGATGATCCCTGTGGGTCCCTTCCAGCTCAGGGTATTCCATGGTTGTAAGGAATGATGGCTGTGAACAGCTCTGCATTGCTGTATGCAGGGTTTAACAACTGCCCAGGTGGAAATAAGGATGGAGGAGGCTTTTCCTGAGGCAGAGCTCAGGAGCTGTGGGATGCTCTGGGACCCGCTGAAGGCTGTTTAGCACTGACCCTACCAGCTCATCCCTCAGGTCTCAATACCTGGGTGTTGCCTTGGACTAAAGTAGTGTCTCCTTTACAGCCTGTTCTGGACTGAGTTCTCCCTCTCCAGAGGTTTCCCAGAGACCAGAGCACAGCTCACAGATTTCCCCGTGTCCCTGGAATCCAGGCTGCCCCATGGGAGCCCAGGTAAGTGGTGGGGAGTAACAGCCTGCTTGGAATGAAATCACATTTCTTCAGTAGGTGAAACAATACAACAGAGGGAAAGGGATTTTAAAACAACAAAGGCCCACAGCATATTTTACCTCATTTAATCTTACAAGCTACATTTGATAGGCTTTTCTTTCCCCTTCTAGCTTACAAAGCTCTAGTTCCCCTCCTGGGCTTAGTTCTGCTCTCCCCAGTCCCTGCTTGGAAGGCTCAGAGCAGCATCTGAGGGGCCCATGGGGAGCCAGAGAGGGGCTGTTCATCAGGAGCTGGAGTGCCAGCACAGGGCAGAGAGGTTTGGATCAGGCAGAGGGCAGGGTTAGATGGGCTATTGGGAAGAAATGGATCTGTCTGAGGGTGGTAAGGCCATGGCACAGGTAGCCCAGAGCAGCTCTGGCTGCTCCATCCCTGGAAGTGCCCAAGGCCAGGCTGGACAGGGCTTGGAGCCACCTGGGCTAGTGGAAGGTGCCATATGAGTCACAAAATCATGGAATATCCTGAGTTGGAAGGGACCATCAATCCAGTCCTGGCCCTGCACAGACACCCCAACAATCCCACCCTGGGGATCCCTGAGATTGTTGTCCAAACTCTCCTGGAGCTCTGGCAGCCTTGGGGCTGTGCCCATTCCCTGGGGAGCCTGGGCAGTGCCCAGCACCCTCTGGGAGAAGAACCTTTTCCTGATCTCCAACCTAAACCTCCCCTAAGGTTCAGCCTCCTTCATCAATGTTAGGTTCCACTGAATCAGTTTCTGCTCAGAAAGCTGGGAGAAAACAAGCAGGGTATTTTGTCCCCTTAGCTGACTGCAGTTTCAACCTCCCAAAACCTGGCAATCTGGCTGCACTGACGTTGCTGCTGAAAAGAAACAGAATTAGAAGGAATCGGGGGAATTATTCTGTAGGCTTGTGGAGTGCCTGCAAACCCAAAACATTCTGTATTATTGTGATGTCTAAAAGAGTGAGCTGTGCTTGTCCCTCCAGGGAGTCTGCACCAAAAGGAGGCTCCAGGAGTGGCAGACAGGGCTCTGAACTGAGACCCACCTTTCTCTTGCTGAGCCCGAGGCTGCTGCTGCTCTCCAGTAGATGCCAGGATTATGGAAGAGCTCAGCAGAGCGCTGTTCTCCAGCAGTTCCTGCTATTTCCCAGCCACCCCTTACATTTCAGACCTTTGATGTTCACTTTGTGGGATAGAACACAGCGCTAATTAAGTCAGGATCCTGAGCAGTTTTGCATCTCCTGCAGTCATGAAGGGATGATCTGTCACTCCCGAGACTGCCAGTGCTGATCCAGAACAAAGAGCCGTGGCATTCCCACATCATCCGAGGAACAAAGGCAGGCCCTAAAAGGCTGCACATGCTGAGTGCAGAGCACAGCACAGCTCCCCTGACCTGGGACAGCTCCCCCCAGCCCTCTGTTCTTCGGCAGCTCCTGTCACATCCCTGCTCTCCTCCGTGCTCTGGGGCAGCAATTCTCCCTGATTATGCCTGTGCAGGAGGCTTTGATCTCCGTGCCTGCATCCTGTATTACAGCACGGAGAGCCTTTCATAACCAGAGCAAGAAGCCCATTAATAATTTGAAGCTTCTCTGCACATGTGAACCTCCAGGGCTCCTGCATTCCCCTTCTGCTTCCTGGGACAATTCCTGGGGCTTGGGAGGGCACAAGGGTCACTTGCCTTTTTTGAAAAGTCCACATCCAACTGGATCAACAGTGGGTAGAGCACCTGCTTTCCTGCTTTCCCTCAGGCAGGAGGAAGATGTGGGGTCAGGAGCAGGCTGAGGGGCAGCTGGCACTGTGCTGAGGTTTGCTTGCTTGATTTGAGAGGTGTGGGTGCCATCTGAGCTGGGCACAATCCTGGGAATCCTGGGTTCCAGGGATCTCTGGAGACAGGGACAAAGGGCTGTCTGGCAGGGCAAAAACTGAATTATGGAATGGTTTGGGTGGGAAGAAACCTTAAAGCTCACCTAGTCCCTCCCCTGCCATGGGCAGAGACACCTTCCACTGTCCCAGGTTGCTCCAAGCCCTGTCCAACCTCGCCTTGGGCACTGCCAGGGATCCAGGGGCAGCCACAGCTGCTCTGGACAACTTGTGCCGGCCTCACTACCCTCACAGGGAGGAATTCCTTCCCAATATCCCATCTAAATCTACCCTCTTTCCTCTTAAAACCATTCCCCCTCATCCTGTCACTCCAGGCCCTTGTCCACGTTCTCACCCCATGTCTCCTGTCAGCTCCTTCAGGCACTGCAAGGCCACAGTTTGTTCACCCCAGAGCTTCTCTCCTCCAGGTGAACCATCCCAGCTCTCCCAGCCTTTCCTCCCAGCAGAGCTGCTCCATCCCTCTGCTCACCCTGGTGCCTCCTCTGGGCTCTCTCCAGCAGCTCCAGCTCCTTCCTGTGCTGGGCCCAGGGCTGGGGCAGCTCTGCAGGTGGGGTGGGGAGAGGACTTTTCCTCACTTGTTGAATTGAACATTGACATTATAATTTTTTACCTCAGATTCTTTCAGGAGCTGCCTCCGGAGCTGCAGGCTGTTCCTGCTCAGCCCCAGGCCTCGCTGAGGTGCTGTGAGCCCGAGGCTGCTTTGCCTCCTGAAGGGAATTCCGTGCCACTTGCAGTGCTGCTGCTGGAATGAGCCTGACACAGCTCATTCTCTCACTGTGCCTTTGTCTTTCCATTTTGGAGGATGTACTTTTCCTGACAGAATTTCCAATTCAGTTCATTTTCTCTGCCTGCAGTAGGAGGGGAGAAAAGGGTGGTTTGAGGGGTTGCTGCATGTATTATTAATTGTCCTGATTTCAAGGCAGCGGAGTCTTTTTCTGCCTGATATTCCCATTTTCTCCTAACTAATATTGGCTGCTGGTTTGAAAGGGGTTTGGCATTTGAAATTCTATGGATTTCTTTGTGCTGGTAGTGTGTTTAAAGCTGGAAAACGTGGCTCTCCTGCTTATCTGGAGCTAAAATGGCAGCGTGTTAGTCATCAGTCAATTGAACTGTGTTGTCGAGCAGTTGATTATTGCAGCTGCCTGTGTTTCCTGGGCTGGTTAAAACATCCCCCAGATGTGCTGTGTCAGAACCTGGCCACTAAACATCATTAATGCCAGAGCAGGAAGGGGCTTTGGCACACAGGTGAGCAGGTCTGGGTCATTCCCAGCCCTGGTGATCCTGTTAGGAGGCAAGCGTGGTCCTGGATAACAAGCAGGAATTCCTGCTGGGGCTGTGTGGTGCTGCATGAGGATTTTCAGGGCTGTCAGCTCGTGTTCCCACAGAGCTCAAGGCCCAGGTGGGATGGGTTTGTGATTCCAGCCCAGTTCCTGGTGAATACTGTGTCAGAACAGGGAAAAAGCTGCATTTGCTACCCAGTGGAACACGATTCAAACCATGTGTTGTTAAAGCTGTTCAGACAAAAGGGACGCTCAGCCCTAGGCAGGGGAAAGTCTCCTGACAGTAGTCCTGGGGTCAAGGTGATCCTCCTGATTCCAGTGGAGCTGCATCTGAGAGAGGGGAAGAACACACTTCCCAGAGGAACTAATTAACTTGCTAATGGATCTCAGACAGGGGCAGTGGGAGATCCCTCTGTGCTTGCTCCTGCTCCTCCTCTCCCTCCTCCAGGATTCTCATTTCCTATTACCCTTCCCAAGGCATTTGCAGTTGCAGCAAATCCTGGACACAAGGACAGGACAGGGGTAAATCCCAGGCTGCAGTGACCACAGAAGCAAAAGGGGGGCACAGGGATTCTCCCCCACCAGGGCTCCATAAAGGAGCTGCTGTGGGCCCAGGGTCACGTTCACACTCCCCCTTATCTCCCTTCATCCTACAGCTCTCCCTTGATCCTGTCCAGCTCCAAGTGTGACTTTTATTCCTGGTTTGCCTCTCCCTGAGTCTGGCCCCTTCCTTGCTGGAGCCCAGACAGACCCTCCCCAGGGAGCAGCTCTGCCCTGACCTGGCTTGCAGCACTTCCAGCTGCCTTTCCTTGGCTTTCCAGGAGCCATCCAAAGAGGATTGGCCTCCTGTCCTCCCTGCTGGCCCCTGCCACTCCATCCCCTCCTGTGCCATCCCGGCGTGTGCTGCAGAGCTGCCGGGGAACGCAGCCTGCTCCTGCTCCAAAGGAAACATCTAAAGGCAGCCAGAGCATGTCCAATAGGATTTGTGGTTCTTCCAACCTCCCCATGTTATTGACTCCCCCTTTCAAGTGTGGCCAGGGCTTTATCTGCTGGTAATAGGGAGAATTAATCATTTCCTTTAAAAGAAAAAAAGATATCGGCTTAAAAACCCCTCCACCTTTTTATTTATTTTTTTACATAAAAAGGCAAGTAAAAGACATAACAAAGTTGTTAAAAGTTCAAAGGGAATGCTAATCCCTGTAATGTGGACTAATCAACTTTTATCCAGACAATCCCCTTGTATCTTTGGGGCCTTGTGTGGTGCAGGATTCCCACAGGCAAGTGCTGGGCTTTAACTCCTTTGGAGCTGCTTTCAAGCTCCCTGCCCCTCTTCCCGGAGCAGTGCTGCCATGCTATCACTCAGCAGCAGCCTGGCACCTTCCTGGACTCAGAACAGCTTCAAAGGTGCTGCAGCTTCCCTGGTGAAGCTTTCAAAGAGATGTGGAAACAAAAAAAGTTCTTTTCCCTTGGAGGGCTGAACCATCCCAGGGTGAATAAATGAGCGGAGCTGCTCCAGCTGTAGGAAGTGCTGGGGATGGATAAAGTGGCACAGAATCCAGGCAGGGCTCACAATAATTCTTTGGTAGGATGCCTCTAGGAATGACTTTGGGAGATCTGTGGGGTGTAGGAGACGTGGCCAGTGCTGTTTGTTCCCTTTGGTTTGGGCTCAGCTGGATGCCTCCATGGACCCTCCGTGTGCAGACCTTGGGAAGGACAGAGCAGTTCCCCCAGCCAGGAATGTATTCTCTGGCAAAGATGCTGTTTGAGCAGCTCATCCCTGAACAAACACCCTCAGGTGCCTGGCATTCCCCACATTACCTTGGTATCAAGGCTACAAGTGTGATAATCCACCTGTGGGGAATTTTGGAAGGAATTCAAGATGGGACTTCGGAGTTGATTTTGATTTATTTTCTTATCTTCTACATAGGCAGGAAGGCTGAGTTCAGCTCACAGTGTTGCAGCATGGTTCAGAAGGTCACAAGACTCTTAGTTACAAGACTTTTTGAGGGGTTATTGACTAATAAAACACTGCCAACAAGGATATTTATGTTTTTGACTCAATCTTTAAATATTTTGTCTTACCATGCTACAGTGTTTCTTAGCTAATCATGTTATAACACACAAACCTACAGTACTGTATTCTAATATTTTTGTTTACCTCTGTAACTACTTTTATTTTTTATATATCTCAAACTCTAAAACGCTAAATTTTTCTCCACTTAGCTTAAGGTGTCTTTGCTTTAAACTATAAATCCACATTCTCACTTCTAGCACCTAAGGTTGGAAGCCTTTTCCAAGGTCTCAGATAAAATCCTGTGTTTAATTCTAATCTTTGGCTTACAGCTCCAAAGTTCTGAACGTTCCTTGCATGTCGGATTCCACCATACAAGAAGCAGCATCCAGCACCTTGAAAAGGAAGGGAGGAAAAGCGTTGCAGCATTCCTGGATCTTGGAATATGGGGATTCACTGGGCTTTGAAGGGATTCTTTGGTGCTTTCACTGCCATATGAGTGCCCCTGGGTGATTTGTGGATTGCACAAACCTGTGCAATCCCAGGGGATGGGGATGGTGTGTTTTGGAAGGCCCAGCTGCAGAGACAGATGTGTTTGTGCTCCCAAAATCCCTGCCAGAGGAAGGCAGAGAGCCATGCTGGCTGAGGCCTAGTAACAGTTGTTCCAGTAAAACCCTCTGCTGTGTTTTCCATCTTGGAGGGCAGGATGGAATTGAGTTACTCCTTCCTGACAGGCCTTGCAGCTGCCCCGTTCTCACAGGCAGGGACAGACCTGCTCTTGGGGTGGTTGTTGGCTGGGTTTTTGTGACAAGTGGCATCAGGCATTCCCAAGGAGCTTCCAGCTGTGTGCCTGATGCTGGGAACAAGGGCATAAACTTGGTGGTCTTTGTCCTGAGCTGGGGGTGGTGGTTTTCACTGCCCAGAAGTCTGCAGCTTCTCCAGAAAGAGATTTTGGGTTGTGCTGTGGATGAAGGGGGTGGTGCCTGAGGGGGTCTCCTGGAAACTTGGAGCACTGAGGAGCAATCCAGCCCATTTTGTCTTGGGATTCCTTCAGCCTGGAGAAGAGAAGGCTCTGGGGAAACCTCCAGTACCTAAAGGGGGCTCAGGAGAGAACAGGAGTTGAGCTGTTCATAGGGGCCTGGAGAGACAGGACAAGGGACAATGGCCTTAATCTGAAGGAGGGTGGATTTAGGTTGGATCTGAGGGAGAATCAGCTCAGCGGGTCGGACCCTGGTGCCATAAACACCAAGGTTATGGCTTCAGTCCCTGGCTGGGCCATTCACTTGAGAGTTGGGCTCGATGACCTTGTGGGTCCCTTCCAACCCTGAACATTCTGTGATTCTGTGGAATTCTTCCCTGTGAGGGTGAGGAGGCCCTGGCACAGGGTGCCCAGAGAAGCTGAAGCTGATCCATCCCTGGAAGTGTCCAAGGCCAGGCTGGAAAGGGCTTGGAGCAGCCTGGGATAGGGGAAGGTGTCCCTGTCCATGGCAGGGGAGGGACTGGATGAGCTTTAAGGTCCCTTCCAACCCAAACCATTCCATAATTAGCTGAGGATGACATCCCCAGGGTGCACTGGAGGGAGCAGGATCCAGTTCCCACCTGCTGCTGTGAGCTGTGGAAACTGGGATCCACTGGTGCAATGGCCCAGCTCAGCCCTGGGGCTGGATCCCAGTGGGGTGGGGCTCCTTGCATTGGGATTTGCCCTCAGTCAGCTCAAACCCAAATGGATGAAAGGATAAAATCTGGGCAGGGGAGGAAGAGAAGGGACAGGGCTGAGTGATATCAGAGCGTTGCCAGCAGCAAGTGGGTCACCCTCAAACAGCCCTTCCCAACTTTCAGCCAGCCAGACATCAAATTTCAGATTTCCTGGTGCTTCTTCAAACTGTGATAGAAATCTGGCCAGCTGTGAAGCAGCTTCCCTGGAAATCTGGTGTATATTGAGGATGAAAAAGGAGCAGAAAATTTCAGATGTAAGAAAAATCAAGATGACTTTCTGATTTAATCATTCCTTAAATATTTTTAAAGAGCTTTGAAAAACCCTCAGTGGTTTTTGTGGAGTTTTTTTTGGTTGTTTTTTTTTTTTTCTAATGAGTAAATTGAATTCTTCTTTCCAAAATAGTTTTTAAATTTTCTCTTTGAAGATATCAGGGCATTTTTTTTGTAAAATGACTTCCAGTGCCTGGAGTGATTTCAAGGTTAGCAGGTTAATTAAACGTTGGAGCAACTCACTGAGGTGTGAGCTGACTTCCTATCACTTGGCTTTGAAAATCAAGATGGGCTGTGGTGGTTTGGGGATCCCTGGGAATCTTGGGAGAGGTGGATTAAACAGGATTAATGTGGAGGCTGTGCTGTCTCTGGGAGCATTCCCAGAGGACATCCCTGGGTGCTTTTTATGCTTTTTTAATTACTTCTCCTTCCCTGGAGAGATTTTCCTCTTGGATCAAGCCCTGGAGTTGGTGGTCAAAGCCCCACATGGATCCACCAGGGTGGAAACAGGTGGGGCTGGACTCTGCTCCCAGGGAACAGGGACAGGACAAGAGGAAACAGCTTCAAGCTGTGCCAGGGGTGGTTTAGTTTGGATATCAGGGAAAATTCCTGCATGGAAAGCATTATCAAGCCTTGGAAGTAAGCAGTGATGGAGCCACCATCCCTGGAAATGGCGGAGGATGTATGGATGTGGCACTGGGTTTAGTGGTGGTGCTGGGCTGATCTTAAAAGTCTTTTCCAACCTTAATGTTTCCATTATTCCATGATATCCTGCAATCCAGGGAAATTGGGATGGGTGGGGGTGGCCAGACCTCCATGCCCACACATGCTCTGTCCTCAAAGGTGAGGTGGAGCAAATCTTTCCACTTATTCCTGGCTGTGAATGAGTCCAGTAGTGCCACATCTCTCATCGTATCTCCTTAACTAAATGGATTAAGTTTTTTTTGTCCTCTTCACAGGCTTAATTAGCAATCTACAACACAAATTAAATCACTATCAACTAATTCCAACTATCCCTTCAGAGATAGCCTTTAGCGAGCTCAATAATCTGGTTAGCATTGGAATGAGCCGGTGTCCTACCCTGCAAACCCCAGTGTGAGCTGCTTTTTTTATCCACTGCTGAGAAGGCTTTGTCCTTCCTAATGAGGGCAGCAGTCACTCTCTGCTTGCTTTGCAGGCACTTGAGCAGAGTTTGGGAGTTTGTGTCTGTGCTTGAGAAGGCAGCTGGTCCCTGGAGAGGGTTGGAATCCAAACAGAGAGTGGGAACAGAAGATAAACTTGTCTTTTCCCAGTTATGAGCCAACACAAGTGCAAAGCTCCCTTCATGCACCCAGAGGTGAATCTTGTGTCCACCTCTGTGGTCACAGACATGTTTGTGCCTTCAATCCATGACCAAGATTTCAGAAACTCTTGGGGACACTGGGGAAGCTGGATGAGCCTGTGATCCTTGAGACAGCCAGCCAGGGCCTCACAGATTCCATCCCACTCCACCTCCTTTGCCTTCCTCTCCATGGTCAGCTAAACCTCCTTATGGAAACACCATTCTCCCCTGGCATCATTTTACGGGGCTTGGACAAGGTCTCATAAAAATTCTGGGACAATTTTGGCTGAAGATATTGCCAGACCTCCAAAAGCTGGGAAACTGGAGAGTGCTGAGGGTCCCCTGGGGACATTTTGGTGCATTTTTGTTTCGGTTGTTTTCCAACAGCTTGGTGTCCATGAGTGTGAGATGCAAGGGGATGATGGCTTCCTTCCTCTTCCCTCCTCCATATCCTCCTGGTCTCTGCTGTTTGCTGCAGTCAGCATGGAAGCTGTTTGGATGTGGGTAATAAATGTATGTAGGTCATAATCCCCAGGGTCCTTAAGCTCCCAATAACAGGAATAATCAACAGCAATTTTTTGCTGTGCTCCGTCTCCCCAGTTCACAAAAAGAGGAGGAAGAGGAGGGGAATGGAGCTGAGAAATAGATGTGGCCTTGACTATCCAGACTCAAAAGAGAATTTCTTGGAGCTCACACTTTCAGAAAGGAGGATTTGGAAGCAGATTCATGAGGTTCTGCAGAGATAAAGCAAAACTTGTCAAAGGGGTGTTGCTGCTTTTATGACAACACAAGAATCAACAGGGAAATGCCTTCCTGTGGTTGGAGGAAGACACTTTCCAACTGCCAAAATATTGAGTTTCTTCTCTATTTCCATGTTAGTGATTTTACAGACAGCCTGGGGGTTTGGAAGGAGCAGGGTTGGAGCAGCATTTTCCTCTGGCCAGAGCGAGTGCAAATCCTGAGTCTGTTATAAAGAGTTTCTGACAAGGATATGAAGCTGGCAGTGAACGTTGTTGTTCCTTGCCTCCCAGAACTTGCATTTGATTTTTAAGGAGAAATAAAAGGTTGCTCAGAATTCATAGATCTGCCCAGGGGTCAAAGCTCTTATGACAGGCTTCCCTGGTGGATTCTAGGAAGCACTGGATTTAGGGTTTCTTTTCTTCCTCCTCGAATTTAAATATGGAAATGCAAATTGGAAATGAACAAAAAAAAAATCCTCAAAGGTTTGTGCCTGGAAATCCTCGGAGGTTTGTGTCTGAGCAGCCTGGAGCAGGGCAGAGCTGGTGGGAGAGGAGGATGGCCGAGTTCAGCAGGAAAACATCCTATTCCTTTGTCTTCAGCCAGGCCTGGCTGTGCCCCACCCTTTGTGGAGCCCTGTGAGGTGATCCACTCCCATTCCTTAAAAACCTTATCCCAGTCTCCCTTTCTTTCCCTTTTGGGGGTAAATTGCAAATTGCACCTTTCCAGTTGTGTATCCCTGGCTGCCGTGCCGTGTCTATCCAGAGGTGGGAATGCTGGAGCTGAAAGCTGGCAAATATCTGGCAAAGAGAGGGCAGAGCAAAGCAGCTGCTGCTCCTCAAAACTGCAGCCTCAGGGCTGGACACGATCTCTGGGAAACTGGGAGGGGATTAGACAGGGATCTGCCTTTTCTTAGCAATTATCCTGATATGAGAGAATCCCAGAATCACTGAGGTTGGAAAAGATGTCTAAGATGATCAAATCCAACCTGTGCCAGATCCCCACTTTGTCACCAGCCCAGAGCACTGAGTGCCACATCCAGGCATCACTTGGATACCTCCAGGGATGGGCACTCCAAACTCCCCTGGGCAGCCTCAGCCAAGGCCTGACCACCCTTTCCATGAAAAAATCCCTCTTGATGTCCAACCCGAACCTCTCCTGGCACAGTTTGGGGCTGTTTCCCCTTGTCCTGTCCCTGTTCCCTGGAGCAGACCCTGACCCTCTGGCTGTCCCCTCCTGTCAGGAGTTGTGCAGAGCCAAAAGGTTCCCCCCAAGCCTCCTTTTCTCCAGGCTGAGCCCCTTTCCAGCTCCCTCAGATGCTCCTGGGGCTCTAGCCCCTTCCCCAGCTCCATTCCCTTCCCTGGACACGCTCCAGCCCCTCAATGTCCTTCCCAAATTGACGGACCAGAACTGGACAGGCAGAACTGGCTGTTCCCTTTGTGGGTTTTCTGGAAACCTCAGAAGAGAGGGCGAGGGAAATGCTGTGTCTGGAGTTGCTTTTGCACTCTAAATCCTTTCTTTCCCACTGAATAAAGAGGAAAAAGAGCTCCTACCAAGTGATTGTATAAGGGACTGGAAGTAGAAATTGGTGAGAGAATTTAATCTGGGAATAGACAGGAGGCAGAGGCTTCTGCTAATTGCCTCTTCACAGATTTTGCTGGAAACACTACGCAGGGAATATCCATGGGAAGAGACTTCAGAGGGATCTAAAGATAAGATCCCAGTAGAGAAGGAGGCAGTGGAACAAGAGGGCAGCCTTAAATAAAGGAATTACCGGCACAGGTTAGGAAGCAGCTGCGAGTTAAACAAAAAAGAACAACCAATTTTCAGTGTGGCTGTAGAAGAGGAGAGAATCTAAAAGCTTGGGCCAGGCTTTTAAAAATATAATCCAGAATTAGAGGGGAGGAAAAGATGGAATAAATAGTAGCTGCCCACAGTTATTTAGTGAAATTTATTTAGTTGTGCAGTTCAAGCTGTGAAAAGCTGGGAATGGCTCTATCCAGGCAGGTGAGCAGGCAAGGCAGTGGCAGATGAAATTAAATGTTGACAAATGCAAGTTAATGTGCATTGGAAGGCAAAATCCAACCTCCTCATCCACATTGCTGCATTTTAAATTAACTGGAACCACTCAGGGGAAAGGCCCAGGGGTTATTGTGAATAGCTCAATGAAAACATCTGTTACCTCAACAGCAGCAGGCAGCAAAGCAAACACAACACTGCTCGTACAAGGGACATTTCAGATTGTCATTGGTGTTATGGAAATGTGACAGGGCACAGGGACTGCCTGCCAGTTTCCGTGGGAGCAGGGAGGGGAAAAGCATCCAGGAACCTCTCACCCCGAGTAGCACCCACGGGCTGAGGATATTCTCCCCTCAGGCAGCCCTGAATATCAAGGAAGGGGAGTCCAGAGCTCCAGCTGTTTGTGGGGTGAGGGTTTCCTGGCAGGGATGGACAAATCTCCCCAGCACTGCACACAGAGCCCAAACCATGCACATGGCCAACAGGATTTTGTGGGAGGATCCCTTTTTATTGGCTCAAAGTCCCAAAACAACCATGGGGTGGCCTTGCAGTCAATGTGGTTGTGGTTGGGGCTTCCTGCAGTGGTTGGCTGGGGAAGGTGTTTGATCCCTCAGTGTTTAATCCTTTGGTTTTGATCCAGAGGGGTTTAATCCCTCTGTGTTTGACCCAGAAGGGTTTAATCCCTTGGTGTTTGATCCAGAGGGTTTTAATCCCTCTGGTTTGACCCTTGGTGCTTCTTCCACTGCTGCCCTGACTGCTCAAATCCCCTTTCCTGCCACAGAGTATGGACAAGGCTCAGCTTTTTGGGTCTCCAGGTTCTTCCAGCACAAAGTCCTGGGGTTCCTCATCTCAGGAGATCCTTTCACTAGATGAGGTTAACACACATCTTCCTTCCCTCACTCCTTCCTCTACCCAAAATGCCACTGGCCCCATGCCAGGACCCTCCTGTGCTGGGCTGATCCCATCATGGGCAGCAGGAAAGGGATTGGGATTCTGCCCCTCTGCCCTGCTCAGGTGAGAGCCCACCTGCAGAGCTGCCCCAGCCCCGGGCCCAGCACAGGAAGGAGCTGGAGCTGCTGGAGAGAGCCCAGAGGAGGCAGCAGGGTGAGCAGAGGGATGGAGCAGCTCTGCTGGGGGAAAGGCTGGGAGAGCTGGGATGGTTCACCTGGAGGAGAGAAGCTCCAGGTAACCTCATTGTGGCCTTGCAGTGCCTGAAAGAGCCAACAAGAAACAGGGAGAGAATATTGAAAACAATCTGGAGTGACAGCACAAGGGTGAATGGCTTCAAACTGACTGAAAGCAGAGTTAGATGGGATATTGGGAAGGAATTGTTCCCTGTGAGGGTGCTGAGGCCCTGGCACAGGTTGCTCAGAGCAGCTGTGGCTGTCGTGGATCCTTGGAAGTGGCCAAGGGCAGGCTGGATGGGGCTTGGAGCAGCCTGGGATCATGGAAAGTGTCTCTGCCAACCTGGCAGAGGGAGCGTGGGTCTGAAGGAGGTTTCAGGTCCTTTCATCCCAAACCACCCTGGGATTCTAGGAAAGGGCTGCAGCACAGGCTCAGGGGTGGATTCATTCCCTGCTCCAGGCAGCCCTCAGTATGCAAACAGTGCCCTGGGTTTAGTGCTTGTCCTTAACACAAAAAAAATCAGAGTTATACATGTTGTGCTCTGCCTATGGCTTTAGTATAAAACACAGCTCTTGCTTTGATGACTTTGTTTAAATTTGCCCCAAGCCGTGTCCTAAGTTTAGTTTACTATTTTCAAATTAGCATATATTTTTATAGAGATTATAAATATTTAACCTGCTGACCAACATTACCAGCAGCCCTCCAGCTTTTGTGATGGAAAGGAGTTGCAATGTGAAGTAAAAGGATGGACTGTGGAAGGATGGTTCCATCAGTATTCCTCTATCCAAAACACTCCCTCCAACACTTCCCTCCACTTGATACTGAAGGGAAGAATAAAATCAAACTCACTGATTATCATTTAGGCCGAATTTACTTTGTGCATTTGGGGAAAGGAGCTCTATTAATCAGCTCCATTTCCTGGCTCCTGTGGACGTAGTGAGCTCAGGGAGAAACACAAATAAATACATATATGCAGCAGCATAAATAGATGTTAAATCAGCATTAAAATCTTCCTGTCATCTGCTCCATTACTCCTGTGATAGGTGGGGAGATAAAAACCTTCAAGGTGAAATTTTTCCAATGTGATTTCCCCCATTTCTTGCTAATTTCACAATATCTGCACCCACAGAGAAACGGGGCTGTGAAGATGTGGAAGGGAATTAAAATTTCAGGTTTGCATGGTAGCAGCGGCCAATGGGAATTTACTGGGAGGTTAAAGGAGAGGACAAGAGGCAAAGTGGGAAAAATCCTTTTAAAATCTAAGTGTGGAACACGTTGCCTGGTGCACTTTACTGCACATAAATTAAGGCAGTAATTTGAGGAGCTGAAAGCTCCACTTTAACACTTGTGCTTTCTGGTGGCCCCCGAGTCTCTCTGTGGAGCTGCAACTTCCTTATGTACAGCTGAGGGGACATTATTCCTGCCATTATCTCCTGTGAGGGGACATTATTCCTGGCATTATCCTCGGAGCTGACACCGTCCTCACCGATGTGCTGCTGCTGTTTGGGTTCTCTGTGGGAAGGGCAGATCTGCACTGCAACCACTTCTGTGGCTTTTCTGCCCATTTGCCACTGAAATGGCTTTGCCTTTGTTGGGAAAAAGTGAATTCACTGCATCTAATTCCTGCTTTTCTCCAGGTTAACTCAGCATTCCTGTTAGGATGGATGCTGTGACTGGGCCAGTTGAGGATTGGGTATCCATGAACTATTTCCTAGGGAAAAGAAAAGACTAGGCACAGCTTTTTGCATAGCTGCACACTGATGTTCAGGATATACAGAGATTTTTTTACTTATTATGGAGAGGTTTTTGTTAATTCCCTGAAGAATCTTTCCCACTTTCCCTCCCCTTTTTTGTGCACAAGATGAAAGTCTGAATAAGACTCGGACTAAGGAGGAGACAGCATTTATTTCTCTTCTGAGGAGGCTGCAGTGTCCAGGTTAAACAAATAGGTTTTGTTCTTTCATTCAGGGGAAATTTTAGGTCACAAAGAGGCTGAGGAACTCCTGTTAATTGAAAACAGTATCTCATGTCCTTTGTTGGGAAAAATCCCTCTGGTTGAGGCAGGAGTGCTGGAGAGATCAGCAGTGTGTCCTGGTGCTTTCCCAAGGTCTCACTGCACAGAACTGGCCCCTCTTTGTTTTCAGCACCTCATGTCCATGGAGATGACAGCTCCCAGCTTGCTTCCTAAAACAAGGAATGTCCCACCAGGAATGAGGGACAGCAAATGTGGAGAAGTCTTGGGGCATCAGCTCCCATCAAGGAGGAGGCCTAGGGAGTGAGGAGCTTGGAAATCTGGGAGAGCTGAGGCAGCACAGCCAAGGCTCAAATCCACAGCCTAATTCTGGTTATCCTCCTCTGGAATAGCCTGTGCCCAAGGACAGCAGGCACATTGTCCCTGTCCCAGGGACATTGCCTACCTAGCAGGAATCTCCTGGCTCCCACATCCCACCTCTGGAGCAGCTGGATCCAGCTCCAACGTTCCTCCCAAGATGTCAAGGGACATGAAACTTCTGCAAGGCCCCAAGCTGGAACATGAGTGGAGTGATGGGAGCACGGAGTGACAGGGAATGGCTGCACACTGCCAGAGGGCAGGGGTAGATGGGATATTGGGAAGAAAATGTTCCCTGTGAGGGTGGTGAGGCCCTGGCACAGGTTGCCCACAGAAGCTGCAGCTGCCCTTGGATCCCTGGAAGTCTCCAAGGCCAGGTTGGACAGGGCTTGGAGCAACCTGGGATAGGGGAAGGTGTCCCTGCCCATGGTAGGGGGTGGGACTGGATGGAATTAAAATGGGATTAAGGTGGGATTAAGATCCCTTCCAACCCAAACCATTCCATGACTCTGTGATCCCAGGAGCATCAGAAGAAGGATGGGAAATCCCAGTGACCACAGGGAGGTGCAGAGTGGCCAATCCCTGATTTTCCAGTTTCCCTCAGTATCCTGCAGTGTTTGTTTGCTTTCCAAGCCCCAGCTGTTGGAGTCAGGGGATCACACGAGAACATCAGGGCTCCTCTCTTGAACAAACAAACCAGCAGACTTTACCAGAGGAAAAACATGAAAGTGCAAATCCCAGGAGCTACAAACCCTCCGGAAGACAAAAGCCGCAACATTTATTAATTTGTTGAATAACCTGTTGGGGCCTGACTTGATTCTCAAACAAATGGAATTAGAATATCAATAGCAGAACGTTGGGTTCCTAAAATATTCAGAAGCAGCTTCCTTTTATGTAGTGCCTTTCATGAGAGCTGCTTCATGAGGTGCTTTGCTGTGCTAAATAATAAATAACAACACACACACACAAATTAACAGCTGTGGCCAAGGCAGGAAAAGATCTATTTCCAGCTGACATTACAGAGAAATGGGGAGGCAATGAGGCAGGGAGATACAAGGGAGGTTGGATCTGGGTCAGCCGCTTGATTTTGACCTTGGTTATTATTGGTCATTGGGGATAAAATATTGCAAGTGCTTCTGGAGCCTTCTCTGGGTGCTGGGAACTGCAGGAAGCAGAAAGCACAGAGTAAGAAGGACCCAGCTGGATTCTGAGCAGGGAAGGGGGGACAGAGGAAGGTTTTAGCATGGTTTGCACCGAGGCAGAGTCAATGGGATTCTTTGTATCCCTCTTCTGGTGGTTCTTCGATCACAGAATCACAGAATAGTTTGGGTTGGAATGGATCTTAAATCTCCTCCATTCCACCCCCTGCCATGGCCAGGGACACCTTCCACTGTCCCAGGTGGCTCCTGTACATGCACTTACAGATTCCTCACAATTCCTGGGATTTATGTGATGCCAGAAAAATTCAACGCTAAAGCCAGAAAAATGTCCAAGAGCTGATGAAAACCAAACAAAGGATTAAGGCAGCCGGAACTCAGGTGCACAAATGTTCCCCTTGGATGAAAGAATCAGGAAATGTTTCCCACCCAGTTGACTCTCCAGCAATTCCTATATAGCAATTTCCCCAGTTCCTTTTCCACACCTGTTGCTTGTGGTGCTCAGTGCCAGTTCCTTAGGAATAGATATGTGCTTGCATGGAATTCAGCCTCTCTGCTGAATTCATGCTTCTTGCTGGGAGAGCCTTGGAAAACCTCTCCAGCCTCAGCACTTAAATGTTTGGCGTTATGTGGGGCTGGAAAGTGATCCCTCCCAGGGCAGGCTCGGAGCAGGAGGCAGCTGGAGCTTCCCAGGTGCTCGTGTTGATGTCAGCTGAGGTGGCTTTATGGCACTCTAAGTTCTGTGGCAAGTTGAGATAAATGATGGATTGAAGCAGTAGTTGTGTACATGGTGAGCTGCAGAACCTCCACAAGGCAGTGGATTTAGCCTTTATTTTCCTGCCTGTGAACAGGGAATGGCAGCCATTCCCTACCCTGAGGGATACTGGGACATTTGATATATTTTATATATATATGATATAGGTGGGAAGCTGAAGTTAAGCAGCTAAAGCTGGAAAACATAAGAGCAACTGGATATGAGTGAGGAGTTGCAGATGGGAAAGTTTCTCCTTTCTTTCATAGGGATCCTCATTGTGTTGCTGAGGAAACCTTTTGACTTTGCCTTTGGATTTGGGGTTTCTTGGAATTCAAACCCCTCAAGTGTGAATGTAAGTGAAATAATTCCTGGACAAGTGCTGCAGGTTACAGCAGTATTCCAGAAATCACGTTGGGTTTGCTCTAAAACACAGATTTTCAATATTCTTTTAAAAGGAAGTCATCTGATGAATCTGAGAGAACTTGTTCCTACCTCTGGCTGGTTCCAGCCTCACAAAGGCCAGTTCTGCTTTTTTGAGGAAAACCTGGTGGATCTGTGCCTTTGGGATGTAGTTTTGGTTTGGTTCTTTAGGCAGGAACTCTCCAGGCCAGAAATATCTTTGTCTTTCCCTGAGGGCTTTCCTTTAATGGGACAGGTTTTTTCCGGTTTGGAGTGGAACCACAGACATTAACAGCCCTTTCCCTACTAATCAGATGCTGTAGAAGCCTCTGGGATCTGCTTTCCTAAGGGAATCAACAGTTGTGAGCACACAGAATAGGAGAAAATTAACATTTGTGAGCACACAGACTGTGTAGAAATGCAACAAAACACCCGACCAAAATATTGGCTGTAAATCTTCCTCATTCATTATCCTATTTTGTGAAGTTTATCCTGTTATCTGCTCAGTGGGAGTATTATTCCAATTAAATGTGCTTCCTGGCAATTGCTTGCAGCATTTAAGTCTTTAGGTGCTTTCGGTGCTTGAGGAATTGCTGTTTCTGCTCTAACACGGGGCTAATTCTCCACGGAAATTGTCCCTCTGGTTTATGGATAGGCCCTTAGGAATAGACTACTGGGGATGGGGATGCTGCAGTCCCAGATTTGTGTCCTTTGGGTGCAGCTCCAGGGATCTGTTCCTCTCCTGAGGAGTGAGGAGGGGAGTAACCACCCCCCATCCCCTGTTCCAGAGGAGAAACAGAAATCTTTTCTTACCCTTCCTGATAACAAAGCCACAGTGATTGCTCTCTCCCAGGGACAGGCAAAAGACCCAAATCCTGGCCAGAGGAAGCTGCTCAAAAAATCATGGAAAACCATGGAGGTCCTGTGACACCTCAAACTCCTGCTGACCCTTCATCCCTTTGAGGCTGGGGCCCACAGGACCCCCAAGCCCAGGATGAGCTCCTGTGGATGGCCCTTGGGATATATTTCACACGTGGGATGCCGTAGAATGCTCACATCCTTGTGGAATCTGGCTCATTTTAGCATAATTCCCACTGGCACCTGCCTGTCCCCTGCCTCCAGGAGCATTTCTGTCCTCTGAGCTCTGATGGAGCTTTAGTCCTGCAAAAGAGGGTACAGGATTCCTGCAGAGGGACAGGTAGGTGCTGCTTCATCCCAAATCCTGGATGTATGCTTGGAATGCAGCCCTGGATCCACATTTAGCACACAGCACCTTTCCCGATGCCACCTCTGGGGTGTTTGCTGCCTTCAGGCCAGCCCTGGCTGAAGCCTGTTCTCCATGCCTTGGTGGGAAAAGCACAATCCCAGCCCCACACCCTTCCACGTGCTTCTCCAGCAGGAATTGCTAAGCGAGGAAAAGCTGCTGGTAGGCAGCAGGGTTGGAAGATCAGATGTCTGGTGGCCAATTTCATTGCAAACAAAGGCTTTATTTTTGTTTTATCTCTCCTTAAACCCGTGAGCACCTGTAAGAGGCAGCGCCAACAAAAACCTGCTGCCTGAACACAGCTCGGGGAGGGGGAAAGGCTCCACCAGGTAAGTGGCTTCATTATCAAATACCTGAAAACCTTTTTGAGCTGTTTAGAGCAAGCTCTGGTCCCGGTCTTTGGTGAAACAATTACCATGAAAAACTCGCTGGTGTGGCTGCTTGGAATTGTTCTGCTCAGCTGAGTGATCTGATTTGATGAAAAGGCTGGAGTTCTCTGTCTTTATTTCTCTGCTCTGTCTCCTTTCTCATCACCAGGAGGTTTGGATTTCCCCCTGCCCTGCAAAGCTGCAATTCCCCGCGGGGATTATCCTGTCGGTGTGTTCACAGCTGTGTGTTTGCTCGGAGCAGGCTCCTCCTGCTCTCGCCCGATTGTGTTGTGCAGTTTCGCTTGAGTGGAACAACCAATAACTAAAATATGTAGTTCTCGCCTCCTTCATTTGCCTTCTGAGGTGACAGCGAGCAAACTGAGTCCCTTTCCCTGCAAACTAGGACGTTTAGAGGGGCTAAACTTGGATTTCATCTGGCCTCAAATGCAGATAAATAACGCTTGAGCAGAACAGGGCGAGGCTTTGCTTGCAGGGCCCTGTGACTTCTGGCCAGGGGAAGGGCAGGGCAGTGCTCCGGGCTCTGTGCTGGGCTGACTTTGTCCTGCTCTCCTGGAGAGCCACTTGCCACCCTCTGCTTTGCTTCCTGAGTGCGAAGATGGGATTGTTGGCACTCCTGCTGCTCTGGGGAATGCAAAGATGAGCTCCCAGGAGAGACTGAGCAGGCTTGGGAAGGGCTGTGGATGCACTCCAAGCCTTCCTTCTCTTACGCTGCGGTGCATGAGAGGCACCTCTGTGTGAGCTCCCCCTCCTCCCATCCCTGGGCCTTGCCTGACTGATCACACACTCCTGAGCTGGAAGGGACCCACAGGGATCATCAATCCAGCTCCTGGCCCTGCATAGACACCCCAACAGCCCCACCCTGGGCATCCCTGAGAGCCTTGTCCAAAGCTCCTGGAGCTCTGGCAGCCCTGGGGCTGTGCCCACTCCCTGGGGAGCCTGGGCAGTGCCCCAGCACCCTCTGGGGGAAAAACCTTTCCTGATATCCAACCTAAACTGCTCCAGCCATTCCCTGGGTGCTGTCCTTGGTCCCAGAGAGCAGGGTTGGAGCTGCCCCTGGGCTGCTGCTCCGGAGGAAGCTGCAGGCAGTTGGACAATTCCAGCAGGGATGCAGGGCAGGATGGCCCAGCCCTGCCCGGCAGCTGGAGAGGGGCAGCTTTAGTGCGATGCTCTGCGAGACAATAAACATCGGGTGAGACATAAAGAACAGCAATTTGGCTGCTGTGCTCGCTCGATTCGGAAGGAAAACGACCCCTTTGGGGCACAGGGGGGCAGCGCTTCCCTCCTCCTCTGCTGCCCGGGATGAGGAGAGGAGGAGGGAAGCTCCTCCCGGGGGGTGGAGGGCACCAGTTGTGCCCAGTGCAGCCCTGCCCTGAGGATGTGATCCCCTCCAGGAGGGCACAAAGGGCCTCAGCAGCGAGCTCTGAGTGAGAGGCAAACACACCAACACAGCAGGGCTCTGGTTCCTTTCTGGTTCCTTGCTTTGCTGCTGGATGCCCTTGGGCTCCGAGGGCTGGCTGGGACTTGAGAGGGGAGAGGTGCAAGCTGTGTTCCAGTGATAGTGTTTTAATTTCTTCCTCTTCCTTGCCTGGTTTACACTTACATAGTTTAATTTTAAAGTCTCCTCAGTTTTTTTTTTTTCCTCTCCTTATTTTTTTTTTTTATTTTGTACAAGGTGAATGTCGAGCAGTAATGTAATGAAAAGTTGACAGGCACAGATCTTTTTTAATAACTCTTATGTTGTGTAGCCTAAATTGGTTTAACCATAGCTGAGCTGAATAATAAGCAGAAGGGAATTCATCTCATGAACCACGGATATTTTGTAAGTCTCCTTTGGAAAGGGTTCAGAGCTCTGGCTCTCATTCCAGAAGAGTGGGATTGTGGTTTGCTGTGTGCCTTTGGTCACCAGAGAGCTGGGAATGGCAGGGATGGGACCCCCCATCCTCAAGTGGAACTGAGAGAGAAAGCAAATCCAAATCCATCCCTCTCCAGGCAGAGCACATTCCTCACGTGCTGCACAGTGTGGAGCTGCACCAGCTCCCACTGGCAGCCTGCAGTGGGATTTTGGGAAGAGCTGAAGACCCAGCAGCTTCCCAGCCCTTCTCCCAACACCCTTCATGGGAAGCTGTGGTGTAACCCAGCATGGGAGAGGCTCTGGGGATGGCAAAGGGAGAGGAGAGGAGCATGGAATGTGCACTGGGGTGGGAATGCAAAGCAGAGCTGCTCAGAGGTGTGCCAGTGATGGGCCTGAGCACCCCTGGAGGTTTTGGGGTGCAGCAGATCCCGAATGGAGAAGAGGAACTGTGGAGTGCTTGGCTGTGAGAAGGCTGCCTCTGGTTTGCCTGACTATGGAGAAGAGGCTTCCAGAGCGCTGTGGGGCTGGTGGAGGGGAAAAACCTGCCTTGGGTGAAAGCTGGGAAATGGTTTCTGCAGGCAGTGCAGGGCACACAAATCCCCTGTTACTCCAAACAGAGTGGAAAGCCAGTTTTACAGAAGCCCTTCCCCATCCTCCTTCTCCAGGTGTTCCTGCTTCTCTTTTTCCATGTCCTCACTGCTCATACCATTCATCTTCCTTTCAGTCTTGTTTTTTCAGGGATGACTTTGTTGTTTTTCTCACTTTTGGCTCTCCCTTCCCAATGTTTTGCATGCAATGACTCCGTTCTCTCTCTGTCATCATGACAGCAACAACACAGTGCAGCATCCTCCTGGTGTCCCACTGCAAGCAAAATGGGCATGAAACAACTTCTTCTAGGGACCAGGAAAGGTGTGGGGGGCCTGTCACCGAACTGAAACACTCAACCTCTGATCCAAGGGTGCCCACTTGGAGGAGATCCCTGTGGTGTGCTCTCTGCCTGTGATTTCCCAGTGACTTTCAGGCTGGGATACAGAAAGGTCCCAGTGAAATGCAAAAAAAAGGGAACTCCTGTGATGAAAAGTGTGATAAATTTGACCTCTTGAGGACAGGGACTTAAAAGCACAGAACCACAGAATTGTTAAGGTTGAAAAATACCTCCAGGTCCAACCTGTGACTGATCCCCACTTTGTCACCAGCCCAGAGCTCTGGGTGCCACATCCAGGTGTTCCTTGGACACCTGCAGGGATGGGGACCCCAAACCTCCCTGGGCAGCCCCTGCCAAGGCCTGAGCACACTTAGAGTGGAGAAATTCCTCCTGATGTCCAACCTGAGCCTCCCCTAACACAAGCTGAGGCTGTTTCCCCTTGTCCTATCCCTGTTCCCTGGGATCAGAGCCTGACACCACTCCCCTTCCCCCCTCAGCTGTCCCCTCCTGTCAGGAGTTGTGCAGAGTCAGAAGGTTCTTCCTGAGCCTCCTTTTCTCCAGGCTGAGCCCCTTTCCAGCTCCCTCAGATGCTCCAGCCCCTTCCCCAGCTCTGGATACACTCCAGCCCCGGAAGATTCTTGTCATGAGATGCCCAAAATTGGACACAGCACTCAAGGTGTGGCCTCACCTGCCTGGATTTAGGCAGCTCAGGACAGATCTTTATTTTTTCTGCTCTCTGCAGGTGTTTCCTTGCACACTCTCCAATAACGTGGCCACACATTATTTATTCTGCACCTTGCTCAGTGCTTGCAATGAGAGAGGCTTAGAAACCTTCCTTGTACCAACTTCTGTTGTCAAATAAGGCTTGAATTAAAGTGATAATTTTTTTCCATGTGAAATTGTATTGATGTCCAAAATACCTTTAATCCTGACAGCACAGGACTCTCTACCATGACCATTCCTCATTGCTCCCTTGCTGTGGGGTTGATTTTTCTTTGAATTGGAATGAATTTTGCACTAAGGAGTTTGAAACAAAGAGGGTTGATCTAAAAATGAGACCTTTCACTTGACCCCGAGCATTCAGAAAATTACTCCAGCTCTTCGCCTTTCTCATTCCATTTGGATAAAAAAGATGAAACGGAGAGTTTGTTTTATCCTTCAGCAGCTCCATCCTCGGGGCAGCTCTGGATTTGGGGATGGATGATCCCTGCACTGTGCAGGAGCACAGAGCAGAGGTGCCAGGGCCAGGCTGGAGCAGCCTCCCGGGGTTAAGGGAAGATGGGAATCTCTATCCATGCATCCTCTGTGATGCAGGGCAAGGAGCTGAAGGATCCTCACCTTGGGAATGCAGATCCAGGGCTGATGTGGGGAACTGCAGATAACTCATCAGAAGTTTACAGGAGGTTTGACTCGGTGCAGGCAGGGCTGAAGGATGATAAATGCTCCGGAGTTCATCAGCCTGGTGACACCTGGAATAGCAAAAAAACTGCTTGGTATATTCAGGAGCTTGAGCTTTAATCTCTGACTCCTCAGCTTCTCATTTTTATATGTGACATTGCTGGGAAATGAATTTATATATAAAATCATTTCTATCTGAAAGCATTTATACATGATGTGCTGAGAAATGAAATATTTTCAACTACATTGTTCAGAAAAGTTGAGCCACACTGGAGAGGAAATGAGCAGTTTGCTGTTGAGACAGGGTTTGGATGTTGTATAGTAAATAATAATTAGGGTGATAAAAGTCTGCAGTGAATAATTATCCATTCCACAAACAAGGCAGGTGTTTGAGGGGGGAAAATAGGAGGCAATTGGGTAATGAGGCTGTAGCACAATGTGTGAGCACAATGTAATTTGCACAGACAATTTAAATCTGGCACGGGCTGCTCTTGGAGCACCTGACATGGAAACATGGATATGTCCTGGACATGATTTTTGATGTAACACCACATTAACAATTATGAATCTTTCTGTGCAGAATGACTCAGTGCTCCTGGCTGAGCTCAGGCTCTGGAACAACCTGAGCTGTGGGAGAAACAAAGCAGAGGAGGTGGATATTTGGTGCTTGGCTCCAGTTTGGCCACTGTGGCTGCCCTGAGTGAGGGGAGACGTGGCTGCTGCACATTTGTTATTCCATCCTTTCCCTTCAGCCCGGCTCCCTGACAATCCAGCCCTGCAAGAGGGGGGATTTGCTGCTTTGCAAGCAGCTCACTCCTGCTGCCCAGCCAGGTTAAGGAGCATCCTGCCAGCCCTCCCAGCGGTGCTGGGGATGTGCCGGTGGATGCTGGGGATTTCTGGGATGCTGAGGCCGGTTCCCAGCCCTGCCATGGTGCTTGTGGGGTGCAGGAAGGCAGCAGGAGCCCCATGCCAGCGTGCTGTGCTGGGTGTGTGGGCAGCCTGTCCCCCCTTGCCGTGGTTTCTGTGGTCCTGCAGCGGGGATTGCGCTGCTCCGGCCCAGCTCCCTCGCCGGGTGAAAATGTTTCATCTCAGACAAACACTTGTCTCATTATCGGCCCGCGCTGGCTCTGCGCTATCTGCTCACTGCCTGGCTTGGAGACACCTGTTCTGTGTCCAAGCATTTGAGAGAAAAAACTCTCCAAAGCTGTCAACAGCCATGGAAAGGCTCCCTGTTTCCATGGGAACGTGCTGGGCTGAGCCCCGAGGATCAGGCAGGGCTCCCGCTGCTGCTGCAGGGCCGGGAGCTGCTCTGGGGGTGCAGGGCCCTGGTGCTGTCCTGTGGGAGCCACCATGGGGGTGGATGGGGAGCTGGGAGCAAACACCAGCTGCTCCGGCGCTCCTTCCTCTGGAGCTCGGCTCCTCCAGCCTTCACCAGAGCTCTGCGTGAAGGGTGTGGGATCAAACAGCGTCCTGGGGCTGCTGAAATCAGCCTGGGTGGGAATGTTTAGTGCTGGGATCTACGTCTCTTTTCAGTGGGAAAGTGTTGGATGAGTTCTTGTGCCGTGACTTCAAGGGTGCATCACAGAATCCCAGAATGGTTTGGGCTGGCAGGGACCATAAATCCCATCCCATTCCACCCCAGCCATGGGCAGGAATACCTTCCAGACTGCTCCAAGCCTGGCCCTGGACATTTCCAGGGATCCAGGGGCAGCCACAGCTTCTCTGGGAAGCTGTGCCAGGCCTCCCCACCCTCATGAGGAAGAATTCTTTCCAACTATCCCATCTGTCTCTGCCATCTGTCAGTTTGAGCATATCTACTCTTAGCCTGCTGTGCCCACCTTTTCCTTCTTACAGTCATGGAATCGTTAAGGTTGGAAAAGCCCTCTCAGATCAACAAATCCAACATCAGCACCACAGCCATGTTCACCACTAGCCCATGTGGTGCCGCATCTCCACCTTTTTTTGAACATTTCCAGGGATGTTGACCCCACCACTGCCCTGAGCAGCTGTGCCAGTGGTTTACAAGCCTTTCCATGTAAAAACATTCCTTAATATCTAATCTAAATCTCCTGTGGCACAACTTGTGGAGGTCCAGAGAGATGGACACTTAAACTGGGATAACTGGGAGAAAGAAAGGACAGGATCAACAGGTGCCTGCATAAGTAGGAGAGGATGTCCTTCATAAAGGGCAGGCATCAGGCTCCACAGATGTTTCCAGGAATCTTTGAAGGCATCACAGGGCATGTAGACAAGGTAAATCCTGTGGACAAAAATCCACTTAGATTTCTGGAAGGCTTTTGATCACTTTCCTCAGTGGAGCAGCTTAAGGATGCTAAGCCCCTGTGGGCTAAGAGGAAAGGTCATCTCATGAGTAAGTGCTGGAAAGGCAGGAAGAGCCTTTCCCCCAGGGAGGGAGGGAGGCAGCAGTGGTGCCCTGCAGGGATCTGTGTGCCTGCAGCTTGTTCCTGGTTCCCTGTGCTCATTACAGGTCTGGAATGTCAGTCAAGATGGAATGGAAAGGGAGATGCTGCTAAGAAAGGGTGGTCAGGAAGGGAAGCGCCTCGTGGGATGGAGTGACCAGGAATAAAGTGGAGAATGCAATGCAGAGAAAGGGATGGACATGGGGACAGGCACTTGTCACTCCACATGCAAATGCTGAGTTCTGAGCTGGGCTCTCACTCCCCAGGGACACCCTAAATTATTCTATGGAAATGGCATGGCACAGCTCTGCTGCTCTCCAAAAGCAAGAGGATTAGGGGAAAGGATCAGGGAATAAACCAGTCCTACAGCCAGGGCTCTGAGACTTGTCTGCTCAGTGCAGTTCCACACACCCACCTCATAAAGGACTTCCAGGAGCTGGGAAGGGCATGGCAAGGAGCAGCAAGCAGCAACATGGGGACAACTTGAATGTGAGGAATCATGGAATGCTTTGAGTTGAGAGGGACCTTAAATCTCATGCTTTTATGGGCAGGGATGCCTTCCACTAGACCAGGTTGCTCCAAGCCTTGTGCAACAAGAATTAGGTGCTTAACAACAGCAGTAGCAGAGGGAATATTCAAATGGAGATGATACTTCATAATTAAGCACATAATTGCACATTGCTCCTTGCAGGGTCCCTCAGACTGGGTTCTAGGTTGACAGACTTCCCACGGGATGTGCTCCAGCCATTCTTCTGGAAATGGAGGGGAAAATGAGATGTTTATTATTCACATTGGGAGGTTTCTGTTTCCTACTGTGGTGTCTGATTATTAACAGAGAAACTGCACACGGCACTTTGTGCTGCTTATTGGGGTTTTGGGCTTTTTAATCTCTGCGTTCATGGCTCTTTAGAAGTTTAAGAAAACAGGTTCCCCTCTTCATGAAGTTCTGGTTTTCTTAATGGGGATTAGACAAGGTTCAAAAGCATCTTTTCTGCAGAGAAGACAACAGTGAAGCGTCAAGCAGGGAAAGAAGGAAAACCCCTCTTGGGAGCACTTGTTACTTCCCTCTGTTATTTCAGGTGTCTCAGGCTCCTGCCGTGGCATTTCAGAGTGGTCTGCTCTGTTTATTTGGTGTTCTAGACCAGAGGGAAAAGTCAATTGAGGAGGTGACCACTTGCACTGGATGGCCATGATCCCAAAGGGATGATCCCACTTGCTACTGGGCTCCTAAGGCCCATTCCCAGCCCGGAAGAGTTCTCAGGGATGCATGTAATCCAAAATAAAGCCAGCAGGAGCCAGCAGCCAGCTTAGTGCTCGAGCCTGTAGCTGGAGTGCTGCAGGGATGATTCTCCAGCTTCTCCAGGTTTTCATTAGGAGTCGTTCAGCTCTAATGCCCGGGAGCCACTGCTGAGCACTGCCACTCTCTTATGTTACACGCTGTAGGAGAGTGAAAGCAAATAAGTCTAGAAGTGTGGAATAAGTCATCCTAATGTCAGGGATATGAGGTGTAAGTGCCCTGCTGATGGCAGAGATGTGATTAGCCCCGGGTCAGGAAGGTGTGGGATCACACAGCCAGCACTGCTGTGCGCTTAATTTTGGCAAGGTGCTTCAGCACTGCATCATTTATCCCTGTTCCAACCTCTGCAGCTGCCTGCAAGTGCTGCTGCCTCATCCTGGGCAGCCCCGAGGCCTGGCTGGGACACTGGGAATCTGTGTTTCCCAGAGCAGGACTCTGCTGGGGAAATTTGTTATCTTACCCTGCTCTTTCTCTTTCAACAAGGAGGAAAAAAAAAAAAAAAAGAGCCACAGCACAACAGACCAGAAAATTTAAATACAATAATGAGAAAACAGGTAATAAAAGTTAGTTTGGCAAGAGGCTGCCAGGACTGGCGGGGTGTTCATTATGTGCTGGATCAGGAAGTCTATGAAATGTCAGTATGAAGGGAATTCATTTCCCAGTAACAAGCATGACAGAGCAGTGAATCGAGCAGGAGGCTGTCTGCAGGCACCAGGGTGCTGAAGCCTCATCAGAATGTCACTTGCAGGGACAGAGAGCATGTTCATTTGAGCTTTGAAAAATCAGATTTTTTTGCCCAAAGCAAAGATTGGTCCATGTTCCACGCATGGATGTGCTGCCAGGAGGAACAGCCCACCTGGGAATACCCCATCTGGGAACAACCCACCTTCCCTGCCTGGCCACAGGGGATCATCCCTTCCTTTTGTCTCAGGTCTTGCCTCTTCCAGGCTCAGAAATCCCACTGAGGATCTATGCTCAACTTCCAAGGACTTTGTGCCCATTGGTGTGACCCAGAAAACCTGTTATGAGCAAATCCATGGGACTCTGAAGGAATTTAGCAGTACTGGGGAGGGGAATATCATCTCAGAGCTGAGGGATGGGAGGCACAGAGCAGAGAGGGGAGGATGCAGCCTGAACCACGGGAATGTGAGTTTATGGGGAATTGGCAAACAAAGACTAAATCTGGAAGGTGGGTCTTGTCCAAAACCTGCTCAGCAGGGTCGGGCTGGAGGTGAGGATTCTGCAGGCTCTGGAGATCAGTTGGTGTAGGCACAGTTTGTGGTGATTGGGATGGGCTGAGCCTCATCCCCATGGGCACAGCTGTGAGCAGCAGGTGAGCAGCACTGACACAATGAGCCATGGAGTGCCCAGGGGCACTGAGCAACCACCAAAGGGAGCAGAGGGCACACAGGGACACTGCATCAACATGAGGGGATAAAAGGTTGGGCTAAAGAACAACAAAGAGCTGTAGATGCTTGAAGCTTTCTGAAGTGACATGTTGTTACTCTGTATGGGTTGAAGCTTTCTCAGACTGTGTGGTGATGCTCTGTGTATTGTGGCAGTCTCAGCTGTGACAAGTTGGTGCAAAAGCAAACAAACAGCACGCAGGTGGCTTCTCTGGAGATGGTTGTGCCAAACTGGAAAATAAAGTGGGATATGGCTTGTAATCAGAGAGTGCTGATCCCAGAGCCCACTGAAAGGAGCACGAAGACACCATAGTGTATTTTGGGAGCCCAGGCTGGCTGGGCAAAGCATGAAACTTACACCAAACCTCAGGGTTATAAAGCCCAGACTAAAACATCCCTTAAGCCCAGGCAAGGTGCAGCAGTCAGTAATTTTTCCAGTGAGCCTCACAGAGGGATGGTGGAAGGGAATTATCCCTCCAGGCACTGTCAGAGCTGTGTTACTGCTGGGAACCCTTCAGTTTGCCTAGAAGTCCTGCTGAGCCCTCCCCTGGAATAGTCACTCCCTTTTCCTTGGACCTGCCCTGTCCCATCCCCTACTGCCATTAAGTGCCAGCCAAACTTGCTGTGGCAGAGATTTCCAGGCAGGAGCCCTCCAGAGGTGTGTCTTTCCTGTAGTTTGCTCCATTTAATCCATCCTGAGTCCCCATCATCCTGCTTGGATCTTTTTCCTCTCCTCCCAATGTCTTGGAAGAGCAAAACCTCCCCGCTGGGCATGAGCCAGAACCTGGGTGGATGAAACTCAATGTTCCCAATCCAACCAAGGGACTGCTGGGTCTGACATAGCTCACACAAGGAATTTATAGCTCTGGGATGAATGCTCTGGAAGTGAGACTCATATTAGGCTGAGAAAAAAGGAAGAGGAACTAAGAGGCAGGAATATAAAGATGGAAGTCCTCCAAAAGAGAGACATTTAGTGCCGGGACTTTGCAAGTCAGACTCAGTATATTATATTTTTATTGCTACAAGAGTCTGCTTGGTAGTTTGTGCTGCCCTATTATTGCAAGAGAATTAATTGCACGGTGGCTCTCGCTGAGCACGGGGGATCTGCAGGAGGCAGCCAGGGTTGGAGCAGCCAAGCATCCGGAGCCTGCGGAGCTGGAGCCGGGTGGGATTTCTTGGCCGTGGGGCTCTTTCCTTGTGATTGGACAGGGAAATGGAAGAGCTGAGAATGAAAGGCAGAAACAAATGGCACCGTTCAAACCTTGCAATGTGATTTTTAAATGAATATCTGCAGCCCCTCTGGGCTGCATAGGCAGGACTGGCTGTCTCATTCCCCGCTCCTGCCAAGGGCTGGTGCGCCTTATCTTGGCTTTAAGTCCTTTGGTCTATCACACGAGGCATATTGATTAAAAAACAGAGGGAAAAAATGGGAAAAACTGCAACAGGACCCAGGACTACGGAGGTCAGCGGGTTTGCAGCAGCCTGCAAATGTTTTGCTAACAAAGTGGCTTTTCTCCATGGCTGGCATGACCTGGGCACACAAGGTCTTTCCAAGGTGCAGAGCTCAGGTGACAGGAGGCTTCCCTGCTCCCAAACACAGCTGGAAGCAGAAGCAGGAGTGTGTGAAGCTAGATTTCCTATGGATTTTGGAGAAAACAGGCTGTACTCAGCTATTTGGACACCGTAGTTACAGGCTGCAGTGAGTTGTGCCTAACAGAATTGCCTCCTAAGGGGCAGCTCTGGAATACACTGCTCAGGGAATTTGGTTGAATTTCTCCCAGATGTTCATGTTTCCACTGTAGGCAGATGTCCTGGATCAGGATCACAGCCGATCACCAGCTGTGGGGCTGCAGGTGATGAGGGTGGGCCAGGAATCCCAGAGCTGTGAGCCTGCCTGGGCAGAGCAGCCTCTCCTGGCTGGGTGGTGTGTGCCTGTGGCAGGGCTGGCTCAGCTCTGCCTGGATTGATCCAGTTAGGGACATGAGCTGCCTCTCAGCATCTGCTCCGCTTCCAGGTCCTCTGGAGCCAGCTTTGGGTCTCCACGGCTCTTCCTGGCCTTTCTTTTCCCTGTTGGACAAACCAAATAATATAGTAGGAGTTGTGATATGTACCCAAATCCACCCTTTCTCCCAAGGGCCTTCCCTGTTTTCTCTCTATTTATCCAGGGCTGCATTGAATCACAGAGGGATTTGGGTTCCAAGGAAACTCAAAGCTCATCCAGTCCCACCCCCTGCCATGGACAGGGACACCTTCCACTATCCCAGGCTGCTTCAAGCCTGTCCATCCTGACCTGGAACACTGCCAGGGGTGAGCAGCCACAGCCTCAGCAATTGGAAAAACTGGGATAAAGCAGCACCTCTGATTTTCTTCCAACGCAGAGGATGGAGCGTTTATTTTCCTATTTCATCTCACGAACAACTTTCTGTCTGTCTTGCCACCTTTGGGGCACTTTATTATTCTTTTATTTTCCTGAAGGAACCCACATGTAAAGCTGGGGGTGCTTTTAACCATCGTGGCTTTCACGGCGCCACGACTTAGAAAGGCAGGGAGGAGCAGAGTGCTGCCCACGAGTGACACATGTGCCACACACAGGGCACACACAGCCTCCTCCCAGAGGTGTCTGGCATGGCTCTTTGGGAACGAGAGCTGCCTGCACCGTCCCAGCACAGCTTTCAGATCAAGGTACTGTTCCCTCTGGGCTCGGATGTCTGTGGGTTTGTTGGAATCTGAGGTATTGATGATTCCGAGATTGTAGAAAGTCTCTGTCTTTCTGCCCCGCTGCCAAAGAAGAAGCCATAATTCGTCTGTGCTGGTTTCAAGGTTGTTTATTCTGTTTATCTCTAACATGTTCTGCTGCCCTGCCGCAGCTCTGTCCTGCAGGGCAGCGTGTGGGGCTCTGCCCTCAGTGGGATGTTACAAACATTAAATACCACAAACTACCTGTGCTGGATTTACAATAACGTGCCAATATCTGTCACCTACGTTGAACAGTGTGTCCCCAGCCTAAACCAACAGAAAAATGCCAACACCACAGTGAAACATGGAGGGCATGAAGAAGGAGAAAAAGGACAAGACACACCCAATTTCCTCCATCTTGTCCCCTCTGAACCCCTAATCTAGAAACCTAAAATTTTACCTTTGCACCCGTGCCACACTTAATTATTACTCATATCAAACACTCAGAGCTGGTAATTCATCCTGTAAGATTGAAAACTCTTTTGGAGACTTTTTGGAGAGATCACAGACAGTGTCTCTCGGGGCTCTGTACAGGGGGGTTCCTGACCCCCTGCCAGGGTCCCAGGCCCTCCAGGGCAGGGAGAGGGAAGCCCTGGATTCCCACATGGGTTATTCCAGCCACCCCAGTCTCTCCCCAGCCCGCAGCCACTGCCGGGTCCCTGTGCTGGGTAGGCCCGAGCCCAGCGGGGCCGGGAGCCGCGGCTCAGGGAAGCCCACCCAGCTCGGACCCCGGCGCGACCCGGGGGCAGGGGGAGCCCCCGATGTGTGGGGTTTTGGATTTGTGTTCTCAGGCACGGGGCTGAGCGGCTCTGGAACGAATCAGGGAGCCCGCAGTGCTTTGTTGTGTTTCTGGCTAAGGCTCGGAGTGAGTTCTGCTGCCTTTGCTGCCGAGGAGCCGAAACCTCCCGGCAAGGCTGCGGGGAGCGTGCTGGGAAGAGGATTGTGCTGGAGGAGGATGAAGGCTGTAACTCCCTTTTCCCGCAGGCTCCGGTCCAGGCAGGCACTGGAATCTTCCGCTGGCTTTGCCCACCAGCCGCTGGGGCCAGGAATGCTGCGCTCCCGCACTTTTGGCAGGAGGAAACAATTCCTTGCTGGCGAGTCCGTACACATGCGCGGGATCTTTTCCAGCGAGATTTGTGATGTTTTGAAGACATAAAGTAATTTGGGTCTAATTAAATCGTTGGAATTGCTGGTGATGGATGATTTGTAAATTCATCTTGCGAAATGCTGGCAGCTGCCTCGGGGATCGGTGGGAGCTGCTTCCAAGGTCCCCCAACCACGGTCCAAAGGGTGTAACCCCCAAAGCCACAGCAGGGCTGTTGGAAATAACTTCCCCCATAGAAAAGAGCTGCTGTGTTGTCCTTGTTCCCTCTTCCCAAGGGCTGCTGCTCCAAAGGTCCTGTTGTCATCTCTGGAATACTGAGCAGGTTTGGGGTATGTTTGAAATGCAGAGATTAAATTCCAGTTGCTGAAAGGGGATCAAGGACCTGGATACCACAATACCTGCAGGGTCTTGCTCACAGTGGGCTGTAAAGGCCTTTGGACTGAAAGGGAACAGATGGAAACCACAATGGTTTCCTCTTCCATTAGAAGAATATTCAAAGGGAAGCTGGATTCTCCCCATTGTCTTTTTGCAGCCTCCTTAAAGTGGGGTGTTTTAGCAATGTGCAGCCAACTTTTGCTTGTGCATTAAATAGAAATAAAAATATGACCCTGGTAAAAAGCCAATGTAATAGGAAAAGAATATCCTAGACCTGGGGACTTGGTCCTTTGGGGCTAACAGGATTTCTGAAGGTGGTGTCAGGCTTTCCCCTCTCTTTCGGGCTCACTTAAGGAGCTCACCTGCATTTTTACAGATGTAACATGAAGGGATTAAGAAGCATCTGGAGCTGTTGTACCTCTGCTCCTGAAAAATGCAAATCCCAAGCTTGGTATTCATAGGATCCTGAAGATCAAAGACACAGCTCTGTGGATGTAGCATGGCTCTGCTGCTCCTGCTGAGAAAGTCAGCCCGTAGGGACAGCTCTGGGAGCTGCTGGCCCAGCTGAGAACAGCCACAGAAGCTGCTCTCACATTCCCATCCCAGCTTTTCCCGCTGTGCTCTCAGGGCTCTGTGAGCCTGTCTCCTGAGGGATCACCCACTGCCAGCCTGGCTTTCCAGGGGTGAGGACTGCACCATTTTCCAGCTGCAGTTTGTAGAGAAAATAGCTCCTGGAAATAGATTGCAAAGCTGATTCTTTGGACCAGGAATGCTTTTCCTTGAGGTACTCAGGGAGAAAGGGATTCATGTTGGATGTAATGAGTTAATACAAACGGCACAGATTGGATGTTTTGCCTCAGGATCAGGCAGAGTCGGTGGCTTTTGTCACAGAGCCGTGCTACATTGGATCTTCACAAGGAAAGAAATTTTCCTGAGGGAAAGCATTGCCAATGCGCAGGAATTAATTTCTGTTGAGACGTGAAGCTGCTGGAGCGGGGCCCGCAGAGGCTGCGGAGGAAGGGCCTGGAGCATCTCCCTGATGAGGAAAGGCTGAGGGAGCTGGGGCTGCTCAGCCTGGAGAGGAGCCCCAGCTGAGAGCCCTGTGTGTCCCTGCCTGTCCCTGCCTGTCCCTGGCTGTCCCTGGGTGCAGGCAGGACCAAAGCAAGGCCCGGGCTCTGCTCCGGGGGCCCAGCGATGGCACCAGAGCCACAGGCAGGGACTGAGCCCAGCAAGTTCCACCTGGACATGAGGAAGAACTTTCCTGGGCGGTGATGGAGCCCTGAACAGACCCAGAGAGGGTGTGGAGCCTCCCTCACTGGAGATACCCCAGAGCTGTCTGGACACAATGTGTGCCATGGGCTCTGGGATGGCCCTGCTGGAGCAGATGGACCCACTGAGGTCCCTTCCAGCCTCACACTCTCTGGGACTCTGTGTGACTCTTCTTGGTGGGAGGTTCTTGTACCATAAGGCAGCATTTTGCTAAGCAATTGCTGCCCCCAAACATTTTCACATCTCTGTGAAAAATTCAGAACGTTTGGGATAGAAATTTCTCCAGACTGTAAAGGTACTCAAAAATAAAGTGGGAAAAATGTGATTTCACCACAATTCTTACCCCACCACGTTATGAAGGATAGGGAATGAGATTTTTCCATACCTTACATGGCTGTTCCATATTTCTTCGTGGAGCTAAACCCAGCTTTACCTAAGGCTGTAGGGGCACATACTCTGCAATCACTTTGCACTCAGGAATATGTGTTTGCAAATGGAACACTAATCATTCCTACTTTGCCAGCCCGCCTCTGAGGCATACGTAATGTAATAAAGCAGACAAAAGTTCCTGTGAATAGGGGAACTTTACGAGGGCTGCTCCTGGGGTGCTCATCACAGCCTCATCACGGAGCGACGTGACAGCAATGCCAGGCTGGCACCAGGGCTTGTCACAGCCTGGCAGGATTCATGGCATGGCTGCTGGCACTGGGGTAATGAACTCGCCCCCCCAGCCAGCACTGAGGGCTTGCCTTGCACGGGGTGGGTGATTAATTTGGGCTATCGGTTATTTATTTATTTGTTGTGCCTGGGAGTGCTCTCCTGCGAGTGCCACAGCACTGGCAGAGGGAAATTCAGGTTCTCTTTAGGGCTGGATGTTTCCCTGTCTCCTGTGCGGGTGGGAATGGGGCTGTCTGGAGTGACAACACCCAAAACAGAGAAGCTGCAGCTGCCTAAACCCTGGAAGTGTCCAAAGCTGGGTTGGATAGGGTTTGGAGCAACCTGGGATAGAGGAAGGTGTCCCTGCCTGTGGCAGGGGATGGAATGGGATGTGTTTAAAGCCCCTTCTGACCCAAACCATCCTGGGGTTTTGTGAAATGGGGAGATCCCTGCAGGGACTGCAGCAGTGAGCTGGGGCTGGGGCTCCCTGACTGCCATGGGGTTCCTGGTGGAAAGGGAAAACACTCAGTGGCACATTCTGTTTTCCTGATGTGTGTTGAGAGCAGGACACACTGGGAAAAGATGGATCAGAGGTAGAGGACACACAATTCAAAAGTTGCATCAAGGGAAGTGATCCTATTAATTTGCTTTTCCATATGTTTCCACAGTTAAAAATTCTCAAATATTTCTGCATATAAAACTCCCCCTGCTGCAGTGTTGCATCAGTGGGGTTCATGTTTTGGGGGGAAGAGGCATTTGGGAAGCAGGAGTAGGTTTGGGTTGCTGCTTTCAGAGGTCTTTTGGAGAGAATTAAGTACAAGCAGTGAAACATCCTGGTTTATCCCAGCTGAGATCCTAACCTCACAGGGCAGCAAGGAGAACTCTGTTTCTTACACAAGCAGGGAGTTAAAGGTGTGATGCATGTGCAACTCCTCTTCCTCATGGTGGTTCCTCCATTGGAGTTATTCCCATGTGGAATAGCTCAGCCCACTTTTTCCAGAGGGCAGGAGCAGCATTTTCCTCAGCATTTCCACCAACCTCTGCATTTTGGAGCCTGATTTTCCCCTCTTTGCTCCTTTGCATGTTCCTTGCTGCTCCAGCTGATCCTGGAGGAGGAGGAGGAAGGAGAGCCTGCTGCTGGGAAATGTCCTGCTCCATCTCCTGCTGCCAGGGCAGGCCTTTGCCAGGAAGGGGGATGTGTATCCTCTGCTCCCTCCCCTCCCAGCACGTGGGAAGCTCCTGGGTGAGCAGCTCCTGTGCATGGCCCTGTTCCCAGTACATAATGGGTTCTGCCTGATATCCATTCTCCCTCTTCCTAATAAAGTGGTGCCACCTTGGTGGCAGAGCCAGCCTGGAAAATAATAAAGCATTTTGCACTTGGAGGCACGGGAAGGCAGGCTCTGGGGAGTGATCCTCCCCGAGACACAGGAATTATTGCAATTACCCAGCAATTGGAGGGAAAGCAGAATGGAGCTGCAGACTTTCCAGGCACACTTTTCCAGCATTAATATTTTTAATTAAGGATTTTGGCAGTGAGTTATGATTTTGATAGAGCAGATGGCACAACCTGAGGGGTGGGCTCTGCTTGTCCCCGTGGTGGGGGACAAGATGCAAAGGGGCTTCTGCAAGTGGGCCTTGGGCATGTGCAACCCCTTCTTCCCTCCTACTGAGGGGTCACTGAGGGGACAACGCCATTCTCCTTCAATTCAGGGACTGTTTTATGAATTTTATTAAAAATCCAAGAGGAATGAAGTCTCCTGCTCGCTCCTTGGCTCCTGCTGTTACAGACAGGGGTCCAGGAGTTGTGGTGAGGCTGCCAGAGGATCAAAGGCATTTCATTTTTTGAAAGCATCACATTGATTTTCAAATCAATCTGGTTTACATACTTCTGGAGACTCTTCCACCTCCACCCCACCTTGGCCATCTCGTAACACTTTTATGAGTTTAAGAATCTCTAATAATCAGTTTAAGAGTCTCTAATTATCAGACACTAAGTGGTTTCCCCAAGGTCACATGGAAAGACAGAGTCAGATCAAGGAGCCAAGGCTGGGTCGAATACACCTGTGCATCATCCTAAATCCTTAGGCCAAAAAGTTCTGCTCTGAGGGGTTTTGTTGGGTGGTGTTGTGGGGTTTTGGGATGTATTCAACAACCACAAAGCTCTGCTTGTCCTCTGAGGTCTTCCCCTTGAAAACGTTATAGTTGGGTTGCTCTGCCAAAAACTGAAACCCTGAGGTTGCCAGGAGGTGCTTGGCTGGTACAGGACATTACTCCACCTTCTGTGGGAAGGACAGAAGGCTGTGTGGGGGGTTGGCTTTGAGGGTAGGAAGGCAGCAGTAGCCAAAAAAAACAACTTTATACTGCATATTATATTAATCAGGAGTGTTTAGTTTTTGAAGGGTCTGCTGCTCCATGTCTGCATAGTGAGGAAGGAAGAATTACAGGGTGCTTCCAAAATATCCCATTTAGTGTTTGCAGCTGGAGCCAGTGGTCATAAGGTCAAGGTTAAGCTTTGGGACAGTGGCTAAGTGACCTCAGGTTTTTGGAGTGGGGCTAATAATGTGTGTCCTCACACGTTGCCTCCTGGCTGGAATCGTTATCCAAAGGTTTCCTTTGCCCTCGACTACCAGAGCCGGGCTGTTGGATGGGCAGGGAAAGGAGATGCTCTGCCACACCTGAAGCAGGCTGCAGGCAAACCTGGACAACTCCCATTCAGCATTTTAAATACCTGGATGCAGCTCTCAGCACCCTGGAAGTGTCCAAGGCCAGGTTGGATAGGATTTGGAGCAACCTGGGATGGTGGAAGTTGTCCCTGCCCATGGCAGGGGGTGGAAGTGAATGGAATATAAAATCCCTTCCCACCCAAACCATTCCATGGTTCTGTTAACATGAACTTACCTGGCCCTTTCCAACCTCGCTGCATTTAAGGCAGCATTTTCTGAAGCTTGAATAAAAGTCAACTCCACATAACAATGCCATATTTAAACATTGCCACCTTTTCTTCTGTTTTGGAAATGCTTCACCTCCGTCTCTGTCAAAGCTGGCAGGTAAAGTTTGGTCTGTGTTTTCTGGCTCCTGAGCTCTGTGAGGAACTGATGTAAACTGGACCACACAGAGATGGAGAAAACCCAGCACCTTGCAAGTGACCCACAGCTCGTGTGTCCCAGGCAGTGGATGCTGGTATCATAAAGGAATAATATCCATTGTGATTCCGTAGGCAGAAGGCAGCTCAACCCATCTCTACTCCTTCAATTTCAACACAGATGCAATTTATCAACCACCAGTGGTTGTTTATTAGGTTGATTCACAAGCTGTTTGTCAGGCACACACTCACAGGGGTTTATTAACAGTATAAATCCCCTAAGATCTTTCATTTCCCCATGCCTGTGACTGTAGGTGCTAATTTAGTAATTCAGACCTCACATATGACCTGTCCTCAGCCTTTTAAAATAAAAGTCAAACCAGACAGGAGATTTTTCTCTTTAAGTGAAGACCAGCTTGGACAGGACTTGGAAAAACCTGGTCTAGTGGAAGGGGCAGGGGATGGAATGGGATGAGCTTTTAGGTCCCTCCCAACCCAACCCATTCCATGATAATAAAGCCAAGCTGCAGGATCTGGGGAGAAGGGAGAAGAAGGTGGCTCCTGTCCCAGTGCCTCTGGAGCCCGGGGCTGAGCTGCAGTGAGCAGCTTCCCAGAAGTAATTTCCAGGCGAAATTGCTGTAAAGAAAAAATTGACTTTTGACATAGGCTGATAAGCACTGATGTTTGTTTCCAAGGGCTTGTATTTTATGCAATTTAATGCCTAACAATGACTGACAACAGTGGTGATGGTGAAAAACATTAAAAAGGAGGGAACTGCAGTCATTTCCAGCTGCAAGCTTCTCTCCTGGTGGGCTTTTTCCTGTGATTTTCAGCATTTAGCCTGCTTGTTCTTATGCTATTGGTTTTGCAAGCTGAGACTTGCGTCCCCAGACACTGAATTTCCAGCTGAAGAAAACCCAAAAATCTCTATGAAGGATGCAGTGAGTGTTGCCTCATCTTTGAAGGGGAAATGCCTTGTCCCTCTCAGATTATCTTCATTAATGGGCAAAATACAGCGAGGTTATGTCCTTCTGAGAGACACCTCTGAACTGGAGTTCCAGCTACAAGTCCTGTTTTGAAGAGAAGAAAAGCTCAGCTGAGCTCAGTGTTTTCCCTCATCAATCATTCCCATTCAGGTCGATACTTAAGTTAGGACAAATACAAGAAGGAGCTGGAGTCTGGAGGCCAGAGAGGAACGAGCAGCAGGAGCCTCAGATTCTTCTTTACTGATGGTTAATGTGGTGTGGTCTAAAATAAATCCCTTCAGGGCATTCAGAGCCTCTTTAAGTGCCCTGAGCCTGGCAGAGCTCCAGCCCATTCCCTGCTCTGTGTCACCCATGGTGTGAGTTCTGCTCACTCTTCCCATCTGTCCTGGGAATGGTGAGGTGGAATAGCCTCCTATTCCCAAGCAGAGCTCAGTGGGGACAGAGAACAGGAGAGTGAGTGTGGTTGGAGAGGACAGGGTGCTTGGAATGTCCTTGGAGTGGGTCAGGAGCCTTTCAGATATGGCTTCCTCCAAACCTGGAACTTGTCGGTGTTGGAAATGTGCTGTCCCAGGTGGGTGTTTGTCCATCAAAAGAGTGGAGGGCACAGCCTGGATGTGGGGCCCAGGGCTTGGTACAAACAAAATCCTCTGGCATTTCTCCTCACTCTGAGAAAGACATGGAGGGACTGGAGTGTGACCAGGGAAGGGAAGGACCTGGAGCCCCAGGAGCAGCTGAGGGAGCTGGAAAGGGGCTCAGCTGGAGAAAAGGAGGCTCAGGGGAACCTTCTGGCTCTGCACAGCTCCTGACAGGGAGGGGGGTCGGGCTCTGTTCCCAGGGAACAGGGACAGGATGAGAGGGAACAGCCTCAAGTTGTGCCAAGGGAGGGTCAGGTTGGATACTGGGAAGATTTCTTCTCCAAAAGGGCTATCCTGCTCTGTCACAGCTGCCCAGGGCAGTGGTGGGGTCCCCATTCCTGGAGGGCTTTAAAAGCCGTGTGGATGTGGCACTTGGGGACATGGGTCAGTGGTGGCTTTGGCAATGCTGGGGGACAGTTAGACTCAGGGATCTTAGAGAGCTTTTCCAACCTAAATGATTCTGAAGCAGTTTCCTTAGAGGTAGAACTTTGCATTAAAGGTTGGAGTGGAAGATCTTGGTGGTCTTTTCCAACTTTGCTGGTTCCATGCCTCTATGAAGTGTCTGGGGGGACGTGGCAGTGGGTGACCCCACCTCCTGTCTTTGTTTCAGTGCTATTCATGGCAGGACTTGGCCCAGTTGCCCAGTTTTTGTGGACTGTTGATCCAAAGATCCTGAGTCAAACACTTTTCTGGTGTCATAGCTGATGAATTCCTGTCTGGATCCAGATATAATCCTGGAACCACCAGGAGCTTGGGGGTGGTTGGAAGGTGCTGAAGTGCTGTCAAGTGAGGTGGGCTCAGCTGAATGAGCCTGTTGACAGCCTGGAGCATGAATACTTCATGCTTCATCCCTCATACAGAGCCCTCTTTGTTTATTCCCATCTTTATTCATCATCATCATCGTTATTTATTAATTAAGTTGCTTTGCCAAGCCAACAGCGTGAGCTCATGTCTGGACTTGTGTGCATCCATAATTAATTGCAAGTGTTGTGTTATGTTGCTGTGAGCAAAGGAGTGAAGAGTCTCAGCGAAAAGCCTCTGGAAATTCAGAGATTATATCCACAATCCAAGTGCTTCCTGAGCAAGAGGAAGAACTGGAGTCCAACGTGTTGCTTAAGGGGTGCATGTTTGCACTACACCTTCAGAAATGACTGATCCTCTGTCCCCCTGTCAGGAATCTTCCTGAGCATCTCCAAGTCTGCTCTAAATCAAGTTTTTCCTTTTAACACCAACTTCCTTCCCCCACTGCACTGACCTTCCAATGAGAGGCAGGGAGAAGAAGATATCACACGTAAAACAAAGTGAGAGGAACCCACAAAGAGGGAACCAAATTCCCCCAAAGTGTCACCTTGCCAGTTGGCTTTTACTGTTTTGATAGCGAGGCAATTCCGCTGACAAATCCGTTATCAGCCACGTGCCGCACGGAAGCGGGAATGTGCCAGGGCATTGGAAAGTCCTTCTTTCCAATAACACAGCTCCGAGGAGCACTTGCTAGGGACCAGGGATACAAATGCATTCTGAGCATCCAGGGAACACTCTGGAGGGGGCATAAATCAATCCTGCTTAAGCTGCGCCGTTCCCTGGAAAGTCTCGGCATTTGGATGCATGGCAGCAGAGGAAGCGGGAGCTCCACTGGGTGAGGGACACGGAGGCAGCAGCCTCCTGTTCCTGGTAAGAGGATTTTATTCCAGCCAGCACCGGGTGGCCTTCCTGCTGATAAATTTCTATCAATAACCTGAGATCAGGAAGGAGAAAAACCCTCAATCCTCCCACCCTTCCTAATTTTAGTGCCCTCCTGTGCCTCAAATCCTGTTCCTGATTTAGACAGGAAGGTGCTTTCTTCCTGCAAGACACAGACCTTGCAGAAACACCTGCTGGGAAGGGCAATTTTCCTGCTGGGAGTGGTAATCTGGGGATTTGTCTTGCCTCTTGCATCAAGGCAACACAAGTGGTGCCAGGGGCACCTTCTTCCACCTGCACAGGACAGGAGGAGACAACCTCAAGGGGAAGGTCAGGTTGGACATCAAGAGGAATTTCTTCATGGAAAGGGTGGTCAGGCACTGGGAGGTGGTGAAGTCCCCATCCCTGGAGAAGTTCAAGAAAAACTGGACGTGGCACTCAGTGCTCTGGGCTGGTGACAAGGTCAGGATCAGTCACAGGTTGGACTTGATCATCTTGGACATCTTTTCCAACCTCAGTGATTCTGGGACTCTGGGATTTTCAGCATGGACATGGGAAGGTTTTTAACAGCTGGGAGAGTAGGTGGACACAGGTAGAGTTTGAGTCTGAGCAAGCCAATATGTCCTGACTCAGCTTTGGGATTCACCTTCCTTTTTACCCTCTCCCACAGTAATGTTTTATATGCTGATCCTCTCCTTTTCCCATCCTTTCCAAGCTTTCTTCTATGCTTATATTTCCCAATACCAGTTCACACCATTCAGGACAGTGTCTTGAAATAAACCCTTTGCTTGAAAGAATTTTAAAATAGGCAGAATTGGGTGAAAGGTTTTGCTCAAAGACATGAATTTCAGCAGTTTTATCCCTTTTGCTTTTCTTCTTCCTAAGAGACTCTTTTCAAAAGCCAACATGAAAAAATCTAAATACATGAGGTTAATCACATGTTGTAAATGCACGCTAAATAAATGTCTAATTTGAGCTGTGTCTGTGCTGTCAGGGGACTGCACAGGCCATGACCTCCTGTATGTGGAGGATTCCCAGGAACCACATGGATTTATTTTATTTTTCAGATAACTCCATTCATAGCTGCTTCACTGCAGTATATGTTCAACGCATTGGAGATTGATGAGCACACCTGGAGCTGAAGCCAGTGAGCTGTTCAGGAGTCAGGCCCATTCCCATTAGTCCCTAGGCTCAATTTAGTGCACATGCAACCCTGGAACTCCATATTGTAATGCTTGATGCTTTCTTACAAGGCCAGAGTTAAAATCAGAGAATCTCAGAATGCTTTGGGATGGAAGGGACCTCGAAGCTCATCCACTTGCATGGGCCTTCCACTATCCCAGGCTGCTCCAAGCCCTGTCCAACCTGGCCTTGGATACTTCCAGGGATTCAGGGGCAGCCACAGCTTCTCTGGGCAACCTGTGCCAGGCCCTCAGCACCCTCACAAGGAGGAATCTTTTCCCAATATCCCATCTAACCCTGCCCTCTGGCAGTGGAAAGCTATTCCACCTTGTCCTGTCCTTCCATGTCCTTGTCCAAAGTCCCTCTCCAGCTCTCTTGGAGCTCTTTAAGGAACTGGAAAGGGGTCTAAGGTCACTCCCCTCTCTTTTCCAGGCCTTCTGAGCCTTTCTACCTTAGAACACAGCATGCAAAAGGAAAAGCAGTTCCCTAAATCCTCTCCATCCCTCCACAAAAGGCTCCATTCTTCCAGAGCTTTGGGACAGGAGCAGAATCAGCATCAGAACAGCAGCGCTGAGAATTTGCATGGAGCATCCAGCAGCTCCTGCTCGTGGAGCTGTGAATGTGTTCATTTTTTAGCTTCAACAAGGTCATTCCCACTGCTAAGCATACTCCTGACACATTAGCAGGAGTGCTGTCCAATTCATTCGCACTCCATTAAGCAGCACTGCCGGGAAGGTTTTCCTGCTCTCTCCGAGTTCCTTCCCCCCCAGTCACACACAGGGAATCATCTCTCAGGAGCTCAGGTGCCCATGAGGGGAACACATAGAGTCCTGCAGCACCTGCTACCTGGGGTGGGGGTGGAACCTGAGGCATTCTGGTGGGACTGGGGATCCCAGTGTGGTGACTGGGCTGTAAACTGGACGTCCCTTTCCCTGCAGGGCAGTGCAAAGTGACATCCCATGGCCTCCGTACCATTGCTCAGGGATTTTCCTCTGCTCTGCTTATTGAGCTTCAGAAAAGTCACCAGAGTTTCAAATGTCACCACTGTCAACTTTTCATCATTCCAGATTCAAGTGGCAGCTGCTTTTTCCATTGCTCCCACCTGGGATTTCCATCAAAATCTCTCCAGGCCACTGTCTGCATTTCAGACTTCCTTCCTGGGATAACGCAGTGCTGGGGTTTTGGCAGCAACCTTTCCACTGAGTTGGAAAGATCCTCTGTGGCTTTGTTTCACTGCCCTGATTTTGTGACAAAGCTCAGGGAGTCTCCTGCCTCATCCTGCTTGGATGGGTGTCAGTTCTGCATGAGCTGGGCCAACTCGGGAGGGTGCACAAGGAAATATTCCCTGTCAATTAAACTGGAGAAAATGTCAGCAGGAGAGGAGTGAAGCAGCATCCTCTGAGAGCTCTCCCTGGGGACAGCAGGTCCTTTCCTGTCTGGATTTTAGGAACCACTTGTCCAGCCAGAAGTTCTCACAGCCAGAGACACAGACCAGTGTGCCAGGAGACAAATTCCCTGTTTTGTGGAGCTTTCTCCACTGGCTGTCCCCAATTCAGACCTTTTTCTAGCCATCCTCTTTCTCTCCTTACAGCTTTTAGACCAGTAATCAGATCAGTAGCTTAGAGTGAAGTTCTGGTTTAGTTCTGGTTCTTCATCCCACAGAGTTTGTGACTCTAAAAAAGAGCCTGAAGACTCCTCTATGCATGTCTCTTCGCTCTGTCACACCTGGTTAGGTCACAGTTCATGGAATCCTGGAATAATGCATTGGAAGGGACCTCAAACATCACCTGGTCCAACCTCTCTTAGCAAAAGCACAGTCTAGACAAGATGACCCAGCTCCTTGTCCAGCTAAACCTTAAAAGTGTCCAAAGTTGGGGAATCCACCACTTCCCTGGGGAGATTATTCCAATGGCTGATTGTTCTCACTGTGAAAAATTTCCTCTTGTGCCCCAACGTTTTATGGATGAGGTTTCCTCTGATTCTGCTGCAGTTCTGCTCTCCCCCTGAAGCCAGGGGATAGGGAACATGGTTTGGAAAAGTCTTGGAGCTGGAATTTCATCTTGCCTTGCTCTGCTGGGAGCAGGGTGCTGCTGGCCATGCTCTGGGCAGAGCTGGCCCAGCCCAGCCACTGCCACGAGGTGCCCATGGTGCTCCTGGCTGGGCCCAAACCCCCAAATTTAACTGAAGCCTCAGCAGAATAATGTGAGTCCATGGAAATCAATGGAGAAGAGCTGAAAACAATTGATTGGAATCAAAACACGCTGCAATCAAATTTGGAGGGACTGAACTAATGGATCATAAGGTGCCTGGTGAATGGGGCTGATTGAATTGAGCTGAAAGGTCCTGCATCTTCATTACAGCACCTGAAACCAGGACAGATGAGGAATTTTCTAACCATGTTTAGTGTTTTTTTTTTTACTCCACTGATAACTGGATTGCAAACCCAGCACTTGGGAATTAACCCATGTGTATACAGTGTTGGGAGGGGAAAAAATGGAATTTGGATAGGACAAGGGTCAGTGACTTCACACTAGCTAAGGACAGGTTTAGATGGGATACTGGAAAGAAAGTCTTGGCTGTGAGGATGGTGAGGCTGTGGCACAGGGTGCCCAGAGAAGCTGTGGCTGCTCCTGGATCCCTGGAAATGTCCAAAGCCAGGTTGGACAGTGCTTGGAGCAACCTTGGATAGTGGAAGAGGGTGGAACTGAATGAGCTTTTTCCCACCCAAAGCATCCTAGGATTCTGGGATTTGCTGGTCACTGGCTGCTCCATGTCTGAGGACAGGCCAGGAACTGGATTTTGGAGCTCTCCTTGCTGCTGATTCCTTTATTTTGCCTCGCTCAGCATTCACAGAGTCAATTTTCCCTTTCTCCTGCCTTGTTATGGCAGTTTGGAGATGCAGAGGTGTTTCCTACCATGCATTCACTCCATGTGATGGCCGAGGCCTGGTTATTCCTGTGTGTTTTGCCAACACTGATTTGTAGCATCTCCTTATTCCACCAAATCCTGCAAATTCTTTGGAATTTTCACTATCCTAATGTAACTCTGCTCTCTGTCACAGCAACTGAAGGCATGAATAATTCAGTAGTTTTCCTAAACTTTCATTTTTTTGGTCAGACTGAAGTTCCCCTGTTACAAGGGATGATTTATTATTGCAGTGATTAAGGGACATTGTTGATATTTCTGAAAATTTCCTTTTGGAGCTGCAGGCTTGCCAGGAGTCAAAAGGCAGGAGAAACATGTGAATAACGGGGTGGGTAATGGAGCATTTGCAATTTCCCATTAAGAAGAGGCTCCCATTTGTTCCATGCTCCCACGGATGGGTGGTGTGGATCTGGAGCCAGATTGTTTAACAGCACTTTTTCTGTTGGAGCTCTGATAGGGAAACAGGAAAAATGTGTTCCCAGGAACTCAGCACCTTGATCCATCTTGTGTCAGCCTGAAACTGATAGTCCTGGAGCTTGTTATTGTCTCCTGATTGGACTCACTGTAGCATCAGGACAAAATGCCCAGATTTAAATCCCTTCCCACCTGCTCCAAGGTGAGGAAGGATCTGCCTATGCTGTCTGCCTTGACTAGCTAGGGACTTCAACCACTCCACGGGCTTTTGTAGTCCCAGATGTTTCCTGAAGTAGTGGGATCTCCTCTCCTCTCCTCTCCTCTCCTCTCCTCTCCTCTCCTCTCCTCTCCTCTCCTCTCCTCTCCTCTCCTCTCCTCTCCTCTCCTCTCCTCTCCTCTCCTCTCCTCTCCTCTCCTCTCCTCTCCTCTCCTCTCCTCTCCTCTCCTCTCCTCTCCTCTCCTCTCCTCTCCTCTCCTCTCCTCTCCTCTCCTCTCCTCTCCTCTCCTCTCCTCTCCTCTCCTCTCCTCTCCTCTCCTCTCCTCTCCTCTCCTCTCCTCTCCTCTCCTCTCCTCTCCTCTCCTCTCCTCTCCTCTCCTCTCCTCTCCTCTCCTCTCCTCTCCTCTCCTCTCCTCTCCTCTCCTCTCCTCTCCTCTCCTCTCCTCTCCTCTCCTCTCCTCTCCTCTCCTCTCCTCTCCTCTCCTCTCCTCTCCTCTCCTCTCCTCTCCTCTCCTCTCCTCTCCTCTCCTCTCCTCTCCTCTCCTCTCCTCTCCTCTCCTCTCCTCTCCTCTCCTCTCCTCTCCTCTCCTCTCCTCTCCTCTCCTCTCCTCTCCTCTCCTCTCCTCTCCTCTCCTCTCCTCTCCTCTCCTCTCCTCTCCTCTCCTCTCCTCTCCTCTCCTCTCCTCTCCTCTCCTCTCCTCTCCTCTCCTCTCCTCTCCTCTCCTCTCCTCTCCTCTCCTCTCCTCTCCTCTCCTCTCCTCTCTCCCCATACATCACTTGATGACCTCCCATGTCACCTCAGCACAATATCTGTCACCAGCTGATCCATGCTGGGACACTCCACGCCCTAAAAGGCTTTTTTGACTCCTCTTTGCTGTTTGGCAGAGCTTGGGATGCCTTTTCTGGGTGTTTCCGTAGCAGATCGGCCTCCCAGGGCTTCATTCCACAAAAAGGAGGATGAAAAGCCCTTTGGGAAGCTGTCGGTGCTCCTGCCTCACCCCAGCAGAACTGGGAACCCAGTCCCAGTGTGTCACATTCCGAGGAGCAACTTGGTGATGCCTGTCAGGCAGCAGCAGGTAACTGATTTATTTTCCCAGCTTGTTTATCAGCCCTAATAGAAAATGAAGTCTCTCTGGGTTGATGAGCAATGTGAATTCTTGCTGTCTTTCTCCTCACCTCCTCAACCCAAAGATGCACTTAATAACCATTGATTGTTTGGGAGGAGAAGGAGTGTGGCTGTAAATGTCCCTTCCCACCCTTACAAGGTGCCTGATTAAAGAGGAGAGGCAGGAGCGGATCAAAGGGAATCGTAGGCACAGGACTGATCCAGTGGGTCCCATTCTCAAAAGTTGGGCTCAAATTAAAATGTTCCTTGTGAATATGAGCAAAGCTCTTCACTCCAGACAAAAGGTCATCTCTTGGCTCCAGGGCAGCTCTGGGCAGGTAGAACTGGCAAAGTAGTGCAGGAATATCTCCCAAATTAAAAAAATTATTTTTGATGTCATTGTGCAGTCAGGTGGCTGTCGAGGACACCAGAACATAACATTTTGGTGTTATTTAGGTGTTTTTCCATGAGTTACCCAGGCAGTCTGAGCCCCACAGCTCCCTAGTCTCTAGGCATGAGCTGTTCCCAGTTTCTCCTTTACAGAGCCTTTCTCCAAGCTTATGCTAAGGATGCATCCTTAGGGATTCATTTGGACTTCAAACAATGCTTTGTTGGTGGTATTCCACTTTGAAACAAGCCCATGTTTGTGGAAAACACAGATTTGACTTTAAAGGTGGCACTTGGAGCCTTTAAGTTGCTCTGATACCTTTGAAAATTGTCTCTGTCAACAGAGGGTGACAGATCCTTGCAAAGGAATATGTGAGGTGAGAACACAGAAAGTAGAAGAGACATTTCTGTTGCCTGGCACTGATAAAGATCCAGCCTCAGAGTTTGTCACATTATTTGCTCTATTTCAGGGTGTTTGAGGCCACAAAGTCCAGCTCACCTGGATTTATTTTAAAAAAAAAAAAAAAAAAAAAAAGGAGGAAAAATCCCGGGAGAAAAGGGCCGCTATCACAGCCGGAGAGAATCTATAGGCAAGAGAGCAGCAAAGTGTATTTGCATAACAATTCCAATCAGTATCAATCACCTCCCAGAGCGGGCTGTCAGCGCCTGGTAAACACGTCCCGGGTGACAGATGAGCCGGGCTGGGCAGGAGAGCTCTGCCAGCCTGGAATGGCAGCAGCGGCTCCAGGACAGAGCATCCTTCAGAGGGCACCAGCAGAGAACCACCAATCCCCCGGGATCTCCTCCCAGGGCACGGGGGTGGCCAAAGAGATGGATGTGGATTGCTGATTTCCCTTCATCCTTCTGATCCGGAGTTTCTTTTCCTTTTGCTCTTTCTGTTTTTGAATGCCTGGGGGAGATTTTCTCCATCGGCTCTAAATCCAACACAAACCAGGTCCAGTTTACTTTACAGGCTGCAAATCCAAACTGAAAACTGCTGCTGATCCAGCTCGAGCCCTCTGCAGTCAGTGATATCACTGGAGCAGATACCATCCCACATGCTCCTGCCATGGACAGTGCTCTCCTCCCTGTCACACATTGTGCCACTGATTACCCCAGTGAGCACCACGCTGGCAGTCTGGGCACAGCCTTGGAGAGGTTTCCCAGGACGGGCTTTGTGAAGCCCAGCCTGGGTGGAAGAAGGGGCAAACATCTCTGAGAAATAAGATTTAAGTTCCAGGCAGCAGGTCAGTGGTGCTGGTGTCCGGGAGAACTTTTAAATGGACTGAACTTGTGGAGAGAGCGTTGTGTTGGACCCACCCCGGGGCCAGAGCAGGGCTCAGTGTTCCACCAGCTCCTGGGAGGGACACCTGATGGGGCAAGGACAGCAGCTCTGAGCAGGGACTGCCAGTGACCTTCTGCAGACACTGCCAAGCTTTTGGTTGGAGCTACTCGTGGCTGAGCAGACAGTGCTGAGACTTGTCACCAGCTTGAAACACCCGCTGGTAGCACTGGAATTCTCTCAGGACTGTGGGTCTCTGCCAAGATGGATCTTTCCCCTTTCCTCTTTCCTCCAAAAGAGGTGAGAGCCTCCTAACATGAGCCTGGAATTCTTGGAGCAGTGGCTCTGTTGTGACAGCCCCACACAGAGCAGGGAGGTTGATATATTGGGACTGGGACCAAATCAGAGAATCCCAGAATGGTTTGGGTTGGGAGGGACTTTAAAGCCCATCTCATCCCACCCCTGCCATGGGCAGGGACACTTCCACTGTCCCAGGCTGCTCCAAGCCCTGTCCGACCTGGCCTTGGACACTTCTGGGGATCCAGGGGCAGCCACAGCTGCTCTGAGCACCCTGTGCCAGGGTCTCACCACCCTCACAAGAAGGATTTATTCCTAATCTCTAATCCTGGCATCCCTTTGCAGTTTAAAGCCATCATCCCTCATGCTGTCACTCCATGTCCTTGTCACAAATCCCTCTCCAGCTCTCCTGGAGCCCCTTTAGGCACTGGCACACAGATACACAAGGGCAACACAGCACACAAAGCCAAACAACAACTGATTCTGGAGATCCTACTCACTGGCAGGACAGAGCTACCATGGGTGATTAAGGACCTTTGTCTGTGAATAAAAATAAATCTGAGATGCCCTTTCACAGCTTCCTCAGTCATGGCTCTGGCTGCAAGGCTGGGTCTATCTCACCTAGCTCGGGAAGGGACTGGATGCATCTGGAAGTGCAGGTTTCCTGTCACTGATTATTACAGATGCCTGACTTCCAGGGAGATGTGTAAATTCAGAGTGTTCTGCCCTCAGTGTCTTGAAGAATTCCTGCTGATTTTGATACATTTTATGACTTCTTTCACAGGCTTTACCGACAGCCCAGTAAAAATTGGTAATTCATATACAAATCCCTTCTGTATATTATTTCTGAGTAGATTATCCTTAAACAAGGAAATGTGCCCTGGGCTGATCCCCATCATGGGCAGCAGGAAAGGGATTGGGATTCTGCCCCCCTGCCCTGCTCAGGTGAGAGCCCACCTGCAGAGCTGCCCCAGCCCTGGGCCCAGCACGGGAAGGAGCTGGAGCTGCTGGAGAGAGCCCAGAGGAGGCACCAGGGTGAGCAGAGGGATGGAGCAGCTCTGCTGGAGGAAAGGCTGGGAGAGCTGGGATGGTTCAGCCTGGAGGAGAAAAGCTCTGGGGTGAACAAAGTGTGGCTTTGGGGATTTTGGGATGGAACTCCTCCCTGTGAGGGTGGGCAGACCCTGGCACAGGTGCCCAGAGAAGCTGTGGCCGCCCTTGAATCCCTGGGAGTGTCCAAGGCCAGGCTGGACAGGGCTTGGAGCACCCTGGGACAGTGCAGGTGTGTGGCACTCCTGGGGCAATCCCAAACACGGATTCCCTCCCTCCTCCACCCAGCCCAAGGCTCTGGGGCCTTTCCCAAAGATTCCCTTGGCGGCCGTGTCCCTCTGTCCCCTCATGGAGCCGTTCTGCCAGCGGAGGGTGCAGAGGGCAGAGCTGAAGCCTCAGCTCATCCCAGCTCATCCCCAACAAAATTCCTGCCTGGGAGAGGATGGGAGCCTTGGATTTGGCAGGAAGGACCCAAAGGTGAACCTGAGGATCCCTGCTGCTGTGCCTCTCCTCTGCCTGGCTCTGCTGAGGTCAGACAGAAGGATCAGGATCCACACAGGGAAATTCAGCACAGAATAAACCCAACATTCCCTGCATTGCTCAGAAAACCCACGAGGGTTTCACCCTGCCTTAAAATGGGTTTGATTTTTTTCCCTAGGAAATCCCCAAGGAATATAGCACTGGAGAAAAGTTTTCTCCGAGCATCCCATTAATTTTTTTGCCTTTGGTTTGAAGTGAGCTGATGCCTTGTGCTTTTGTGGCAGGAAAAATGGGAGCTGCAACAGTGTTCAGGGCAATCCTGCTGCCTGCGGAGCCCTTGAAATGGATCTCCTTATTCAGCCCTATGGAATCCAGGAGGAGGCTCATTCTCCAGGGTGAAATATATTCAGTTTTGTTGATCTAGACAAAAAAAGGGAAAAAAATATCTTAAAGCACAGCTGATACATTTCTTTGTATACTCCTTTTCCTTGTAAATTCCTTTTCATTGTGAATTAAAGACCAGCTTGTAGACTTACTCACCTTCTGAGCTGACATTTGAATTGAGTGATATGAGCACCAAGAAATTCTTATCACTTCGATCAGATGCTTGAATTCTACATTTTGATTCTTTTAATACAAAGATTTTAGAAATAGCCAGGGAACTTGTTCTGGGGAATACAAAAGTGTTAATATTCATAGAATATTCTGAGCTGGAAGAGACCCACAGGGATCATCCAGTCCAGCTCCTGGCCCTGCACAGACACCCCAACAATCCCACCCTGTGCATCCCTAAGAGCCTTGTCCAAATGCTCCTGGAGCTCTGGCAACCTTGGGGTCGTGCCCATTCCCTGGGGAGCCTGGGCAGTGGCTGACACCCTTGGGGGGAACAATCTTTCCCTGATATCCAAACTAAACCTCCCCTGGCACAGCTCCAGCCGTTCCCTGGGGTCCTGTCCCTGGTCCCAGAGAGCAGAGATGGGAGCAGCCCCTTGGGAGGAAGTTGTGGGTTGGGTTGAGCTCTGCCCTCAGTCTCCTGTTCTCCAGCTGAACAGACCAAGTGCCCTCAGCTGCTCCTTGTTGTGGCCCCTCCAGACCCTTCCCCATCCTTGTATCCCCCCTTTGGATGCTTTAGATCCTTTCCATACTGTGACACCCCAAAACTGCTCTAAGACTGTTACAAGGGTTCTTTCATTGAGGTCCAGAACAAGATTTCCTCCCCTTTCAGCCAGCACTGAGATGGGAATTCTATTAAAAATCTATAACCATTGACCAAAATAACCATTATGCTTAAATCAGTAATTTCAGAATATCTCACCCGGCAGATCTTTATTATATCACACGCTTAACCTGACTTAATGTATTATATAGCACCCATTAGTGGAATAGATTAACTTCAGATGTTCCCTTTTCCACATTAATAATGCAATCAGGAATTTATGCCAGACACTTTCTGCTCTAAACTGCGCGAGGAAGATCTGAAGAAATATGAAAAAAAAAAACCTCGTGTGCATCTATTGAATAAGAAATGCTTGATTTTGTAGCATTTTGTGGGAATCAAAGGGCTGGAAAACAAACTATTTGAGTTGTGGAACAAGTGCCATGAAGGCAGAGAGGAGCGGCTGGTCAAGGTTAAGACTCTTTTATCGTAATGAAAGATCTGTTCCTGTGAGCTTGCCATGGGCAATGTGTTTGTTCATTATGTGGGAAGCTCAGGAAGGCCGGCATCGTTTCATTTGCTGCCTTTTAACTGCTGGTGCTTTTGCAAACGAGCTGCTAGGTAATTATAATACACTCACCACTTAGGCATCTTTATTAGCCTTTGGCAGCACGGCCTTTGTGTAACTGGGGAGGCTTTGAGCACGGTGGCCTCAGCAAATCCTTTAGAGTTCAGACACAAACTATTTGGCAGCTGCTTTCCTGGCTGTCGCTTCTAGGTGGGTTTGTTTTGCCGTGAAAGAAGAGAAAGGAAGGCAAGGAGAACAGCTCACAAGCATCTGGATGCAAATATCCAGCATAGACGGGAGATCTCTTCTCCAAATCAGCTCACACAGCGAAAAACAAACGCTCAAAGTCATCGGCCGGAGGTGTGGAATCATTTCCAGCCCAGAAAAAAACACAATTAGTCCGTGTGTGTTCCAGGAGCAGAGAGAAAAAGGCTGGATTTGTCACGAAAATAATTTCTTGGGAATTATTCACTGTCTCTTACTCCGGGTACTGACAAGGCAGGAAGTTTTCCCTGGAAATCAATAATCAAATGTGGGAATTAGGGAAAACTGTGCTTTCCTGATACCTCAGAAATACAACAGTTTATTTCAGAGCAGGTGAAATGCAGCACTATCACCCAAGGCCTGGAAGTCTGCTGCCTTCAGCTTGATGCATCCTTGGTTATCCACATTTTTCCCTTACGCTGAAATCATGATATTCCAGTTTCCCCCTCTCTGTGTATCAGTTGGGAAGGGGTGGATCTTGCCCATTTCCAAAGGGAATCATGGAATTATAGAATCCCCAGAGCTGGAAGGATCCACGAGGATGATGGAGGATCACAGAGTCCAGCTCCTTGCCAGGACACCCCACTAATCCCACACAATTCCACAGCTCTCCTCTTGGGATGGACCTGGCCTGCGGGGATTTTGCCCAGGACTCTGGCCTTGTTTTGATTCTTCTGTCACCTCCCTGAAGTAAATAAATTGTAATCAAGGAGTAATGGGAGTGCTGAGCCAGCAGCTCTGCAGTCATCAGAGGTGCACGGCTGGCACTGATGCATCAGCTCTGCCGTGCTCCAGGAATTAGCAAATCCACATTAACAGGCTCCTGAAGCAAGAGTTACAGAGAAACTCCTGCCTCTGCCTGTCAGACCCATCCCGCTGGACTGTGGGCTCCCACAGTGGCCCCGCTGCCCCTCCACAGGGACTGGGGGACGCGGATTGTTCCTCACCTTGTTATAAATGAAAATTTGTCCAGCCAAATTAAAATGGAAAAATAAAATATTTATTTTGCAATCAAATTCTATCTAGCCAGCCACAAAGAAAGAACAGTGCCAAGCCCGGGGTCGGCCCTGGGTGTGCAACAAAGAAGTCAACCTCAGCAGAGGTTTTCCTCTATGCCCACACACCTCCATCCTGGCACAAGAGGTTTTTATAGAGAAAATTCCACCTGAGGCCAAGATTTCGGCAGTCAGTCTTCCATTCAGAGTCCATAGGTTAATAAGATTTTCTTTTTTTGGTGATGAGGAAGAACAATTCAGTGTCCAGGAGTTGTTGAATCCCTTGATGGAATTTACAGGAACCCTGCATTCACATGTATCTGCCCGAGGATTTCCATGAGATCCATCTCGGACATGGCCCATCTCCCTGCCCAGCCACATCCTTTTACTTGTAAATCGGGTTTCAACATACACCAAGTTTCACTTATGAGGGTGGGGGGGAGTCCTAATACAAACGTATATGCCAACAAATATTCAATATCACATATATCATACTGGAAATGGCGCAAATTGTATCTACTACATATAACAACCTGGTGAATCCACCGGAGGTGGGTAAAGGAATTGCAGGACTGGGACCCTTTTCTTGCAAGGCCAAACTCTTCCCCCTGAGACTGAAGACCCAAAGAGTGCCTCCACATCTGTGGATTTCCCCTCATCCCTTCTGGTCACAGGAATGGAATAACTGGGGCAGGTGTCACACACAGTGTGGGTATCTCCCATGGCTTCCTTCTCACGGTTCAGAGCTCCAGCCTCTGCACCCTCAGCCCTTGGAGCTGGACCTCCACTTCCCTCTCACCATCACCCTGAGCTGGAAGCTGGAAGCTGTAAGAAAAGGAGGATTGCTTTGGCAGGGAGAAATCCCTGCCCCATCCCCCAAAACCAGTGCTCAGACAGGACTGCAGGAGCTTGAGGGGACCCGGTGCTCCCTGATGGGCGCTGCTGCCAGTCAGGCTGCGATGAGCTCCTGTCAGCTGTGCCTCCAGGGACAGCTCTGACCTCCTTTCCCGGCCTTCCTCGCCCTGCTGGGCAGCCCTGGGATGCAGGTGAGGGTGGGTGGGGGTGTCAGTGGTGCTGGGAATCCCTGTGGCAGAGAATTCAGACATCCAGAGCTGGCATGGCCATATCCCCTGTCCCTGTGTCAGAGCCCGTGTGGTGACACTGGGGATGGCCTCAGAGGTTCTGCTCTGCTTCTCGTGGCAAACAGCTGGAGAACAGCCCTGGGATGGGAATTAGTACCAGATCCCTGGCACAGCTAATCCAGCAGGTAGGAAAGCTCAGGGCCTGTCCCATGGGCTGGAAGTGGCCACCCATCCCCTCCTTGTGGCTCCAAACGCACTCAGCCACGGGCAAGGAGAGTGTGGGGAGACTCAGGGGTCTGCTCCCACTTTCCTAAGCAGAAATAAAAAGAGAGGAAAGAAACATGGAGACAAATCCCTCTCCTGTTGCATTTCCAGCTCAGTGCAGCCCATGAACATCTGCCTGTTAATGGGATGGCTGGAGTCACTGACACCTCCTGGCAGCTCTGCCCCCGCCACAGCTCTGCTTTTATTTCCAGGCCTCACCAGATATAACCTCTCCAGCAGCACAGGAGAGGCTTAAAAAATAATTGGACCAAGTGGGAAATGAAGCTGTTGCCTTCCTAAATCTGCCAGGGTCTCGTGGGAGCAGGGAGCAGGCAGGAGCCCCAGCTGGGAGATCTGGAGGCACCAGCAGCAGCAGGGCAGGGACCCTGTTGGCCATGGAGCATCGGGAGAACGGCAGCCACTGCACAACAGCAGCTCCCTGACCTCAATTTTCTCCGTGGAGAAAAGAGCAGGTCAAGTGGAAACTGCTTAAGGAGGAAATTTGTTTCCTTCCAGCCAGGGAGTCGGGAAGATAGGCGGCTATTGCGTGTGCTGGAATAAACCAAATTAATTTTGTGCTGTGCGCTGGCTCGAGGAGCTGAGGGCAAGGCAGGGAAGATAATGGACTTTGATGTTTTACTTGAACTCAACAAAACACCTGGCAAGAAGCTACAACGGCAGCTCCAAACGCTCCTAACCCAGGCAACTGCTGCCTTTTGTTTTCTTTCTTTCCAATCTAATCCTGAGCATTTACCAGGCTGGTTCATATTTCCAGTGGAATAAAAGATGCATTGTGAAAGGGAGAGGGAAACAAGAGGCTTTAACAACTTCCTTTGCTTCCCCCAACAGCCTTGTGGCATCCATCTCCTGCAAGGCAAACCTTGGTGGGACCCCCGTGCTGAGGGGAGGGCTGAGGGGTGCTGGCACTGGTGTCAGGAGGATCGGGGGCACCAAGAGAGGGATTGGAGCCACGTCTTTCTGACAGATTTCTTCCAAACTGCTTCATCTTCCTGCTGCTGCAACAGGGGCAGGAAGGTCCCTGAATCCTGAGCGCTGCTATCCTGTTAAAAATGTCACTGTCAACATCAGCTGCCTCATTTTCTGCCTCTCTGTCATCCCTGCAAGCACTGCATCAGACCCCAATTCCCTGAACCACCCTCAGCATGGATTTCTTTTATTTTGGGGGGGATCTAGAGACACCTGCTAAGCCTCTCCTTGCTCCTCTTTGCCAGTTTTGGGACAGGAACACCAGAAACTCTTCCAAGTCTTCCCATAAATGCAACTTTCAAGTCAGGCTGGAACAAAAGTGACAGCGCTCTCCTAATGCCAGCTGCTAAAAATACATTCTGTGCTTGATAATTGAATGTGAGATGAAAAGTGAGTTTTAAGCAGAAGTAAGAGCTGCCTATTTCTGGCAAATTCCCAACTCCCCCAGTCCCCTGTGGAGTGTCAGTGCATATCAATATCGTCTGCCTGGAAAATTTACATTTTGGGGAACTGGCAGGTGCTGCTGAGTAGGGTTTTGGATTTAACTGGAAGCGATTTTGGGCTGCCAGGTGCAGCCTGTGGAGCTGGGGGTGCTCAGGTCCCAGAGCCCCTCCCTGCCCTGTTTGTATCTGCTGCAGAACCCCCTGTGCCGCTTTCCATGGATGTGGGAGAAGCTCCCTGCTTGGGATCCTAAACCCAGCACACCACAGGGACAGCTTTCCATCCCCCAAAGCAGGAGGAGGGAGGAGAATCACAGCAGCGGGGTTGGAAGGACCATAAAGCTCATCTCACTGCAGTCCCTTGCTGTGGACAGGGACACTTTCTGCTACACCAGTTGCTCAGAGTTTTTCCCTCCTTGGCATGGATTTGTCCTTATCCCCAGGGAGCAGGGGTGTATTTGGGATGAATTCCATTGGAAGGGGCTGCCCAGGGAGTGGTGGAGTCCCCATCCCTGGAGGTGTCCAAGGAACTCATGGACATGGCACTCGGGGCTCTGGGCTGGTGACGAGGTGGGAATTGAGCAAAAATTGGATTTGATGACCCTGGAGGTCTTTCTAAATTATTCTATTCCATGGGTAATTACCAAATTCCTGAGCAAGGACTTGTTTCCATTTTTGATTGCCAAACCTAAGCATTCTAGGACATCCATATAAATTGGTGATTATATAAGAAGGGCTTTCAGGATGCTTTGAGGAAAACTTCCAGGATAACTTCCCATCATTATTTACACATCTGCAGATTAATACAATGTGTTATTCTGGTAAAACCTTTATTTACCCCAAGCTGGGTTTGCCCAGTTCACACCTCATTCCAATGCATGGATGCACCTGTGTGCCTGGAATTGGGAAGGGGGAGCTCATGGCTTTATCTTTCCTCTCACATCAGGGTTTTGCAGCCAACCAGTGAAATGCAGTCCCACAAAGGCTCTGGATTAGGTAATGCTTTAAATTTTCATTTTATCTGCTAAAAATAGAGCATTTCCTTCATTTTCCCTCACATTGTTGGTTGGAACGTGATGAAATACCAAAAGAGAAGCTGGTCCTGAGATGTGTCTTCACCAAAGTAAGTAGGGTTGAGTGTCCCAGGAGCCCCACAGGGGTGGGTGGCAGGAAGGGTGACAGGGTTCCCCCCATGAACCTCCTGGGGACAGTTCCCTTTGCTTTTTGATGACTGCAAGGTCTGTGGAGGTGCTGGGAGGACAGGACCTTTCCTGTGATTCAGGGAAAGACAATTTTTTTTCCCCTGTCTTGTATTATGGAGCCTTTGGGGTCTGGAGGCCAGGAGATGGATTTCTGTACTGACCCCAACCCTGTCCTGCTCTGATCCCAGCGTGGGCAGCAGGAAAGGGATTGGGATTCTGCCCCTCTGCCCTGCTCAGGTGAGAGCCCACCTGCAGAGCTGCCCCAGCCCTGGGCCCAGCACAGGAAGGAGCTGGAGCTGCTGGAGAGAGCCCAGAGGAGGCACCAGGGTGAGCAGAGGGATGGAGCAGATCTGCTGGGAGGAAAGGCTGGGAGAGCTGGGATGGTTCACCTGGAGGAGAGGAGGCTCCAAGGAGACCTTATAGAGGACTTTCAATATATAAAGGGGGGATTCAAGAAAGATGAAGAGACATTTTACCAAGACATGCAATGATGAAGAGACATTTTACCAAGACATGCAATGCCAGGGCAAGGGAGAATGGCTTCCCACTGCCAGAGGGTGGGGTTAGGTGGGATATTGGGAAGAAATTCTTCCCTGTGAGGGTGGTAAGGCCATGGCACATGCTGCCCAGAGCAGCTGTGGCTGCTCCTGGATTGCTGGAAGTGTCCAAGGCCAGGCTGGACAGGGCTTGGAGCAACCTGGGATAGTGGGAGGTGTCCCTGCCCATGGCAGGGGGTGGAATGGGATTGGCTTTAAGGCCCCTACCAACCCAAACCATCCCATGATTCTTAGTCTGTAATTAATGAGATTTCAAGGTCTGATCTAAAGGTGATGGCACTCACTCCCCTAAGTCACTTTTACACATGGACATGTCCAGAATGAGCCATGAGGGATGAGCCTGGTTTGGACATTGCCCTGCCCTCCCCAGGCTGGGGTCCCTTCCCTTGTCTGTGTGACTGCAGCAATGATTCCAGAAGCTGCCACAGCTCTGCCTTCCACACCATAAATCCTTGCAGCAGTTCATCCAGCTGAACCTTAAAGCTGACTGCTTCTCTTTATGGAGATCTCTCACATTTTTCATTGCCTTTGCATCAGACCTCATCAGTCCCTCTCTCCTGCCAGAATATGAAGAGCCAGGAAAAATCCGATCTTTCTGTAGCTGGCATTAAATTATGGCAAATAAATCTGTCACTTCAAGACAGTGCACTGGACAGAAGTTCTGTCCAAGGAAGGAACTGCTCATCTGACCTCTAACGTTAGCCTTAAGCTTTTTGGATTAAAACTAAATCTGCCTTTCCCTTGGGATGTCTATTTCTTTCACACAAAGGTTTGTTTGATTGGATTTGTCCTTAGTCCATATCATGGGATCCCAGGATGGTTTGGGCTGGGAGGGACCTTAAAGCTCATCCAGTCCCTCCCCTGCCACGGGTAGGGACACCTTCCACTGTCCCAGGTTGCTCCAAGCCCTGTCCAACCTGGCCTGGGACATTCCATGGATCCAGGGGCAGCCACAGCTTCTCTGGGCACCCTGTGCCAGGGCCTGCCCACCCTCACACTAAAAATCTGCCTAAATCCAATGCCATGGGTTAAAAAACTCCAGCACAATCCTAGAGCCTCCCTGAGAAGGCCCAGAGGACCTGAAATAATGTCTTGGAGGTAAAAGCAGAGTGAAGGCATCTTCCCAGGCCCTCACCACACGACCACATGTTCCTGGTGGTAGCAATGACATCAGGAAGTCACCCATCCTTTTTATCTCTCCATTTTCTGCATCAGTTTCTATCCTGCCAGTTTTTATCCCGTGCAATCCTCCAAGGACTCCAGATCTCATCCTGTTAGGAGTGTGTTGTATTGTGTTTGTAAACACCCACCTGTGGCCTTTCCCAAAGAGCAGCTTGGGCACGCTGGAAGCTGGAATGGGGGTCTGCTTGTGGATGCAGAGCCCAGTGTCTCTACACAGAGCCAGGTAATGAGAAAGGAAATGGATCTCTCCCTCTGGAAAGAAATGCCTTGAAAATCCTCTCTGCAGCTGCCTGCACAAGGTGTTGGTGTGCATTATTTCCAGAGTTTCTGTCCACGGTGGAGCCAACACAGCAGCCTCACACGGGGCACAGGGGAGATTTGTTCAGGGAGTCTGAAGGTTCAGTAATTATTTAATAAAGAAGAGGAGACTCAATGCTGGCAGCTCAGGCTCTGAGCTGGAAATCCTGAGCAGAAAGATAAATTGTCTGAGCTAAATATTTTTCCCTGTGAGGGTGGTGAGGCCCTGGCACAGGCTGCCCAGAGCAGCTGTGGCTGCCCCTGGATTGCTGGAAATGTCCAAGGCCAGGTTGGACAGGGCTTGGAGCAACCTGGAACAGTGGAAGGTGTCCCTGCCCATGGTAGGGGGTGGAACTGGATTGGCTTTAAGCTCCTTTCCAAACCAGACTATTTTGGGATTCCATGACTTTAAACACGAAGCAGCATCACACCTCTCCAAGCTGTTGGAACTGAACCACCACCAATCTACTGAAATCCGAGTTTGTGCTCCCTGTATGGTGAGCAAAACTGGCCTTGGGGGTTGCAATGGAGCGACTCTCAATGGTTTAGTGATGCTTGAGAGGCAAATCAGCACTCAGGCAGGCAAGTTCCCCGAGAGATGGGCGCAGCAGTCCCCGTGTGACTGCTGCAGGTGACAGTGGGACAGAGCAGAGTGTGCTGGTGGCATCCCACCCTTGGTTAACCTGCATTTCCCTGCTTCAGGGACATGGGCACACTGATCTGTCACCAGGTCTGTCCTCTCCCCAGGGCTGCTGGATTAGGCTGCAGGGCTCTGGTGCCACAGCCAGGCTGCAGAAAGGCCTCGGTGTGTCACAGCACCCGGCTCAGCACCGGGGTCACTGCCGGGCATGGAGCTCAGTGCTGCTGCAGGAAATCCTGGGATTGGCGTTCAGGGGTGACAGCTGGGCTGCTCAGCACTGAACTCCAGAGAAAAGGAGCCTCAGGAGTGACTTTATCACTCTCCACAACTCCTGCCAGGAGGGGACAGCCAGGGGCATTGGGCTCTGCTCCAGGGAACAGGGACAGGAGGGGAGGGAACGGCCTCAGGCTGGGCCACGGGAGGCTCAGGCTGAATATCAGGGAGAATTTCTTCCCTAGAAGAGTGGTCAGATATCCTGCCCAGCCCAGGTGGAGGCAAGCATGAGGCTAATAACACCAAATCTGGGTTTGATCCCAGAACAGGCCATTCCTCAAAAGGCTGAATGATTCCCTGAAGGACTCGGTGATCCTGGTGGGTCCCTTCCCACTCAGAATATTCTGTGAAATCTGTGACTGTGGATTCTGTGATGTTTTCAGCAAACTCATGGGTGTGGGCCATGGTTGGGGTGAACAGAGAAGTGTCAGGCTCACAGATCTTGGAGGTCTTTCTCAACATTTCTGTCAAACTGCCTGAACACTCTCCCACCTCAGCCAGGAGCTCTGGGGCTTGGCATGGACACACCAAGGAGTCTTTCCTTCCTTGGGAGAAGGGCATATCAGCTGTGGTGATTCCCAGCTGATCCTAGGAGGCACAGCACACATTCCCTGTGTTCCAACCCTCTCTCCACTGTGGGGATGGATGCCTCTTGTGGTGCCATTGCTTAGAAATGTGCTGCTATTGATCCTCTGGGCTTGGCTTTCTCTTACATCCCCCAAACATCTCCTTTTCCTCAGGCTCTCCCTGAGCCATTCCCCTGAGCCCACAGAATGGGAATTGTTCTGAGTAATCTCACTGCATTTCCTTCACTGGAGGGAAATCTGTGCAGGTTGTCTGTTTGCCTCCTGCCATATTTACAGTCAAAATTCAAGAATTCTGCCTTAAAAATAAAATTTCCCTCCTTTGTCAGCATCCTCCCCAAATAAACACGTGAGCAAATGGAATGTGTCTGGGAGCATATTGGAATTTGATGGGATTTGCTGAGCATTACGCTTCTGCTGGCAATTAGCATAATCTGCCTGCTATCTCCTGCACAGGAATGATTACTAAGAAATGTGTCTTCTCAAGATTTTTTTAAATCCTAAAAAAGCAAGTGGAGCACTGGCATATTTATGGCTCCCGCTGAGTTCCTCACTGTTTAGGTTGGGATAAGGACTATTTCCCTCTTGGAGTGGTGTGTGCAAGTCCCGTGCAGGAATCTGGGCTGTGTGCCAGCTCTCTGCAATGACCTGGAGGGCAGGAAGAGCAGATTTTCAGGAACAGCAATCACTGGGATTGCAGATTTTCAGAAACAGCAATCACTGGGTTTAAGCAGGATCCTGCCAAAGGCAGAGGTAAAATCCTACTCCCAGTGCTCCCAGGGCTGTGTCACTGTGAGCTGTGCCTGTGGCATCACAAAAGCCACACTCCTGGGAACAGCTCCTTGGAGAAAGAAGGAACTACTGCCCACCCCACAACCAGGAATCTCCTTTCAGTGCAAATCCCACCTGTATTCCTTGAGAAAGCCATCACTGCCTGCCTGGAGATTAGGGCTGAACAAAACCAGCTCGTTCTTGGCTGTTGCTCCCTCTCCCACCCCACATCTGTCTCATCCTCTTAGGCTGCAAATTCACTGGAGCCAGTGTTCCTCCTAGGAGGACACAGCCCCTTCCACCATGGTGCTCTGTGTTATTTGCTGCCTCCTGGTGTGTCAACACAATAAATAAATAATGGATCCTGTTAGGTTTGTTGTCCCCTGCCAAATCACCTGTGAGAGCTCTCAGGAATTGTCACTCTGGTGTGTGGAGCAGCTGGAAAGTCAGACACTGAGGAAAGGCTGAGCACAGACACTGCCAGTGCCAGCAGGGGAACTCTCCAGGTGCTCTGGGTAACCCCACCCTGCTTTTAAAATCCCAGAATGGTTTGGGTTGGAAGGGACCTTAAAAATCATCTTGTTCCACCCCTGCCATAGGCAGAGACAACTTCCACTAGCTCAGGGTGCTCCAAGCCCCATCCAGCCTGGACTTGGGCACTTCCAGGGATCCAGGGGCAGCCACAGCTTCTCTGGGCAGCCTGTGCCAGGGCCTTGTCTCCCTCACAGGGAAGAATTTCTTCCCAATATCCCACTTAACCCTGCCCTCTGGCAATTTGAAGCTATTCCACTGGTTCTGTTCCTCCAGAGCCTTGTCTGAAATCCCTCTCCAGCTCTCTTGGATCCCCTTCAGGTGAGATCTCCCCAGAGCTTTCTCTTCTCCAGGCTCAAACCTCCTCTGGTAGGACAGAAAAGTTGCTGGACAAAAAGACCCAGCAGAGCTGGGAGAATCCAGGGGGTCCTGTTTTTCCTTCAAGAAGCCAGAGGGCTGTTGAAGAGCCTTGCCCATGGGTGCTGCTGCCTGGTGACTGTCAGAGCTGTCATTTGGGCTGTTTGGCAGGGAGCAGGGCTGGGAATGGAACGTTCTCTTTGCTCCGGGCTGGGTGAGTGACACACTCCAGTCATTCCTGGAGCTGTTTCACTGGCAGGGAACAAAGGGCCGTGCTGCAGCCACGCACATCAGTCCCCAAGCAGCCACCTGGACACGAGTCCCCTTCCCTGCAGACAGGTGGGACATGAATGGCACGATGAGGTGACCAGGCAGCACCAGCCGTGCCTCTGATTTGCAGCTCCGGCTGGAAACCCCTACAGAGCGTGGGCCAGGCTTTATAAAATAAAAGCTAATAAGAATCATAACAATTCTGCTTTCTCTCCGTAGCCTGCAGCAAGCCAGGCACAACATGGGAATTGAGGAATAAAGGCCATCAACTTCCCGTGGCTCCCCTCCTACTACCTTCCTCTTCTTGCTCCAAATTGTTTTGAAAACATTGCTTTTCCCTTGCCTATTTCATTTCTGCAATGAAGTCATCAAACAAGATGACAGGGACTTTCTGAGACTCAAATCAATCAGCAAGTTTCTCTTTTGCTTTTTCTACTCAGGCAGGAAATAGGGGAATAAATTTTCTGAGTGTCCAAGGGAAGGGAAGGGGGCATCGGCTGGGTTGGCTCCAGCATGATGAGGTGTAAGAGAACAGATGGAACTTCTGGACCTCATCCAGCCCATCAAAAATAAATAACCCCCTACTACATTTTGTTCTGCTGTGAGAAGTTCCAGCAGGTCCTGAGGGTTTTCTGCTGTCCACTGGAAAATGAAAGAGACATTCCAAGTGTATCCCATCCCCTACCTGGGTTTGGCTTGGAAGGGAGTCGTGGCTTCTCCAGAGGTCTTCCCCCCTGACCCTGAATGGATATTCCACTTTCAGTACTAAAAATCACATTCAGGTTCAAGCTCAAATCATGGAACCACAGAATCATGGAATCTCCTGAGCTGGAAGGGACCCACAGGGATCATCAATCCAGCCCCTGGCCCTACAGAGACACCCCAACAATCCCACCCTGGGCACCCCTGAGAGCATTGTCCAAACTCTCCTGGAGCTCTGGCAGCCCTGGGGCTGTGCCCATTCCCTGGGGAGCCTGGGCAGTGCCCAGCACCCTCTGGGGGAAAAACCTTTCCTGATATCCAACCTAAACCCCCTGACACAGCTCCAGCTGTTCCTGGGGTCCTGTCCCTGGTCCCAGAGAGCAGAGATGGGAGTTGACCCTCCACTATCCCTCAGGAGGAAGCTGCAGACAAGAAAACTCTTCCTGCAGTCTCCTCATGTATTTTATGGAGATGACTGAAGGTAATGGAAAGAGCTCATCCAGCGGGATCACCCCCTGCAATTTCTTCTGGGTTTAGGCAGAATAAAACTAATCATAGGGGTTGTCTCAGCTCAGGCCAGGGCTGCTCTAGGAATAGATTGACACTTCAGATTTACCAGGATACAATGGAATAATGGCTGGGTAGTGGAATTTTCAGGGGCAGGAGCAGCCATTGTAATTTTTTTTATGATGATTTTTATGCTGGTGCCCTCACTATTCCTCTCCTCTGTTCAGTGAGGACAGGCCCTGCATGGGAAGCATGGACTCTGTGACTGCATCCCATTCCTCCAAAGGCATCAGAATGTGGGCAGAGAACAGTCATTTGCTTGTACATTATGCAAGGAAAGTGCTGACCCAGTAGCACAAAAAAAAAAAAAAAAAAAAAAAAAAATCCCTGTCAGGAGCCAACAGGTTTTACCGGAAAACCATTGGATTTCAGCAAGAAGATTTAGGGTTTGGAATGAAACCCTGACAGTTTGCCCAAAAATTATTTCTTCATTTTACAGCATTCTCTCAGTTGAAATGTGTGTGTTCTCCTCTTCCAGAAAAAGCAAGGGAATGAAAGGAAAAATGACGACACTGACCGAGCTCCATCAGCGCATTCCTAGTGGCAGCTTATTTTAGGGAAGAATTATCTCAGCTTTACTTTAATGAGTATCAATCAGGTTGGTAACTAACACATTTTTTTTTGTGAGACTTTAAGTCCTTTAAAGGTGAGGGTGTTTATTAGGGAGCCTTCACCAGGATTTTATGTCTTGCCTGTAAAGAGGCACAGCTGTGGCCAAAACATTATCTCAAGTGAAACCAAATGTTGGCTCCATTTATTGGTATTTGTAATGGATTCCCACACAGGCAGAGGCTTTAATTTGGTCTTTTTTGGGTCGGGGATGCAAGGAGGGCAGTCATGGAATGCCTGGCTGGTCCCTCCAGCCCCCCTGAGCAATGCAGAATCTTTCAGGCTGGGGCCTGGGGTGGCAGAGGGTTTGCTGGTGGCTGGCACCCTCTGGAAGGTGCCATGGACATTCCCTGGCAGGGATTACGAGGGGGACAGGATTTGTGACGAGGAGGTTTGGAGGGCTCAGAGGCACCAGGAGCACAATTCCAGGGCACATAGGGTTAGGGATTTGCCTTTTTCCCTGGGAATACAACCAGCACAGATCCTTAGGTTTAAGTTTTGTGCCAAACCTTTGGGATTGTTTGGAGATTTGAGCTTAGCTGATCTTTGTCTGTCCCCTGGGCAGGCTGAGGCTGGCTTCAAGGTCACCCTGGGTCACAACCACTGTCAGTCCCCTTGGGTGCAGAGTTTTTCCATGGAGGAGCTGCAAGGGTGCCCTGGGACAGGAACAGCTTGGGGCATTCACTTCCCCAGCGCTGCAGAGCAGCTCCAGCGTGGGGACAAATCCCTGTGGGATGAGGACACTGCGCTGGCTCCACTCAGTCCCTGGTGACAGCCACCAGCTCCAGACAGCATCAGGATGTGCTGATCACTTTTCTGTGCAGCAGCGCCAGCCCCGAGTCCAAGTTTGGTGTTAATATGGAAATATGGATAAGAGCTTATGCTGTGACAATGATTTACTGCCTTGGTAACTGCACCTGATAACACAAATTTATCTTGGTCTCTCCATTTCAATTATATTTTTTCTAATGTGTGTTTTGAAATACAGATTCCCTTGGTCACAGGAATTTATGGTAACAGATGTGTGGCTGGGAGAATTCAAATCAATACAGGAACTGGTCTTAGCCTCATGCTCCAGTGTCTCCTTATGTGTGTTACACCCGCTGCATAATGCATGTTTTCACAACCTCTGTCCAAAATATGGGAAAAGAGGAGGCAGGCACATGCAGCATCACTGGGATTTGGTGAGCATCATTCCCAAATGACCTGCTGGAATTTGGCCACAGCAGTTGGATAGCTCAAGGTTTGCATTCTGGGATATTCACTTATGGCCTGATGGGGCAGAATTTTCAGGAGGTGCTGAGGTGCCAGAGCTGGGCTTCCCACTCTGCCAGAGGCACTGGAAGCTGGCAGCCACTCAGAGAGCAAGGCTTTTCCCTCCTCCCTTTGAGACAGCTTGGAAAAGACTCAGCAAGGGAGAGTCATCCATGGAAAACACACACTGTGCAAGGGTTCTCCCTGTGTTTCTGGGAGGCAGCACTAACAGGTTCTTCCCTTGCGGAGGGAAAGCAGCAGGAATCTGAGTCGCAGCACTTTGCCTTCCTGGAATTGTCCCCTGCTCTGGAGACAAACCCCCCCTTGGGCTCTTGGTGCCTTCCTCCTGCTGTCACAGGCAGGTCCCGAGCACTGTGGTAAGCAGGACTTGATCTCTAATCAGTGTTCTGGGCAGGAACCCACCCCAGGCAGCTGCAGCAGCCACAGATCCGCTCCTGCCCCCAGCAGGGACCGAGGAACTTCTCAGCCTCCTTGGAGCTTGTGCTGGTGGTTGGGATGCTGGACACAAGAGAGCAGCTCTGACCCTGCAGTTAGAGCAAATGCCAGGGCTGCATTTGCAATTTGCATTGGTCCATAAATAAAAAAAGTTGGAATTTTGCTAGGACACGCCATTAGTCCAGCTGCTCACACTTAGCAGCTGATAGCTGCTATCACTCTTAGTCACCCTGCAAATTCCACCTAGAGGAACAGGGCCATGATTGCTCCGAGGATGCTGCTGCTCTCACAGTCCTGCTGCTGCTCGTTTCCCTGGCTGGGAAGAGGAGCAGCTCTTCCCAATGCTCTGGGAACGGCAGGCAGGTGGGATCAGATGTCAGGAACTGGCAGGGCTGGCTGGCTGGAATCAGATATCCCACCACAGCTTCCACTGAGGGGTGGACAGATGTCTTCCAGCAGATGGAAGGCAGATCTTTCCTTCTCCAAACCCAAGTGCATCTCCATCACTCATGTGTGGATCCCACATCTTTCATCTGGCACCGTGGCCCAGTGGTGTTAAATGAAGACATTGCTGGGCTTCTGTTATTTGTGGCTACTGGAAATCCTGCAGAGATGCTCAGGGACTCAGCAGCAAAGACTGGGAGACTCCTGGCCAGCTTTCATCAGTGGTGAGGCACAGGTCATCCTAAGGTGAGGAGCATCTTTTGGAGTCTTGAGCCTTCCAGGAGTGGCAGTGCAGAAAATAGGAAGCAGATTCCCACAGCCTTTCTCACATTGCCCTGTCTCAGTGTGGAACTGGTTTCTGTCCCTGAAGAGAATGTGGCTGACACTACCCCAGCTTCAAGACCAAACTCTGCACAACAACACAAAATCCAGCGTTGTCCCAGCAGGATGTGGGGAGGTGGACTCTGGAGAGTTGGGATCTCCTGCAGTCCCTGAGCTTCACATCCTCAGATCTTCTGAAGTGCTCAAAAATGAGATAAGGTGGCACTTGCTGATATGGTCTTGTGGGCATGGGGATATTGAGTTGCAGGTTGGGTTTGACGATCTTGGAGACCTTCCCCAGTTTCAATGATTCCCTGATTTTGTGGTTCCCTGCCTTCCAAGGGCTGTCAGAGCAGGCAGCACTTAGAGAAATCTGGATTTATGAAAGGCCACAGTTTTTGTTTTTCTTTGAAAGTTTCCCAGCAAGCAGAGCTGAGGAGGGATCACCTCTTTCTACGCAGGTCTAGTATGTCTCTGGAATGTCAGATGTTCTCCCAGACACTGGAGATTAAAAAGGCAGTGCTCCCCAGGCAATGTGAGATTCCAAGTTCTGTTGAGGAGAGCTCTGATGGACATCAGAAAAGAACAGGAGGTATCATTTCCTTGTCTGTAAAACCCAGAGTAAATGGGCTGGAACCCAGGAGCAGAGGGAAAGTGGAGAGCCACAAAAAGCTGTTCCAGCTGTTTTTCCTCCCAGTACAGGAAAAATGGGGTCATTATTGAAAAATACTGCGTTCCTGCTTAAAAATCCTACCTTTCTTTTATCTGGACTTGTCATATCTCTGATAGTTACCTGCAGTGGTGGGATCCCTGGGCAGATTAAGATCTGTTCAGTGCCTGGGAATGTTTGGATAGATGGAATTATAAAAAAAGATTATATCATCATCATCATCATCATCATCATCATCATCATCATCATCACTGCTATTCCTGCTGCTGATAGCTCCATCATTCTGTAAAAATAATCCCCTTTCCAGGAGTGAGTGAGGAGCCCCAGGTGGAAATTCCCAGTGTTTTCAGGAGCTGCTGAGTTGTGTCGGTGCTCGGTGAGCAGTGGCAATAAGGGAGCCACAACTGGCTGCTCTTTCCATGCAGGTTTCATTCCGAGCGTGTCTGTGCAAATATTTATTATTTGCACAAAGGTACAGAGAGGAACTTTTGTTCTTTGAGGACCAAGAGTCTGGGAAGGCTCTCAGTGCACAGACCCAGCCTGGGGTACTCTGTGTGCTCTGCTGCCTGGAGGGACAGAAGGATCTGCTGGGAGAGGAGAGATCCTGGGCTGTCACTCCCAATCCAGGCACATTTGCTTTGTTTTATTCCATGGATTTTGTGAAATGCTTGTTAGCCAGTTTAGAAACAGTCAGAATTTTTTCTCCTCATCACCGCTAAGCCATGGAGTCACAATGGGAAAACTTTCCCTTCTCCCTCCTCTAATTTTGGTGACTTTGTCACTCCATGCTCACCTGCCTTGAGCCCGGAGACTGAGCCATGATCCCTCTCTTTCCCAGCAGCTTCCCCCAAAATTCATCCATGTTTGGGCATCCTCAGGGAGGCAGAAGGCACAGCTCAGTCTGAGGGAGCACTAAAGCTGCATCTCCCCTTCCCCAGCAAAGACAGGCAGGAACTGTGGGTGCTCTTCCTCTTCACTCAGTTTGGATAGAAAATTCCTCTGAGGGAGATGAAGAGATACAGGCAGGAAGTAGCCACGGAGTTGGCCAGCCCTAAAATCCTTTTGGGACATTCCTGGGGTGCTCCTGGTCCCTAAACTCCACTCAAATTCCCCTGAGGGTGTTTGCATCCTCTGGGGACATGGAGAAAGAAGGAAGAGTCCCCAGTGAGTCCAGGTCAGCTTCACTGGAATGTAAGACCCAGAGCTGCAGGTGGGAATGGCCCTTCCCAAAGCTCCAGAGGCTGATGGGATCATGTGAAGGAAAATCCCAAGCTGTGATTCAGGACTAAGGTCACAGGGAGAGGGTTTGTGGTGTTCCCCCATCACACACAGGGGTGGGACCAGAAAAACACAGGATCTCAGCTTGCCTGCAATGGGAATTGTGGGGACACCACAGGGAGAAAGAGCAATTTGAATATAAATACCACAGCCAATAAATCCAGATTATGTCTTTCTTTCCCCTCTCAGTCAGGAAAAAAGTGCTGAAACCGGTCTAACAAAATACAGGAGTCTTTATAGTAGGAGAAAAAAAAATAAATAGAAAAGGTTTAAGGTGAGATTTGGGGCAGGTTTAGGGGAAAATTGCAGTTTTAAATTCAAAAAATCCCTTTAGCTGACTTTAAACAGGTCAGAGTTTCCAGCTGTAATGAGATTGGAAGTTTAGTGTCCTCCCAGCTCTGGGCCCAGGTTTTGGGGGCTCTTCTAGGGGATGGCAGCAGGTGGGAGACAGGATTTCCTCAGGAACAGGTACAGAGCTGACAATTCCATTCTCAATTCTGTGCTGTACCTCGTCTTTCCTTCTATCCCATAATGACACTGTGGGGAGAAAGGAAGAGAGGGGTTTGTTTGTGTCTAAATCCCATCCTCCAGGAACAGGAGCAAGGCTCTGCTTACCCTTCAATCCAGTGATGGTGGAACAGAATTCCTGGTTAATAGGCCAGGTTCCCTGTATCCACCTGGTGCCACAATCCCTGTGGGAATGAGCTATGGACAGTCATCAAAGCCCTCCTTAACTCCATGGACATCACAAAACTTCTTTAAATCACTCACTCAGCCTTTTCTGCTGGATGCCAGTGTCCTCTGGATCCATCCCTGCCCCGATGGATCCCTGTGTCTCCCTGGGTATGAACACAGGTGGGTTAGCACTAGGAGAGGTGGCTGTGAGCAATGGGAAGCTCCCAGGGATATTTTGTAGCATCAGGAGGCTCAGGGGAACCTTCTGGCTCTGCACAACTCCTGACAGGAGGGGGCAGCTGGGGTGGGGGTCAGGCTCTGCTCCCGGGGAACAGGGACAGGACAAGGGGAAACAGCCTCAAACTGTGCCAGGGAAGGCTCAGGCTGAACATCAGGAGGGATTTCTTCGCTGTAAGGATGGTCAGGCCTTGGAAGGGGCTGCCCAGGGAGATTTGGAGTGCCCATCCCTGCAGGTGTCCAAGGAATGCCTGGATGTGTCTGGGTGACAAGCTGTGCATTGGTCACGGATTGGACTCAATGATCCTGGAGGTCTTTTCCAACCTTAACCATTCCATGATTCCATGATCAGCAGAAAAGCTTCATTTACTCTCTTCCATCTCTTCCATGCCTTCTTTTTACCTTTCCTAGGGCAAAAGCCTGCCTCTTCTTATCCCTGTTGAAAGCACTTTGTCTTTTTCCAGCAAACAGAAGTAGCTGGAGTTTGTTTTCGTGGCAGTGGGAGCTGTGCTGCTAAACAAACACAGAGAAAGCCAAAACTTCCTGCCACTTCACATGTTTGTGTTTTGAAAACCAAGCTATTTATTTAGACTAACTGGAAAATATAACCACAAATAACCCCTAAAGTGTGCTGCTCACTCGCAGTGATTTAACTGAAACCAGAAGAGGGAGAATTTGTTTATCTGCAGATTTTCCTTCCCTATCCAGGAAAATTCTTTCCCCTTTCCAGCGCCTTGGGTTTGTCCCATTGTAGCACCCAGTGCTGCTCCAAGAGCTGGGAGGAGCTGCAGGAGGGGGAGCACAGGAATTTAGTGACTTGAATGGAGCACAGACCCATGGAAATGCCATCCCCTGGAGTGGGAGCTCCAGCTCTGTGCACCCGCAGAAGGCACCAAATGAAATCTCAGCCCCAAATCTCCACGTTTGACCTTGGGAAGAGAAGGCATTAATCCACACCTCCCAGTGCTCTGTCCTGCTCCTAATCCTCTAGATGGTGAAGGATGTTATCACCTTGGCAAAGTCAGTGGGAATGGCTCAGGACAGGCTCCTTCCCTGCGGCTCCATCGGAGGAACTTTATCTCCAGATTCTGCTCCACCGGCAGAATGGGAGGGGGAGGAAAGGGCTCCTACCTGACACGAGAGACAATGACCTGCTCCAGGGGAATATTAAAGAGCTCAGGGAATGCAAAAGCTCCATCTCCAACCCCTGCTCCCAGGTTTGGAAGGCAGCCTGGAAAGGTGTGTGCACCCCTGGGGTGGTACCCGCACTGTTGCCATGGCAACGAGCGGAGGGATGGAGCTGCTGCCATCATTCTCCTCTGCACTTCCTCCTCCCTCCCAAAAGCCACCTCTCCTGGAATTAGAAATGACACCCCTCCATCCCCTGGGGTTACTTTTCCTTCCCAAGCCACACTTCTGCCTTTGGTTCGGAGAGGGAAATGTGTGGCTCAGAGATGGGGAGGCCATGGAAAACCAGGCTGTGTTCAGGGCCCAGACTGGAATGGGAGCTTTTACTTCCTCCTGTATGCTGCTGTTAATTTTGGACAAATTTAGGCTGGTGTGGGTGCTCTGGGGCACAGAGCTGCTGGGAGCTGCAGTCCATGGATGAAGGCAGCCCATGGCACAGCTCAGGGAATCCTGAGGATCCCTCTGGGTTGTCTTGGATATTGGACCGGGTGAGGAACAGGATTTGGGGGTTGCAAAACACCTCACAGCTTTGGCATTTCCTCTGTGTTGGATTAGCAGGGCTTGCAAGAGCTTTCACATGAAACAGGAGGTGGAAAAGCACCTCAGGGAAAGCCCCTGCCTGGAGAAGCCGTGTGGAGGCTCCAGCTGATTGTTTAACTTGGAACCAGGCTCGAGTGTGAAGGATCCCACATCAGTGCCTTCCATCCCACGGGTCAGGAGTTTCCTCATCCTCCTCCCCCTGTCCCCCCACGTTTAGCTGTGTGGAGAAGGCAGATGAGGCTGAGAGAAGTGACTGCACCTCCTCATGCCTCAGGCTGGGATTCAGCAGGGGCTGGAGTCTGGCTTCCCCATTATCCCTCCAGCATTCCCCAGTCTGCCTCTTCCTCATCTTTGTCACATGGGCTTTGAGAAATCTGCATATTGAAATGAGGAGTTTCTGTAGCAAATCTACATTTTCAGGCCAAAGTTAAAAAATTCCCTCTCTCTGGACCCTGAGGTATCCACAACTCCCCCCATCCCCCTGAGCAGCCCCAGGAAATCTCCCACTGCTCCAGGAAGGGCCTTGTGATAGTTTCCACAGCCCTCCTGCACACCAGCACAAAGCCTCCTCCTGCTGTATCCAGGGATTTCAGGGCCAAGGGAAGGGTCTCAGGTGGACCTTGGGGCTCTTATTCCCCACACCAGGGATTGGGGTGGAGTTTCCTCCAGCTTGGTGCTCAACCACAAGGTTAATTCAAATCATGTGCTGTGCTTGTACCAGGGCTTGTGCTGGAAGTGAGCTCCATGTGCTGGGATTGAGCTGGGACTTTACGAGGCTGCAGACCCAGGAATGTCCCTTCCTCATGTTTGCCAAGAAGATTTACTTGTGCAGATGATTACAGGAACACCCCAGTGCAGATGAACCCAACCGTTTTCCCTCCAGCAAATGCTCTTCCAGAGTTATCATAGAATCATGGAAAGGTGGAAGGGACCTTAAAAATCACCTTGTTCCTTCTCCTGCCATGGGCAGGGACACCTTCCACTATCCCAGATTGCTCCAAGCCCTGTCCAACCTGGTCTTGGACACTTCCAGGAATGGTGCAGCCACAGCTTCTCTGGGCCAGAGCCTCCTACCCTCACAGGGAAGGATTTCTCCCCAATATCCATTTAAATGTACTGTCTTTCAGCTCCCCCTTGTCCCATCACTACAATTCTTTGTAAACCACTCCTCTCCAGAGGCCCCTTTCTGGCACTGAATCCCCACAGTGTTGTTCCCACTTATCCCATCTTTCCCCCTGGGTACCGTGTGGCCCGTGAGCCCCACAGATCATCGCTCTTCCTCCATCACCAGCATTTTCCTTCCTTAAATATCATCCCAGTAGGAATCAGCCCCTCCCCTGGCTCATGGCAGAGCACCCAGGCTGCAGGGAGCTGGTGGGGCAGGCAGAGCATGGCTCCATCTGCTCCGTGCCCTCCATGCCCTCCATGCAAAGCCTTTAAAGGCTGTCACAACCAGCAGTGCTCCTCTCTTCCCTCTGCCCAGACAGAGCAGCAAGCAAAGGGGAAGGTCCAAAGCTTTCCTGCTTGGTTGGGCAGTGAGTAACAGATGTTAAAGGAGCTCTGGGAGAGAAAACCAGCTGCTGGGGGTTGATATCCCCAGAATTTTTGGAGCTTGCTTGGTCAAGCAGCTCAATGAAAGGAGTTAAAAGATCTTCCTTGTCTCCCCCTATCTTTTCCCCTGTTTAAATCAACCCCCTGCCCTTCCCACACATCCTGGCACAACAACCCTGCCTTTCACCTTTCCCCTGCAGCTACTCCCCTATGATTTTCCCTCCAGCCTCTGGGCTAGTCCATGCTCTTGCCTGACCTTCAGCAGGACTAGCAAGTGGAAAGTGCCTGTACCTCCAGGGTCAGCCAGAGGAGCTGGAACTGCAGAAACATGGAGCTGGAAAAGCTGTTTGCACCTCCCACTCCCCCAGGGATGATCGTGGCCATTACAGGGTTGGATAGGCTCTAATTGCAATCCCAACAAAGTATATGGAAATAATGCCACAAACCACTGGGAAAGGGCCAGAAATAATCACAGTGCACAGCAAGGTTGTGCTGGGTGGAGGGGAACCTGTGGAAAAGCAGGGCATGGGGTAGAGGAGAAACCAAGGCATTATCTGGGCTTTTGAAGCTTTGTGGATAATGATTTCTTGATTTTTCACAGCCTCCCTCCTTCCATGGCACTTCCCTCCCCTGCACTCAGCTCCAGGACTTGCTCTCAACCCCAAGAGCAAAACAAAGCCGACCCTTCACCTCAGACTCTTCATCAGGGTACTCCAAGGATGTTTTTGTGCAGTTCCTCTTGGCTGGAGTTTAATAGGTTATTTTGCCACTAGGTTTGATGCTCTTTGGACGTCCATCCATGTTTGTGCTGGACTGCAGCCAATGTCATCACCTTTTCAGGCTGCTTGGACTGCAAAGCACAGTGAATTTAGGGAAAAAAAGAGCCTTTTCTGGGGAAGAGGAGCCTGCCCCTGGGCTTGGACAGGAAAGGCAGGTGCCCATGTCAGAGAGGTGCCAGGGCAAAGGGGCAGCGTGGGTGTCATTCAGACCCTCAGGGGCTTAGGAACTGGGTGTGACTCCTGTGACAGCAATGCTTTGGAAGGGTTCTATAAAGAGTCTTTAGAGAGGACAGAAAGCAGGGAAATTGCAGGAAAGAGAACAGGGAAATGCAGATTTGGACACCGTATGGCTCAGTCCAGAATCAGGATGTTTTTTTTTTGTTTATTGTCTCCTCAGCAGGGCAGGGCTGGGACAGCCCTGAGAGAGAACTTGAGCTATTTTGGATTTCACAGGGTGTGATGGGAGACAGACTTGGCTCCATTTCCAAGACCCAACTTCCCTCCCAGGCAGCCCCAGTGAGACCAGTACCTTCCAGTGATGAGCTTCCAAAAGTCACACACTCTTCACTGGTCTCTTCTCTCAATCCAAATATTAACTTTTTGAGGGGCAGGAATCCTCTGTTGCTCCTCCCAGTGTTGAGCTTCAGAGAGTCCCATATTCAGCATTGTCTCGATGCAAATCAGAACTTTTGGGAGGCAGGAATCCCCTCCTGATCCTTCCAGCTGCTTTTAAGCAAAGCCCAGCCTCTGAGTGGCAGAAACACCTTCCTCCTGCGCATTTGGCTGGGATTCCTGTCACTCCCAGACACCAATTTATGAACAACAGCCCAGAGAACAGAGGGAAATCATCTGCGATGCGTTGGAAGGTAAATACTGCTCCTCCATTGCCCCTGACAGCCCGTGCCACAGCTGAGTTCCCCCCAGGAGCTCCCTGCCATTAATCACCTTCAGAAGGGATTGTTCCACCTCATGGGCTTTGCTGTGGCAGAAGGTCAGGCTAGAAAACTGCTGCCAGCCCCACACGCTCCTGCTCCGGGAGAATGCGATGCTGGAGCAGAGCAGCACTCACTTCCTACCTTGCTTCCAGCTCCTGGGAGCACTGAAACGGGGTTGTTTTGCTGTGGTTTTCCTTTCTCCTTCACCTCCTCTCATCCCTTGCCTTTTGTCCATTGTTTTAAGGCCTCTGAGAAAGGGTGAGGAGGAATCCCTTATCCCCGGCAGCGCCACTTGTGGGGCCCCCAGCACCATCAGAGCTCGGGGGTTATAAACCCTGCACACAGCTAATGGGGAAAGGAGGAAAGAGGATTAGGATTTTTTTCCTTTGGAAAGGGATATGGATTATCTGGGCCGATAGCCATGGCTGTGACTTGGCTGTTTTCTCATCACAGCTTGGCAGGGAACACTGGAGTCTCCAGGTGCAGTTTGTGAGATCCTGCTGCAGGCACTGGGCTGTCCTGCCCTCCCTTCCTTGGGCTCCAGGGCAGCCCTTCACTCATTTGTTGTCCCCTCAGAATTTATTATTGATCCTGAAAAGTTTCCTTGTGAATTTGCCTTTACTGGAAGCTGAATATTCCCTCCTGCCTCATTCCCTCTCTGTACCAGCCTCTTCCTAGGAATGTGCCCAGTGTTCCCACTGACCCATTCCTGTGCTTGCTTTTCCAGCCAGGGTTCTGCCTTGCCTTCCTCCTCAGAGCTGCCAGGAAAGGCTCAAGGGGGAGTCCTGAAGGTCGTGTAGACCCCACTAGCCTCTCCCTTGAGTTAAAAACAGATCATTTGCATTAGTGTTGGAAGGGACCTTAAAGCTCATCCCATTCCATCCATAGGCAGGGACTCCTTCCACCGTCCCAGGTCGCTCTAAGCCCTGTCCAACCTGGCCTTGGACACTTCCAGGGATCCAGGGGCAGCCACAGCTTCTCTGGGCACCCTGTGCCAGAGCCTCACCAACTCACTGTAGAAATTCCTTTCTTATATCTTCCTTGATGTGGAGCTGGGAATGGACACACGGAAAGAGGATGGAGCTGCATTCCTGGGGCCCTGCTCTGGCCTCCCACAGGGGATTTGTAAGGAAGGGTTTCACACTGCTGGACTCTCTGACTTGGATTTCTAGCAAGCTTTGGGCAGCCAGCTCTGGGATCTGCCCAAAATTCCTCTGAAACCATGGGCTGTGGGGGGCCAAAGTCCTTTGGAAGTGCCAGCCCTGCCGAGCAGGCAGAACAAGGTCCCAGAGAGGGAGGGCCGTGTTAGCAGCAGCCTGTGCAAGTAGTTAATCACCAGGAATACAATTAGCACTTCAACGCCTCTGGACACCCTGTCTGGCCTTCCCTTGTCCTACACCACTGTCTTGCTGCCTCATTACCTGCGACACCTGTTTTCAGCGCTGCTAAATCCAGCTGCCTCCGGAGGCTCCCGGTGCTCCGGAGGGGATGCTGCCTTCTCCAGCAAGGAGCATCATCCCTGCTCGGCACTGCTATCCCGAGGTGTGGCACACCTCCTGATGGCAAGCAGCCGCTGCTGATGGACACAGCCACTCCCTTTCTTCCCCCATTTCCCCCCATTCCACCCTCCCAAGCTCCCCGAAGATCTTTAAAGCACTGTTCCTCTCCTCAAAGTGCTTTTAATTGCTGCCCCTCACCCAGCAGGCTCACTAAAGAAGATGAGAGCCTCCAAGGTCTCCTTTGCCAGAAAGTCAGGCTTTTTTCCAACGTGGAAGACCTCAATTAATAAAATATTTCTCATTTTTCTGAGGTCAGCTTTAGCAGCCGGGCCCCATGATCAAAAATGAGAGCCTTTTCCTCAGGATGTCTGCTCGCTGGAATCTCATTAATGCTCACTTGTGCAACGTTTAGTAGCAACTAAAAGCGGGACAGAAAGTGGCTTTTCCCTTTTCCTCCCCCATGGATCTGGCACGAGGCAGGAGGACCTCACACCGCTGTGTTTTACCCTCTTTGCCCCTCTAATCACATCCCTTCTTTCACTCAGTGCCAACCCAGCCTTCAGATCTTTGCAAATCTCTGCTGGTTTGGGTGGAATTTGGGGCAGAAACGGTGTCTGGCAAGTGGATGAGGAGTCTGTGCTTGTGGCAGTGTGGATTTTCACAGCTCTGCAGTCGGAATCGTTCTGGCCCCATGTGAATGAGGCCAGGGACTGACCCTGGATTTCCATCGTGTTTAGCTGGAAGCAAAGTGCAGCTTTTGCTTTCTAAATTCATCAGTCACCGCCAGAACATCCATTTTAATGGAGTTCAGGCTATGGAGCCTTGAAGGGAATTGTTCTGCAATAACGAGCTCTTGTGTAAGACTTATGCCCCAAGGGAAAGCTTCTCCTCCCAGTGGGATCTGAGTCCTCACCGAGGGCCACTTCTGGATTACTCACTGTTGTTATTTATTGCTTCTCTGGCACCATAAGTGTGCAGGGTACTCTGGAAAGGGCACAGGACAACATCCCTGCCTTGATGAGGTGACAACATCCCTGCCCTCACTCCAGCCAAACTTGTGTGCTACAGATGAATAACTGGAATGCGGGGAAGGAAGAAGGAGCAGCCTCAGTGCCTGCTGGGATGAAACTCCAGGCATTAACTCAACTGCAAACTGGGAAGATGCAACTAAGAGAATAAACCTGGGGAATCCACATCCACACATTATCTCCAAGACCAGAATAGAAGACATGGAAGGAAGGGATGTCCCTCTCTCCTCCAGCCATGGTGCTCAACACTTCACTCCAAGGGGCTGACCTCTGTATTTCCCATATGGAATCTCTGCCCCAAGTGCACCACTGGCACCAGGCAATGCCAGCACCATCATGTGCTGTTAAAAGTTGATAAATCCAAGAAAGAAGTGCAGCCCAGCCCGGGGTGTCTGCAGCATCCTCTCTGCTGTGGTCTAGGCCCTGGAGGAATTTCATCCAGAGGGTTTTTTTTTCATGGAAATGTGAGAGCCTTCTACGACTGCTGCCCATTCATGTCCTTCCCTGAGGTCTGTCTGTGCCTCTCCCAGGGAATTTGCTCATGTCCTTCCAGCAATGTATTCCTGCGAAAAGACCATATTCCTGAGGTAAGAAACAGACACCAAATTCCTGGCTTGACCACCTGATAAAGGTGGTGCATTCCCAGTACTGCAGTATCTCAGAGCAGAATTTGGGAACTTTTATTTATCATTGCACCAGATTAACACCAGCATACACCTCAGGACTGGAGCCCAGAGCTTGAATCCAGGTATTTCTCCCAACAGCAGCCCTTCTTGGGCTCCACCCTCCATCCACCTTCCTGCCAGGCTTCCTAAACCCCAGATCTCCAGGCAGCTCAGCTCAGCCCCATTTTTCCAGCAGAGCAGTGGCTCCAGCAGCCACGGGCAGCCCTGGGGATGTGCTGGAAGCGGCGCTGCCACAGGAGGCTTTGCCATGCCCTGGATGCTGGTTCTCCATCCCGGTGCAGCCCTTCCCAGCTCTGCTGCATTCCCAAGGCGCACTCCTCCGGCATTTTCCGCAGCAGCCGGGCCGAGCAGAGCAGCACTGCTCTGACACAAACGCTTTTGCCAGGGATTTCACAATTGGCTGCCCTCCCTCACCTCCGAAGCGGAGCTCCTTGCCAAGAATGTGTTTCCCAGCACTGCACTTCCAGCCCTGTCACCTGCAAACACGATTACTGCTTGCTTTGGATGGGCTTCGTTAGCGAGGGGGCTGGAGAAGGGCTGAAATGGAGCGTGCTGCCCGCTCCGGGGGGTACACGTTGTTAGCAGGCACAGGGAAGGAGCTCCTGCCAAAGCTGCTCCGGCAAACCCGGCGCAGCTGCTGCAGGAGAAGCTCTCGCTCGCTGATCCGGGGCAGCGAGGCATGAACAGGAGTTCTGGCCCTGGGGAGGGAACCGGTGGTATTGGAATATTGAGCAGCTGGAAGAGATCCACAGGTTGGCTCTGCCTGGGAATCGACACCTTCCCTTCTGCTGATCGAGGGTGGCTGCTCAGGGGCTTGATAAGGGAGGGTTTGATCCTTTGCTCATGTTCTTTGACACTGGGATTTTTTTTTTTTTTTAATAGAAAAACCAGGCTGGAAGAAGCAGCATGGTCATTCAATGTATCTTTGATCGTAGGAGAGGTCACAAAATCATATATTCATGGAATGCTTTGGGTTGGGAGGGACCTTAAGAATCATCCAGTTCCACCCCCTACCATGGGCAGGGACACCTTTCACTATCCCAGGTTGCTCCAAGCCCCATCCAGCCTGGCCTTGGAGACTTCCAGGGATGGGAGGTTTCCTTGCCCATCATCACTTTGGGAATTTTGCTTTCTTTTCTGAGTGTATTTCCTAGATTGAGGAGACCTCAAATTGTCAGTCCCCATGACTTTCCCTGCTCCCTGCATGCTTAGGATGGTGGCTTTGCCATCCCGGCCATTTGGGTTGGAAGGGAAATTCAACATATATTATTTCCAAACCCCCTGGGAGGCACACCTTCCACTATACCAGGTTACTTCAAACCTCATCCAACATCCTCCTCTGTTCCACCACTTCCATGCCAGGAATTTTGAATTTGTAGCTGAAGGTGCAGCAACAGGAGAACTTTCCTGCTGAAACCAACTCCAGCGTGGAGAAGCTGGTACCTCCATAGTTTGAAGTTCCAAAGGACCATGGTGGATATGGTGGGATCCTGCCAGTGCTGTGGGTTTGGCAAACTGGTTTTATATTCTGGGGGTTGGTAATTCCTGTGGTTCCATGACAAGGACCGGAGCTGTTCTGGAGGGGGTGCCCAGGGGGAACTCAGCCCAGGACCTGCTGCTTGGCTCCCAGTGGTTTCCTGGCTGTAGAGATCTGCCACAGTTCATGGAAATTGCCATCACTTATGGAAAAAAAAAAAAAAAAACAACAAAAAATGCAGGCACCTTCACAAACACCACTGCATGGAAGCAGCAATTAAAAAAAGACACGTGTTTTAATACAATCTGAATTGGATTTTGTGAGAACAGCAAATTTCATCACAGAGAACTAAATTTCGGTTGATTTTCAAGTACAGAGCACAAAAAGCCTCATGTTCTTCCAAAACAGGGAATGTTTTCCTGGCATCCATTGGAAATGCTGTGTCACTGCTTTGTTAATGTGATCAGCAGCAAGCTGAGCCCAAAGCAGGCAGCAGGAATGGACAGCTTTTTTAGGACTCATCCCAGCTTGGCAGGCTGTGGACAAGTGGAGGGACGTTCCATGCCAGAACAGTGGGAGCCTCCTGGAGCCACTGGCAGTTCAATGTGCTGCTGGGTAGGGCCAGAGCAGGAGCACAGGAAGGGGCTGAAGAGAAAGTGATGGGCACAGGGATCATTTCTTTGGGCAGCCTTGAAACACATTCCATGAGCTGGTTCTCCAAGATATTTGCCTGGAGGTGACTGGCAAAATGCACTTCGTGGAATCCCAGAATGGTTTGGCTTAGAAGGGATCTTAAAGCCCATCCAGCCACACCCCCTGTCATGGACAGGGACACCTTCCACTAGCACAGGTTGCTCCAAGCCCCATCCAACCTGGCCCTGGAAACTTCCAGGGATCCAGGGGCAGCCACAGCTTCTCTGGGCAGCCTCATCTCCCTCACAGGGAAGAATTCCTTCCCGATATACCACTGAAACCTCCCCTCCTTCAGCTTAAGGACATTCCCCTTGTCCTGCCACTCCAGGCCCTTGTGAAAAGGCCCTTCTTATCAGTGCTTCTAAGATCCTTCCCACCTTTGCAGGTGGAAGTGTGGAAGGATGATGAGCTGCATGGAAAGGAAGGAAGAGGAAGGAAGAGCTGGTGTGTGTCACACTGTCCTTTCTGTCCTTTGTTGTCCTCCTCTCTCCCCCTCTGACATTTTACTCCTGCTCAAAACTTCCTCAGGGACTGAGGGAGACACAGACCATCCAGCTGGATGTTGACCTTCTGCATGGAGCTGGGCACAGGACCACCAGCTGTGAGCTCCTGGTTCATGTCCTCCAGAGCTTTGGGCAAGCCAGGTTGCTTCCAGGCAGGGATTTACCCCGTGGATTTTGAGTGCTGGCAGAATTCAGGATTGTGCTACGTCTCATTATCCAGTTGGCTCCAGGTGTTCCCAACGCCTTTCTAGCCGAACACCACCTGGTAGTGCCTTGAGCAATCCAACTGGTGCCTGCTTTGTGTGGCTGTTTTCCCAACCCCTTCCCTGGGAGAAGGCAAAGCAGGAGAGCTGAAGTGGAAGAAGATTGTAGATTTGTTTTCCATTTATTTGTTCACAGTATCTGCACAGGTTTGTGTTCATGTTACAAAAATCACACAGAGGAAATATTCCTCGCATTTGTGACTGGCCTTTCTCGAGGGACTCTTTCCCTGGGTTTTATTTTGTGGCACAGATGGGCTTTCATCTACCTGCAGAATCCACCACAGTGCCACAGAACAAGGCTGCCCACACTGCCCTCACTGTGGGGCGGGAAGGGCAAAGTCTTGTCCTAATTTGTTGTAGGGAGTAAATTTTGGAAGGAATGGTGTCCAGAGGTTGGATCCAAGCTCTTCTTGGTGGTGCTCAGCAATGGCACAAGAGGAAGAGGCAGGAACTGATGTCCAGGAAGTTCCACCTGAACATGAGGAAGAGCTTCTTTCCTGTGCAGTGACCGAGCACTGAACAGATCCCAGAGAGGATGTGGAGTCTCCTCTGGGGTTATTCCAGAACCATCTGGATGCAATCCTTGTTCTCTGGGATGACCCTGCTGGAGGAGGGTGACCCACTGGGGTCCCTTCCAACCTTAACCATTCTGTGACCCACGATTCTGCGAGCTGATCTAAAGAGGCTGGTCATGGCTCTTCATGTTCCCCATGGATTGTGCTTGAGCAGCTCCAAAGTGACTGTAGCTCTTCCCAGCCTTTCCCTCTGCCAGCACAGCTCGGCTTGGCCCGCCCTCGTGCAGATGCTGCTCTTGGCCAAGCCTGGCCCATGTTGACAGCAGCCGTGCGGGAAGGCAGGAAGCTCTTGGAGACAGCTGGCACTTGGATCCGGCTCCTCTACCCAGCTTGCCTTGGAGCTGTGCTGGTGATGGAGCAGCTCTGGAGAAAGCCAGTCTTTGTGGAATGGCGTGTGGGAAGCGCGGGTTGCTGCCGCGGTTTGGGTGTATCCCAGCGGAAGGGCTCCAAGCGTTCCGCACAGCGCTGGATCCGTGCCACCCCGCGGGACGGCACAGCCGCTCAGCAGCAGCACGGTGCTGCATCCTGCTTCCGTCAGATTTATTTTTAGGCTCTGCCTCCTTCCCTCCCGGCTGCTTCTCTGTGGGCTGGCCACCATCAGGCAAGAGCAAGTGGCCAGAGATGGGGGAGAGACATCTCTGCTGGTCCCACCAAGAGGCCTGGGAGAGGCCGGCTTTGCGGAGTAATTGTTCCAGGTTTATTGCTGAGCCTTGGGTGTCAGGAGAAGTGACCCTCTCCGAAACTTTGCCATCCTTCATACATTTGCATCTTCCTGCTGTGTCCCAAGAGGTGTCTGCTGGAAGGAACCATTTGGGAGAGCTGTCCACAAGCAAGAGCTCACTGTTTCAGAGCCATCCTGGCTTGGTACAAACCGCAGGAACAGCAGGGCCCCTTCATAAGTCTCATCCCAAACAGCAGAGCTCTTCCCATTGAACTTTCTGGTCTAGTGGAAGGTGTCCCTGCTCGTGGCAGGGGGTTAGAACTGGGTGATCTTTGAGGTTCCTTCCAGCCCAAACCATTCCATGAATTTTGTGATGTCAGGGACTGGCCCGTGAGGCTCCTCAGAGTCACCTTCTGCTGCAGCAGAGCAGACACAGTGAGCAGGCTGGTCCTCATTACAGCCAGAATGACTCCTTCAATCCTTTTTCCCTTCGTCTGTGATATTCCTGAATCCATCACATGCTCCATGTGCACAGCCAACCTTTTCCTTTCACGTACATATTGGCTTCTTCCTCCACAGCCTCCACTCCAAGCTTGCTCTGTGGAGAAAGGACATTTCAGAGATTACACTGGAAGGTCAGCAGCTCCTGGGATTTATATCCATCCCAGGTCTAGAAGATCAGGCTGTAGAAGATTCCTCCACATGTCCTGTGAGGAGCCACTTGGGAAGCTGGACTCTCAGCCCTTCACCTCACTTGAATCCTCCTATGTAATTCCCAGTGGATCTGATTAGGCTGCCAAGGAAAATGAGATCCAAAGCACTTGCTGTGAGCAGAAATGGGGCAAAATGAGGCAGAAGAGGGTGGAGTGAACAGTGTTTCTTTGCAGAAGTTTCCAAAATAACCTGATAAACAGAAGTTGTGGAGAAACAGGCAGCAGTCCCAGCAGTTACCTGCTGACATTTCTTTCATTTTAATTCCTGAACAGCAGCCAAACTATTCCAATCCAAGTAATTTCCTGGAGGCCGGACTGAAAGAGCTCTAGGAGGTCAAAGGCTCAAGGAAAAGTGTGTGGTCCATTGGGGAGTGGACTTTCAAAAGTCTTTGTGTCATAAGGAAGTGTCATGAGCATTCTGACCAAATGGATATGGTCGTAGAGCCAAGCTGATCCCCTCTGCTCCGAGTCGTCCTGTCCTTGCAGTGATCCCTGAACAAGTCACAGGGCAGGTGTGCTCCCATGTCAGCTGCAGGTATCTAATGGCACTCGCAGGCTGTGCTGGCCCACAGCAGAGGAGTGTCACTTGTTGGGCACATAGCAGCTTTGTGGGGTCTCAGGGATGGGTTCCCAGGATTTCATCCAGAACAGAAGCTTTCATTTCTGCCCTCACTATAGACACATCTCTACAGAAGTGGAACATAAGCAGGGGCTGTGGTCTCAGGCATTAATTCAGGCCCAGGGGAGCAGATGGAACACTGAGTAAACAAAGAGAAGCACAACAGGATGGATGCAGGGAGCCACCTGTCTCCTCCTGGCCTCTCTGCCTGCTGGTATTTTGTTGGGAAGGGTTATTCTTTGAGCTCACTGTGTAAATGAGCAGTTTAAATATCCCTTGACTCACATGGCAAATGCTACTCAGGGAGTGTCAGCACAAAACACAGCCTGTGCCACATCCCTGAGGAAATCATTGCAGGAGCTGCCTGACCTTTACAAAACTGTTCCAGATACTTGGGGCAATCTGGGATGGTGGAAGGTGTCCCTGTCCATGGAATGAGATGGTCTGTAAGCCCCTTCCAACCCAAACCAGTCTGGGATTCTGTGAAGTTGGATCCAGCTCACCTTCCTTTTCCCCTAAAGTTGGACTTCCAGGCAAACCAGTTTTTCTGGATATTTGGAGACAGCTGGAGACAGCTCCAGGTCCTTCTTCCACAGAGGAATCCTGAGCCAGTCTCTCTCCAGAGGTGACTGTTTCTTTTTAAGGACTGTGGCCACAAGGTCTCTAGAGTGTGGACTGCTTCCTTTCCCCCTTCTTTTTCCCTTCTAGTCACCAGGATCCATTATTTGACTTAAATACCTCCTAATGGCTGAGCAGGGAGTTAGACCTGTGGTGAGGATGATAGCCCAAACCCTCCCAGCTCCATGTGGAACACGTCAGGATCAGGGTTGTGCTCCATCATTGCTACTGCCAAAATGGAATTAAACTAATCCAGTGTGGGAAAAGCCAGGAAAAAAGCCCCCCATGACACAGTAGGGATCTTGCAAGGTTGCTTTGGCTGAGCCAGCAGCAAGATGAAGCTGGAGAGGTCTCTGCTTCCTGACTGGAAGGACCTTGAGTCCATGGCTGGTGCATTCCTTGGATTGTGCTGAGCCAGATGGTGGAATAGGAAGCACACAACAAACCTGTGATGTTTATGTGGTGCCTGGTTTTCACACCTTCATCTTTCAGAGCCCAAGGAGCTCCTTCTCCTCTTTGTTTTCCTTCTCCTCCTCTTCCTCCTCCCCACAGCTCCTGCTCCACCAAAGGACGTGTTGCTCTCTCTGCTCTGGGTTTTGCTGATAAAACTGTGGCATTTCCATGCTGCTGCTTGGCCTGGTCCAGAGAAATGAGGAGAGCAACAACCTGGGCGAGTGATGGATTGGTCTTGGGGCTTGGATTCCCAGCAGACTGCTCAGCTCTGAGTGCTGGGAAGTCAGAATGATCCTTCCATGCAGCACAGCTTGGAAACACACAGCTGAGCAGCCATGCTCAGCCACTCCCAGTGACCCTCCTGCCCCCATGTGTCCCCCACAGCACAGAGGTGACATGGGACAGCTCCAGCCAGCTCTGCCATCCCTCCTTGCGAACACCTATGGAGGGAGCATGTTCTCCACCCACCTATGCCAGCTGCATCCTACACAGAGCCCTCTTCCTGAGCAGTGCCAGCTCCTGGGCTCTAGAGGAGGAGGAGGAGGAGGAGGTTGCAGATGTTTCAATGCCATTACCAGCCCTGAATCAGGCATTTTCCACCTCCAACACAGTTTTTATTCACTGTGTGCCTCCCTGCTTGCTCTGAAATGCCTTGTTTCTCCTTGTCTCCTACTGCTCCTACCTCTGCTTCCTCCTCATCCATCACCAGAGTCCAGCTGGGGTATGGCTCTGGCACAGACACTCTTTGGAGGTGCTTGCAGGGAGAGGAAGGGCTGGATCCTGGGCTGGCTGTGATTTCCAGGACGTGACAAAGGGTCTCTTTGGCTCCGAGTAGCAGCTGCACCACCCACAGACCCCACACGCAGGTGTGACACAGCACAGTGAGTGATCTGGCTGGTGGCCACTCACAGATCAGTCCCACAGCTCCAACACCCACCTGGAAGCTGTGAGGAGCAAGCCAAGCCTGGGGATCAGTGTCCTGCCAGCACCAGGGCAGCGTGACTCAGGGAGGAGGAGGAGAGTGGAGTGTGGAGATGAATAAATGAACCTCCAAGTGCTGTTGGAGCAATGCTGTGGGCCACATCTTCACTGGGAAAAGCCTGTGGAGCCATGGCTGGCTTGGGCAGCACATGAGCAGGTGCTGAGCTGCACTCACACAGTGATCCAGGGGACAGTTCCCTGTCCCAGGCTTCCTCAGGCTCTGTGATGCACAGCCCCTCACACACTGCTGCCTCATCCATCTGCTCCACTCCACATGCTCATCCCTAATGTGAAGCCTGCTCTTTCCCCCTCTGTTCGGGGCTCCATGGCTGGTAATTTCCCTGACATGTAAAAGCTTTGGAAAATTATTGTAGAGCACAGGTTCACACCTTGTCACGAAGAGGCGAAGTTTAATATACCGTGGAGCCAAACTGTTGGATCCCTGCATTAATGCAGGTGAGCAGCTGGAAACAGCTCCACAGGAGGAATTCTCAGCAGGATGCCAGAGGCAGAGCACCCAGAACTTCTCCAGCAGCTGTTTTGCTCAGCTGCTCCAGCGCTGGCCTCTGAGAACAGCGGCTGCTCTGAACCAGAGCAGAGGAACAGTGCCCCAGGGCAGAAGGGATAAAAGTGCTGGTACAATCTCACAGATGGCTGGAAAACATTTTCACTCCCCTTGCTCACACCTCCTGCACCTGCAGAGCTTCTAACGATGAGCCCAAGGTGTCTCTGGAGTACCCAGAAGTTTTCCACATCCCTGCTGGCCTTCTTTACCCAGGTTTCTTTCTACAGATCCTTTCTTTGGGTGGCATCTCAGGGCTCGTGCCTGCTTCAAGCAGCGGCTGTGGGAACAGGGATTGGAGCAGGGATTGTGTGAGGCAGCCTCTTGGCATTCACCAGGGGATGGAGGGATGGACCAGAACAAATCCCCACTCCACAGATGTCCATAGGAATATCTGCTGAAACAGAAAAAATATGCTGTTTACTACAGAAGCTTTCCTGTGCCTCTTGGAGCAAGCAGATCACTTTGTCCTTTCCCAAAAATCAGAGTGCTCCACCTGGGCCTGCTGGGAAGCATCTTCAGGTGTTGGTAGCTGGTAGAACCAGAGCTGCCCAAGCTGTGGCAGCACAGGGAGCCCTCCCTGCGCTCAGCCCGGGTTTGCAGCAGGGGAGTGCTGTGGGCTCGCCCCGGGGATGGTCCCTGGGGAAGAAGGGCAGATCTCACACTCACCCCCACAGCCGGGGGCTGCACAGCCTCCGCTCCTATTCCCGCTATAGGATCCACCCACTGCCGTTCATGATTCACATCGCTCACCGGGATCGCTTAACCCCTTCTTACAGCCTGTGCCCAAAGCTCACCCCGGCTGCTATTTAATCACATTTCCAAGGCCTCCTTTTCATTAGTGATCTGGCTGGGAAGGGAGGTGCTCCAGGAGCAGGAACTAGGCCACATGGTGGGATTCTTAGGGTTGTCCTGTGCCAGGCCAGGAGCTGCAGTTGATCCCTTCCAACTCAGGATGCTATCCTATGGTTCTGTGATTCCATGAACTCTGTAGGGAAAGTTGTGCACTCCACTGAGCATTTTGGCTGTGGAATGGTGATAAATGTACGGACACTGCTTTCATATCCTAAAATTCCTGTGTTGCCCTGGCAAAGGATATCGGTACTATCATCTGTCCAGCTCCTCTTCTTTCTCTGGCTCTGTTTGGGGTCTCCCAAGCTGTGTTCTCTAAGTGTGATCATTGCACACACAGCCGTGAAATTCAAGGCTTCCTGGAGAAAAGGAGACTCAGGGGAACCTTCTGGCTCTGCACAACTCCCTGAGAGGAGGGCACAGTCAGTGGAGGATCGGGCTCTGCTCCCAAGGAACTGGGACAGGATGAGAAGAAATGGCCCCAAATTGTGCAAGGGAAGATTTAGCTTGGATATTAGGGAAAATTCCTTTGTGAAAAGGATTGCCAAGCATTGCAATAGGCTACCTGGGACAGTAGGATATCCCCCCCATCCCTGGAGGGATTTAAAGCCATGTGGATGTGGCTCCTGGGGACACAGGTCAGTGGTGGCCTTGGCAGTGCTGGGGAATGGCTGGATTGATGATCCTGGAGGTCTTCTCCATCCTAAAGGACTCTGGATTCTGCACTGTGGACCCCACCCTCAGAGCCAGAGGAGACACATTGCCATAGAAATGCGTGGCAATGTGTAGCTCTAATACAGGGAATGGGTCCAGCTCTGTCTCTCTTCCATGGGCGACCATTCCCACTTTTCTGCCGTAACCTCGGGAGTGTCGTGCCTTGTGAGGGGCCAGGTTGCCATGGAGACCACTGGGATGGCATCAATAAATGCACAGCAAGGGTATGTGCAAACACAGGATGGGGGCCTTGGGAATGGGAAAAATGAATATAAAGCAAAACGGGATTTGTGGGAAACTCAGGAAACCAATCAGGAGGTACCTGCATTTGTCAGAGCACTGCGGTTTTCCATGGGAGAGGCAGATGGGATATTGTGAGAGGTGTCCAAGGCCAGGCTGGGAGAGTGGAAGGTGTTCCTGCCCATTGCAGGGGGTAGAACTGGATGGGCTTCAAAGCCCCTTCCAACCCAAACCATTCCATGATCTCCCTGCCAGGTGACAATTTCCCTGGCTTCAGCACTGCTCTAAGGAGGAGCCTTTCTGGCAGGTGACACAAAGACACCCTCATGCCCTTTCCAAGAGGACAGGAGCCAACCCAGCATGTTCTCCAGGATCATGGGCTGTCTGCTCCAGGAAGAAGGGGGACCATGGTGCAGCAGTGGGCTAAATCCAGAGCAGCCACCTCACTGCATCCATAGGATTCATTTTTCTTTGTAAGTGTGCACTCAGAGGTGGCCTGGCCTTGGTCACAGCTGTCCTTCACCAGGCAGTGGGCACAGAGTGGGAAGGGAAGGGAAGGGAAGGGAAGGGAAGGGAAGGGAAGGGAAGGGAAGGGAAGGGAAGGGAAGGGAAGGGAAGGGAAGGGAAGGGAAGGGAAGGGAAGGGAAGGGAAGGGAAGGGAAGGGAAGGGAAGGGAAGGGAAGGGAAGGGAAGGGAAGGGAAGGGAAGGGAAGGGAAGGGAAGGGAAGGGAAGGGAAGGGAAGGGAAGGGAAGGGAAGGGAAGGGAAGGGAAGGGAAGGGAAGGGAAGGGAAGGGAAGGGAAGGGAAGGGAAGGGAAGGGAAGGGAAGGGAAGGGAAGGGAAGGGAAGGGAAGGGAAGGGAAGGGAAGGGAAGGGAAGGGAAGGGAAGGGAAGGGAAGGGAAGGGAAGGGAAGGGAAGGGAAGGGAAGGGAAGGGAAGGGAAGGGAAGGGAAGGGAAGGGAAGGGAAGGGAAGGGAAGGGAAGGGAAGGGAAGGGAAGGGAAGGGAAGGGAAGGGAAGGGAAGGGAAGGGAAGGGAAGGGAAGGAAGGAAGGAAGGAAGGAAGGAAGGAAGGAAGGAAGGAAATCTGTGCATCAAGAAGGGGCTGTGAAACAGAGAAATTAATTTTATACTGGGCTTTTTTTTTCCTGTCCTCATGAAAAGCAAATGCCCCCTCTCTTCCTCCCCTTCCATCTCCCAGAACCAATATACAATTCTGACAAATCAGCCCTGAATGCAAATCCAATAAACTTAGCATAATTGTCTTTGTTATGAGGAGCTGGAACAGGCTGCTCTGCATGAAAATCCAAATCATAAACCGCTCAAACATAATGCAATTGGGGGAGTGTAAACCTGGCCACGTCCCCACCGAGGTGTGGGTGCAGGATGGGGGGACATGGGCAAGAGGAGCTCCCTGGGCAGCTCCCAGGGCCTGTGTGAACCTTTCTGGTGGTTTTTTAAAAGAAAATAAGCAGTGGGGGGAGGGGCAGACTATTTTCATGTATCGATGTTCAGCAGATGAAAAGGGAAAACTGAAGCGTTTCCTGACAACTACAAGATCTCGCTGTTTTTTGTGTTAATTGTGTCTGATTTAAAAGCTCACACAAAGCAAATAAACCAAAGCAGAAAGCTCAAAATATTTTGCTTAGAAAACATTGACACAAAACAGGTTGTTTATTTTTTCCCCCCTTTTCAAGGAGCTGTTCCAAGGAAGCCAATTCCGTTGATGTGAATCTAAATGAGGTGATGTGAGTGAGTGTTAACAAAGGTTTAGCTAATGAGAGCATTCCCTGCTTGTTCCTAAGCCCTGGCTCCAGGAGTCCTGAGAATGCAGAATTGGAGCTTTGCTTAAAAAAACCACACAAACATAAAAGCTGTGGTTTTTCTGATGATGGAAATCCAGGAAATGGAATAATCCTGCTGCGAGAGCTGACTCTCACCCCGGCAGTGGCTGCGTGTCCTTGGGGTGCTGGGGGTCTCCTCCTTTCTCCCACCCAGCTCCAGTCCCCTTCCCTCCCTCTGCAAGGCATCCTGATTGCATCCACCTTGGGAGCACATTCATCAGCTGCTCTGTAAATAATCGCCCCGAGCTTTCCCCTTCACCTTGGGGCCAGGAGGGGGATGTGACCCGGGAACAATTCCTGCCCTCCCTCCTTGCCTTTGCTCCGAGGGCAGCAGGAGCAGCCCAAGGCTCCACCTGCCTCCCCAGGGAGCCGCATCCAGCCTGGGACAAACAGCTTCCCAGAGATTGCTTTGGACAGAGGCCAGCTCCAGACACTTGGGCAGAGGGAGAGCAGGACGGGGGCTTTGGAGGAGCCCGGGAAGAGCAGTTTGTTTCCTTGGGAGGAATTGATCTTCAAAGCTCTTGCTGTTCCCTTTGAAATGCATCCCGCTGTTGGCAGCATCCCGATTACCTTTCCCTGGCTCACCCGCCTTTGTTCAAAGGAACATCGAAGGAGCTCTGCTCCCGGAGCCCCTGCTCCCCAGGGCACTTCCAGCCCTATTTCCAGCGGGGCTGGGATGCTCTTTGGTTCCTCGGGGGCTGTGGTGGAGCAGCCTTGGGTGAGGATGGGAGTTGGGTGTGTGATAGAGGACATCGAGGGGACACGACAGTGGAGGGGCTGGTGGGGGTTGTGTTGTTCCCCTCCTCACACCCTGGCTGGATGTTTCTGTTGGTCCATCCATGTCCTGTGGCCTGTTCTTCCATCTCCTGGCTCTCACCTGCCATGGCTTTGGGTGGAATTCCGTGATTCCTGGAGCCACTGGAGCAGCCTCTGCTCAGGACAAGGACACGCAGCAGCAGTGCCCTGACTCTCCCAGCAAACCCATCCCTCTGTGCCTCAGCAGAGCCTTTCGGGGGGGTTGGCAGGCAAATCACGTCTGGCGGTGACAGCATCGGCTCCTTGGCTTGACGTGGCTTCTTCTCCCTCCCCCCAAGTCTCTGCCTTCAACCTGTGCTCTTGAAGAGGCTTTAAAGCTCATCTGTGCTATTGTGCTCAGGAAACCCTGAAAAGGTTAAACCGATCCAAATTGCTGAGTCTTTGAAATAAAAGCAGAGCCTCTCCTAGCAGGAGCCTCGCAGAACAAAAGGGCTTCAGCAGGCAGCTTGATTTCAGCAGCTATTCCCAGGGGCTTCAGAGGGGTGACCCCGCATCCAAATTCCTGCAGGAAGCCAGCTGAAACCCCTGTGAGGTGAAGTGAGGATCCATGGAGTGTCTCTCTCCCTGCATTCAGAATCCCACCTTCTGCTGGGATGAGGTGACCAGAGAGCCCCCAGGGCTGGACTCCCTTCTTTTTGGCTCTCATCTGTTGAATTGACGGCAGCCATGGGAAGCCCCGGCTCTTTCTGGGACATTTCCCCTCTGGAGATGGATTCCATCAGCACGAGCAGCAAAACAGGAGCAGAAACCTCCACCTCGGGGGCCTGGCTTGGTGCTTTTGCCTCCGCGCTGCCAACGAGTCCCATGTTCGCAGTTCTCCCTGCTCTGGGTGGGAAATGTGCTCCCTGACAGCTTCTTCTCTCTGCTATTTGCATAATTAAGAGAAATTACAGAGCATTTGGCCTGCTTGGAGTGCTTACATCATAAGCCTTGCGGTATTTGGGGTTTTTAAGTCTTCCCAGAGTGGCCCAGCCATGCCCTTCCCCAGCCAGCCAATTCATTTGCCAGCATTTCCAGTAAATGCTTACATCCAGAGAGTGAGCACAGACACTCTTCCCCTCTGTGAGGATAAATGTGCATCCTCTGGGGCACAAAGGGTAGAAAATGAGGTAGAACGTGGCATTCCTGGGGCTGGGAAGACCTACAGGAGACCTTGGCCTCTTGCTGAGCATCGCTGAGGGTTGGGGGAATGTGCAGGACAATAATCCCCTGTATGAATCAATCCCTCAGCTGTCTGGGACAAGGACAGCATGGGGACCTTGATCACAGCCACAGGACCTGGCAGTGCTTCTGTCATCAAAAAAATAAATAAAAAATATGGCTTTTAATCCTCTTAATTGGTTGCATTACTGATCCTCTCTGGCACTGGCTGGGGAATGAGAAAATCTATAAACGGGTCTGGTTTGTCCAGCCCAGCCTGTGCCTGAGCCCGAGTTGTCATTCAGAGCAGGGACAGAAGAAAACACCTCAACACTCACCAAAAAACATCCCCAGCCCTCCCCACAAGCTCTGCATTGGGAAACTGCCCCCACTGGACCAGTTGCAATTTGTTGCACCCAGCAACAATTTACATTGAAATACAGGGAGGGTTTAATGAGGGAGGATGACTCTTTTTTTGCATTGCTTTGGGAAGAGTCTAATTTTCTTCCCTAAACCTTTGCCAATGACAGACACTCTCATAAAGCATTTTTATTGGATTTTCGAACAATTTAATTAGCGTCTCTGGCCGTGATGGCTGCAGAATTGGTGTCTCGGGGGACAGTAAAACAGAAGTGGCAGCAGTGCTCTGTGCACGGGGTGGAGAGGGAGGACAGGTAAAAGGGAGAGAGCAGAAGGGCTGGGGGAGAAACAGGGCTTGGCAATATCTCTTCTGAGAGCTGGGATGAAGCCAGGTGTGCCCACCTGCCTCCTTCCTGCTTCCTCGAGGGGCTTGGCAGGGTGGGCACAGCCCTGAAAGCTCCAATCCTGCTTGGGCTCGCTCCTGGTTCCAAATGGGGGCTTTGGAGCCAACCAGGACATTCCCTGTCAGAGATGCTTGGCCTTGGGGGCAGCAGGAGCATGTCCTAAAGACCAAGGAGTCCCCCACAAGTCCAGCTTTGTTCCCTCCTCACCCCTTGCCTTGGGAAAGTGCCCTTGAACCACTTTGGGCCAGACTTTGATGGGAACGAAGCTGGTTCATGGAGGCATCAAACAGGACCCATCCCACCCACCCCTCCACATGTGAGGGGCACAGCTCCAGCTTCCCAAGCTCTGTGTGTGTGTTCTGAGGACAAGTTTGAGCCAGCATGTGCCCGCATGGCCAAGGGCACCTCCAAGGGCATCCTGCCTTGTACCAGCCACAGTGGGACCAGCAGGACCCAACAGGTTGTCCCTCTGTGCTGGCACTGCCCAGGCAGCTCCAGCCCTGGGGTCACCTCTGAGCCCCTCACAACAAGAAGGACATCGAGGGGCTGGAGGGTGTCCAGGGAAGGGAACGGAGCTGGGAAGGAGTTGGAGCACCAGGAGAGGCTGAGGGAGCTGGAAAGGGGCTCAGCCTGGAGAAAAGGAGGCTCAGGGGAACCCTGTGGCTCTGCACAGCTCCTGACAGGAGGGGACAGCCAGCGGGGATCGGGCTGTGCTACCCGGGAACAGGGACAGGATGAGAGGATTTGGCCCCAAATTGTGCCAGGGAGATTTAGGTTGGGTATTAGGGAAAATTCCTTTGTGAAAAGGATTGCCAAGCATTGGAACAGGCTGATGGGGGCAGCAGGGGAATCCCCATCCCTGGAGGGATTTAAAGCCATGTGGATGTGGCTCCAGGGGACACAGGTCAGTGGTGGCCTTGGCAGTGCTGGGGAATGGTTGGATTGATGATCCTGGAGGTCTTTTCCATCCTAAGGATTATGGGATTCTGCACTGTGAACCCCACCTTCAGAGTCCAGCCCCTCTCAGCCTACACATGATCCCACTTCTCTCCCACCCACAGCAGCACGGCCTCTCCTGGGCTGGGTGGGCCAGGGGAGGCAGGAACGTGATGCCTTGGGCCTCACAGCCCATTTTTTATTTAGTTGGAGCAAGTCCCAGGAGCAGGGATACCCCAGGAATGAGGATAGCCTCACCACACAGAGGCAATGCGTTCCTGAGCCTGGACCCCAGTGGGTACCCGAGGGCTGCCTGGTTTCTATCAGAGCACAGCCCTGGCCTTCCCTTGTTCTTTTATTTGCAAAAAGCACGGCTGGGTGATCCCTGCAGGGCCCCTAGAGCCACAGGGCTCCTGTGTCCCAGCAGCCACATCTGGCTGCCGTCCTGCCCTGCAGGCTGTGCCGAATTCGGGGACTCGGTGCCCCCCATGCCGAGCCAGAGCTGTGCCAGAGCCAGCTCATCCCCAACCCCAAAGGGCAGGAGATGAGAAGCAGGACAAGAAAGAAGAGGAGAAAACACGAGGGTGAGCTCATGTATGAGGGAAGAGCTGGTAGAGAGCAGCCAAGTGCTTCCAGTCAGCTTCCTGACATGAGATTTGGAGGAATTCTGGAGTTTCACGGTGCCCTGCACCCCAAATCTTCCAATTGTCCCAGGGGTGGGCCTGGCAAATCACATTTCCCTGCAACAAAGCCTGTTTTTCAGCCAGACATTGCTGTAAAAACAGGTTTTCAACAAGGAAAAGCAGAAGATATTCCAGCAGGTCAAGAGCAAGAGAGGGGAATGCTTTGATTGATGGCAGAGTTATGTTTAATTTTTTCCAGTTTATTAATACAGCTGCTATTCCAGGCACATGGAAAGGCCCAGGACCATGCACACTGACCTGCTCCAATCCTGCATGTGCAAATTTTCCATCCTGGCTTTCAGGGAGTTCCAGAGAACCCCTAAAAACCTTTCTTCCAAGCTCAAGTAAGTGTGACCAGGCTCCCAGCTGGGCCTGCTGCTCAGGTTTGTGATGCTTTTCATGCTCCATCACACCTAAATCCCCACGGCAACTCTTGGGGCAGGTTTTCCTTGGATTCAGCCCTGTTTTTCTTTGAGAATGAGCTGTCTGGGAGGAAGCTCACCCCAGTGTGCCCAGCTATGTGACACCAGCACAGACTGCAAACCCATCAGTGGGCAACTGGGTGGCTTGGACCCAGCTGGAGGACCCTGGGCTACCTCTGGGCTAAACTGGGCTTGTCAGGAGATTTGGGAGGCAGATTCCTCCTTCTCCCTGACATGGCTAATGGGTTGCAGACCTGTTCTCCCCATGCTGTTCTTTGTGTCAGGAGGAGATTTTTAGGGAGCACAGAAAGGTTATTTCCCCCAGTACAGTGAGCTCGTGCTAAAGGAAGGAGGGAGAAGCACCAAATGCTCTCATTTTTCTTGTAAAAAGTGGTGGAAATTATTCCATGGCAGCAAATCGGTCCCTGTGGGTATCCTCTTTGATGTGCAAAGGATAGGAGTGTTTTAGCTGATCTCAATATTTTTAATTCTCTTGCTGATTTCAAAGCCCTCTTTAGCATGAGCTACCAAAGGCTCGGAGATTACCCTGCAAAAGCAGTTTTGTTATTGTCTCTCTTAACCCCAGCTCGCCTGCAATTTCCTGCCATCATTTTTATTATGTCTTCTTTCAGCTGGGAATGAACAAGCAGCTTTATTAGGAGAAAAAGGGAGAAATAGAGGAGGAAAAGCCCCTCTGGATGAGGCCAGAGGCAGAGCCTGGCTGGGTAGGGGGTGCTGTGTGAACACAACCCCAGGATCCGCTGGTGCTCTCCCATCTGGAAGGAGCTGCAAGGTCTCTCCACCAGCACAACTTTTATAGAATCATAGAATTGGGTTGAAAAGGACCTTAAAGATTATCCCTTTCCAGCCCCTGCCATGGGCAGGGACACCTTCCACTATCCCAGGTTGCTCCAAGACCTGTCCAGCCTGGCCTTGGGCACTTCCAGGAAACCAGGGGCAGCCACGGCTGCTCTGGGTGATTTCCTAATGCACCAGATCTGATCAAAAGTGCTTTTTTGGCCCCTCCTGTTCAGATGGAATATATATGTTCATGAGAAACAGAAGAAACTGGAAAGGGAAGGTGACCAAGGCCAGGTTGGATGGGGCTTGGAGCAGCCTGGGATAGTGGAAGGTGTTCTGACCCATGGCAGGGGCGGGAGTGGAACGAGATAAGCTTTAAGTTCCATTTCAACCCAAATCATTCCATAATCTTATGATTCTATGGAATTTCCTGTTAAATGAGTCGTCTACTCTTTTATTCCTAAATTTCCCAGAAATATAATGGAATCTCTTTCACTAAGAATAAACTCAGGCCCTTAAAGCCTCCTCTTACTTCCCCCCCTTTGTTAAACTCTGTTATGCTGCTTCTGCATTTCCCACACAAAGCACCAACATTATAAGAATATTTCTGACACCAGGACTGGGCAAAGGCCTCTCTGCAGTTTCAGAACGCTAAAGATTTGATTTTTAAAATGGCAACAGTTAGCAAGGTTTACAATTAAGCAACCAAATTTTAGCTGACATTTGCTCCTGACATTCAATGTATTGTTCACATGCTGATTTTATGGAGTAAAGTAAAGAATATTTATTCCTCTCATTGAAGGTTTCCCTGGCTTTCCTCTGCAAGGCTGAGCCTTTATTTGCACCAGGCTTGACTCTTGCTGATGCAGTCTGCTTACCCTGTGGATGGCTGTTCAGATAATGGTTCTGTTGCCATTAACACAAGTTCAAACGTTGTTTAATTGTGGGAATATGCAGAATTGTTGCCAATCAGGGTCATTTGGGAGCCGAGCTGAATGCTGATTTCAGAGGCTGTAAAGGCAGCACAGAGCCTCGCTTTTTCTCTTCACATTTGATTTTTCATATCACTTGAAGAGCTTAAAATAGTCCCTGTCTAGGTAGGCAGAGCTTTGCAGAGGAAGATCGACTGGCAGATATCGCCCCATGCAAAGCCTCCGCTGTAACCAAGCAGAGGTTTGCAGGTAATAATAAAAGGGAAAACTACTGAGTCTCGATATAAAGGATGTTCTCCGGGCTGTGGGTGTTCAAACAGAACACAACAACATTTCTATTCAGCCCTCTTTAATTCTCAGTTAAAAGAGATGCTGGATAATTGTAGCTTAATCCTGCTTGAAATGACAATTTTTGTTGCAACCCCGAGTTTTATCAGAGAAATGTTTTCACTTGCTGAGCTGCTCTTCTTCAACATTTGGTTTGCTAAAATCAGCCAGCAACAATAACAAAAAAAAAAACCACCCCAAAACTCTCAACCGCTGTAAAATGCATCTGGAATCTGACAAACAGGCTGGGGGCTGAGTCGATAAGAAATCAGCAGCTTCCACCAGGTTTTTGTTTGCTCGAGGGTTTTGGCGGGAGGTGGCAGGTTTAATACAACAATTCTGAGCTGCTGTTTGCAGGGATTGCTTTTCCAACATGTAAGTCAACACCGTCCCCTGAGATCTGGAGCAAAGACAAAATAAATCTACTTTCATTTAAATTTTCATCAGGATAACACTGCCTTTCCCTGCGTGTTTCCCCTCTGAGCGCATGAGCTGGTTCCACCTGAAGGAAACCTCCCCTCAATACAGCACAGTCACCACCACATTGGCTTCCAACACCAGGAAAGTATCCATGGCATTTTCCTGGCCTGCTTCCTAATGAGGGGTCTTGGTGGAGATTATTTTATTTCTCCTTTCATTTATCTTCTCCTGCTTTTGAGTTTCTCACCCAAATTCCTGGAGAGGCCTTTTTTGCTGTGGAGGACTATCCCAAACAAAACCAGGAAGGTACTGTCATCTCCTGGGCTTGTCTCAAGGGTGTGTAGAGTTACCATGAGGTGAAATGGAAACTCTTTTGGGACAGAGTCCAGAAAATCTGTATCTCATTTCCCAGGCTTGATCTGCCAACCTAAACTAGAGCTAGTGGATCAGACTGGAAACCTCTAATGCCACCATTGTGGAAATAAACTGGATTGGATATTAGGAAAAATTCCATCATGGAAAGGGTAGACAGGCATTGGGAAGGGAGTCCCTGTCCCTGGGGGGAGGGATTTAAAATTCGTGTGGATGTGGGGATGTGAGTCAGTGGTGGCCTTGGGCGTTCTGGGGGAATGGTTGGATTTCATGGTTATGGAGGTCTTTTCCAACCTTAATGATTGTCTGGCTCCAGCCTGGCTCCGATGGCTTTTGTTTAGCTGGCGAAGAGTTTGCTCCGTGAAACTCCCAACTGGGAAAATCCAGCTGGAGCTGGGGTTAGGGCCAAACCCATGTGCTTATGACTGAGTCTGGCCATTGGCAAGTTTGCATCTGGGTCCAGCATCTCTTTGAAGGTTTGGAGGAAGGCAGGAAGGAGGTGCCTGTCCCTGAGCAGGCTGTATTTGTGTGGCCCATCTGTGTCAGTGCTCTGCCATGGGGGGACTGGCTTTGTCCCCTTGAGCAGCTCAGGACCACACTTCTTCCCATACTTCCATAGCCTGAAGCCCTCAGGGAAAATGCTGCTTCATTCCTCCTGAAAATGCAGATTACCATCTTCAGAGCATAAAGAGCCTGCTTTGCAGGCTGCCACTTCCCTGGAATTGCCTCTCCTCCCTCCATGCTGCACAAGGACATCAGCAGCTCTTTAATTGTTCAGCTCCCGTGCCACCACATCTCTGCAGAGATGAAGGGCTTTGGAAGGAGCTGTCTGCCCCGAATAACCCTTCCTGCAGAGGAAACCTGGTGCAGCACAGCCCCAAATCCCTGATCCTGACAGGCTGAGCTGCCTTCTGTGCTCTTTGCTGACCTTTTGGAGTTCTGTGGCTCGCAGGGCTGTGGGAGGACCAGGAGTGCTCCACACTGTGGAGCAGCACGGCCCCGGGCTCCGATCAATGCTCATTCCCGGCTCTCCCCGCAGTCACTGGCCCATGGCTGTGCAATGATTTGGAGGCAGTAATTGGCTGAATGCTTGGCTTACCCCTTCACTATCACTAAATGGCACAACAGCAGCTGCTTTCCAGAAAAAACACTGCGCACACGTAGAAAATTCTGCTGGAGTTGTCGCCGTGCGCCGCTCACGGGGCCGCTCCCCAGCTACACGGAGGCTTGGAGCTGCACCTTTGGGCATCCCATTGTCTGTTCTGACTCCAGTGGGACACGGTGAAAGGGGAGACACTGGCAAAAAGAAATTCCACCTCACTTTCCACATCCCTGAAAGGTCCTTGGGATATGTTGGTGCTTCACCAGCAGAAGCACTGGGGTGATGGGAGGCATCTTAGCACCTTCATGCTCAACTGGGGTATCTTCTCACATTTGTGCCCAGCAGCTGAGCTGGGAAAAGCCAAAGGACAAGAGGAAATAGCCTGAAGTTGTGCCTAAAGGGAAGATTTAGGCTGGATGTTGGGAACATTTCTTCACCATTGTTTAGCCCTGGCACAGCTGCCCAAGGCAGTGGTGGAGTCCCCATCCCCGGAGGGCTTTAAAAGCTGTCTGCATGTGGCACTGGGGACATGGGTTAATGGTGGCCTTGGCAGGGCTGGGATATAAATTTAACCTAACAGAGGGAAGCCCTGGATTCCCACATCAATACCCACAGATTTTGACACCTAACAACCTTAAAGGGCTTTTCCTTCCAGCCTTATGATTCTGTGGCTGCCACTGTGCTTGGGGACAGTGTCACCATGGGGCTGCCAGTCAAGCTGGAGGCTGCAGCAGCAGCTCGTGCTGGTCTTGGAATTCCAAGTGCTGGTAAAAAATTGCAGGTCCCGGCTGGGGGAGGAGGGAATCTGTCAGCTCCTACCACAGGAAAGAGTAAACAAGCCAGAACCCCAGTGGATTGGGGAGTGCTGATTGGGTTTATCTGCACGAGGAAGGCAGGAACTTATTCCACAGTGCTAAGTGATACAGGTAATATTTCCAAAACAAAATCTCTCATTTGAAATCCAATTAGGGTTGCTAAGAAACAACATAGTTAACCAGCCAATATTTGCTAAATCCAGACTTTTGCAAGCAAGGAAACAGCTTCGCCAAATTGCACTAACAATACATAAATACATTCATATTAAACCAAACAACTGCAATCCTGTTAACACCGGCTGTGAGGATTTTCCTTGTTATCTGGGGGATTTCAGGAGCTGCTGTAGTGCTTCCCACTCCCCTGGCTGGGGGTCCTGTCCAGAAACCACAGTGTTGGTGGGATGGGGAAGGAACCTGTGTGTTTACTTTATTGAAGAACATACATCTTATGTGCCTGAGTGGAGGGTCTGAAAAGTAATTTGGGTGAAAAATAGTTGCTGGAGAATGCTCTTTAATTGTCAACTGCTCCAGTTTAACTGATTTCCCCCCAAAAGTTCCTGCAAGTTTTACTAAAGCAGGTTGTTTTTCACGCCTGCTCTCGGCAGACAGAATCATTGATCTCCAAATTCCCTGTTTGGCTCTGCTCAGAGCAGCTCTCTGAGCCTCCTCTCCAAGGAGCTTCAAGGACTGTCCTCCCTGCCCATCCCCTGCAGCATCAGGTGTTCCAGGCTTGCCTGGGACATCTGCACATTGCAGCAGTGGGACCAGTGCTCTTGCTCCACAGCACCAGGGCTGAGGCTGCAGCATTGAACCCCAAGCCACCACCTGAGTCCTGGTGTCTCTGTGGTCCTTGTGGCTGCCCTGGCACAAGGCACAAGCCTGGGCTGAGCATCTAGGGTTTCATTTGGGCTCTACTTTTACATTTTAATCTTTGTGGTCTTCCCTGTTTGGCAGGACTTCAGGCTGGCCCAAAGGTTTAGGTAGGGCTACTCAAAAGCTCTTCTCGGTTCCTGTCCTGATGAAAAGCTGGATTTCTGCACCACATCCTTTTAGGTGACTCAGCCAGGTGTCCAGTGCAACCATCCCACATCCCATTCCCATGAAAGGGAAATGTTGAGTGTGATGGATAGCTCAGGTCTCCCAGCCAAAGATCCTTGTCCAAGCTCTCCTTGCTCCCCAGTTTTCCTGGCTTTTTTCTGGCTGCTGCTTTGCTCTGATTCCATAGACACAATCCTTGTGCCTTCCCCAGTCTCCTCTGGCTCACCACAGGAGGGGGAATCCAAGGCAGTGGCCTTTGGCTGATGTGGAGGGCATGATAATGTGTCTGCTCCTTCAGTTCTGTGAATGTTCATCCCAGCAAATTGCTCTGTCTCTGCTCAAGGATCCTTGTAAATATATGGACTAGAAGTGGCAAGAGCTGCAGACTACCAGGGTTTTTTTTCTCCCAAGGAAAGATTAGATTTCAAAACTTCCTCTTTTGTATTGAAGGAGAGCAGAAAATCTTTCTTACATCAACCTGTCTGGAAGTCGAAGTCTGACTCTGTTACCAGTTTCCTCCTGATTTGTGCAGTGCTGTGTATTTGTTCTTTCCAGCAGCTTCCCAGCTGGAGGCAGGGCTTCTTAATTCCCTTCTGGAAAGGAATTCCCAGCTCCAGCACTAACCCACTTGAAACTGACCCCTTGGATAGGCAGAGCCCCAGACCGTGCTGCCCCTCCGAGGGAGGCCCCTGGTTTGGTTTGTCCCCCTGCAGTGATTACTTTGTGGTGCTGGGCAGACCAGGGACTGCCTGCCCAAGCTACATCCCAGAAAAGGGATGAGGAAAGATGGGAGCAGATGCTCAAATGCATGGGGAGAAACTGCTGAAAAATACCTCTATTTCCAGCTCTCTCCCAGCATCCCTTTGACGGGGAGCGTTGGGAAGAGAACCCCAACTTTATGACAGGAGCTAAGCATCATAAAATCACAGAGTGGTTTGGGTTGGAAGGGGCAGTCTTGTTCTACCCACCTGCCACAGGCAGGGACACCTTCCAGGTTGTTCCAAGCCCTGTCCAACCTGGCCTTGGCCACTTCCAGGGAGGCAGCAGCCACAGCTTCTCCGAGTAGAAGAGAAGACATTGCTCCTGATCCAAGTAGCTCCTCTGAAGTTTTCCAGTCACTTTGGGAAGCTGGGCAGAAAAGCCACTGGAATAGTTCTGAGCCAAAGACTCCAGCTTCTCTGGCTCATTCCTGTAGCCAGAGGCTGCTTTCCAGAATATGAAACCTCTGTCCTTGGGTTACTTATAGGTTCTACTTTTAGGTACTACTGTCATGGTTCTATACACTTCCAGAAGCTGAACTGAGTCCTGAAAACTTCTCTGGTGGCAAACTCACTGTCCACATCCCACTGGCTCCATCCTTCAGTGAATTACACCATTTCCATGCCAGGGAATGGGTGGAACATCCCCGAGTGTGCCCAGCCCCAGCAGCACAAGTGTGGTCGGCCGTGGTGGAGGATCCGTGTCCCAGCACATCCCTGGGATTTGCACAGGCAAAAGGCAGTCCCTGGGTGTCAGTGCTGTGACACTCCTGGAGCCAGGACCCCTGGGATGGAGCACCAGGCTCTGGGTCAGCAGCACTCCAGAGCTCGGAGCCAGCCACTGGAGCCTGGATGTGAGGGAAGTAATGAACAGCACGGCTCCAAATTAAAATCCAGCTAATGCAAAGGGCAGGGACCTCACCTGTCACTCTGCTGTGTCTCTGCAGAGCTGCTGGGACTCTGCTGAGCTCACAACTCTGGGTTCTGTGACCCTGGGGGGCCGAGGCTGCTGTGCCATTCTAATGATGCTCCCGAGGGGAGCAGGGTGAAGGGCTCGAGGAAGGCGGGCTCGAGGGCAGCCACCTTTATTTAATGCACCATGACAGTGCATAACTAACGCTCTTTATCTCCCTGCATTTTGCTGAGGGGTGGCAGTTCCAGCACGGGGCTGATGAAGTCTGTCCCAGTCTTCCTGATGACATCCTGACTCTTCCTCACTGCTACTTCCATTTGGAGGTGAGTGTTTTGTCCTTCAACAAGATACTAAGCTGTGAGCCCTTGCTAATACTGGTTCTTTCCTCCTCCTTGACAAGGATGAGTAAATCTCTCCCACCCCTGAGGTATCTTGCCCCTCCACATACTCAGCTCCCCAAGAGTTAGGAGATTTTCATTATAGGAGAGGAAACACAAATAGAAACTTCCTTTTGCTTCCCTTGAAGGTCTTCTCCAAGCAGAGCAGGAAAGTGGGGCAGGAGGCCAATCTTAGGTCCAGGTCACCTTTCACAGATGCAGCTTTGATTTGAAAATTAACTTGGAAAGCTGGGGAAGGAGTGTTTATCAGGAGAGTGCCTTGGAGGAGGAAAGCTTTGTGTCTTGGAAGCCATAAAACCTCTTCTGAGAGCTTTGTCTCACTCCTTAAGAGGTTTTGTGCCTAACTGAGGATTTAGTGAGGCTCTTGCAGGTTGAGAAAACAGCTTGGACCAACTGCATGTGCAAGGGGTGACCGGGGTGGGAAGAAATCCATTAAGGACCCCAAGTGAGAAAACTGCTGGGTTGTGACCCCAGGTATTTTCCTCCTCAGGAATGCCTGCCACGGTGCTGTGTCCTCTCCAAAGAGAAAAGAGCTAATTGTCGTTGCTATTTGTTCAGATGCCAGTAACCCCAGTCAGGTTCTCCAGGCAGTCACTGGTGGGGAATTGTCTGGCTCCCCTGGGCTCACTGGGCACCTTTCCCCTTCCAGAGTGGAGTAAGGATGCAGCAAAGATGCATCTCTTGGCATGGAGAAGTAGGAAGACCTTAACTCCACTTCCTGCATTTCCTACTTGCATTTCCCATTTCTTGTGTCAAGGAACACGAAGCTGAGGGTGGAACCACTGCAGGGCTGGAGTGGCACTTGCTGGGGGAGCTGTGGGGTGGAGGGGCAGAGCTCCTGCCCCAGCTCAAAATGGGAATCCCAACAGGTGGGTAGAGCAGGAGGGCAGCTGCTGTGGTGCCAAACTCCTAAGGAATGCAGAATTCAGGAATTCTGTCCTGACAGCTCTTCCAGCCCTTCTTTCAGCCCAGCAGCCCTTGCAGGGCTCAGCTATCCTTGTCCCTTGCTGTCCCTCTGGGCTTTGCCCTCCCCTTCCCACATCTTTCGGAGCCAGGAGGGGAATTGGAACTCAGGGACCTGGCACGTGGCACCTCAGGGGCCTCAGCATCAATTGATCCGTCAGGAACCTGAGCACAGGGCATCTGCTGACTGGGGGAAACAGCCCAGTGATAAATTGGATCACAAAAACCACAGGATATTGGCACTTGGGGAGGCAGGAGAGCAGGGACTGTGCTAAAGGAGAAGGGGCATAATAAATGTCTCCTTCTCAGAGGGCTGGGAATGCTGCCTCTGCACTGCATGCTGGCCAGGCAGACAGGGAGATGGGAAGTGTTTCTGGGCCCTGGCCTGAGGTCTGGGCTGGGGCCTCTGTGTGGGCTCTGCAGGATGGATGCCTGCACCTGGTGCCATTTCCAGGGATGCTCCTGGTCAATGGGGCTGGGACAAGGTGGAGAGTGACATGACTGATAAGGGATTTGGAAACCAGGGAAACTGAGCTCTCAAATGATTGCTCCCACTTGCCTCAAGGAAGAGGGTGGGGGGAAAAGGCTTCTGAAACCACTTTCTTCCATAGGATCACAGAATATCCTGAGCTGGAAGGGACCCACAGAGATCATCCAGTCCAGCTCCTGGCCCTGCCCAGGACACCCCAACAATCCCAGCATGTGCATCCCTGAGATTGTTGTCCAAATGCTCCTGGAGCTCTGGCAGCCTTGGGGCTGTGCCCATTCCCTGGGGAGCCTGGGCAGTGCCCAGCACCCTCCGGGGGAAGAACCTTCCCCTGATCTCCAACCTAAATCCCCCTGACACAGCTCCAGCTGTTCCCTGGTCCTAACTCTGTGCTCTTTGCCTCAGAGGACCTGCAGCACTGCAGGACTCAGTGAAGGACCTTGCTGGAGGTCAGGGCCAGGTTCAGGCTTCTCCTCTGAGAGGGGAGAGCTGAAAGGGAGGATCGAGTCATGCAACAGCGCCTAAGCTGCTGCCCAAGTCCCTAAAGCACAGCTTAAGGCAGTGAAGTGATCCCAGCAGCACAAGGAGGAATCACTGACACGGAGGCTGGCAGTGGATCCAGGAGCTGAGGGAATGGCAAGGGGAGCACCTGGAGCCAGGTGAGCTCAGTTTGCTGCTGCCTGGAAAAGGGCTGGGGATGTGGGTGGGTGAGTGGGGAAGTCAGAAAGGATTAATGCATGTCCTGCTGTGGGAATGGGCAACACACACGTTGCTCCTTCCGCACGGTGATCCAGAGGAGCCGAGGATGGGATGTTCATCAGGAGACTCAGCGGAGCTTAAATACCTCCTGCACACACAGCGGCTGCAGGAATGCTCAGCATCTGCCACTCTCTGCCAGGAAGGGATTTCCATGCCAGCTCCTGCTCCTCTAGAGACTGTGCCATTCCCTTCCCGTGTGGGAGAGGGCAGGCAAGGAGCTGCTGTAGGGGCTCGTGTGCCACTGGGATGTGCTTTCGGAGGAGGATGGAGACAAATGGCATCACTAACAGCTTGTGTGACAGAGCAGCCAGAAAACCCAGGAACAGCTGGCACTGCAGAATGCCTTTGGAAGGTCTGGATCTATGGAACTGTGTGGAAATAAACTACCAAGCTGTCAACAGCTCTCCCACCCTTCCCAAAGCACGGGACAGGAGGAAATGGGCTCAACTCCTGCTCCTCCCAGAGGTGGGAGATGGATTCTGAGCTGGGCTGGGGACGGTGGGCTCCTGCAGCACTGATCACTTGGAACATCTCAATTGTCACGGCTGGTTTGAAAGAAAATCTGGGACTACAGGAGTACAGAGAACACGGAGACCATGCTGGAACCATGAAATGCCTGGGGAGATCTGAAGGGAACAGCACAGCATTTAAATGTGTAACTCTATCAGGAAGAGTTGATTAAAATGTCACAAACTCCTTGGATAAACCAGGCCTTTCTGCTGGCCCCCAATGGTAGGAACTGATTTGGGAAGGTGGGGCTTGGAAAGAGGCACCTCCTGGAGGAACTCAGGGAGTAACTGGGTCATGAACCAGCTGGAACAAGACTCCAAGGGACAGTAACTGTGTCCCTGAGAAGCAGAGGGCTGGGGGAAGCAGTCAGGCTGGCTCCTGGCTGTCCCCACACACTTAGGACATGTTCTCTGACCTGTCCCCATGTCCTGGGACCACCCAAACCCCACTGCTGAGCTCCAACAAGCCTTTCCTGCAGCACTGCTCTAAGTGTGCACAGGCTTCGTGGGTTTTCTGGGCCATGAGTGCTGGAACTTCCCACCAGCTTGGACTAACTTGGGACTGCATCCATGGAGCAAATCCCTCACATGGCTGCTCAGCATGTGAGTTGAGGGTCAGGAAACTTGGTTGCAGCTTGAGGTTTGTGGTATAAAACTCTCTCTGGCAAAAGTTCAAGGCAAAGGTCATTAAGATGCAAGACGCCTTCCCTTGGAGAATGAGTTTGCTAATTAAAAATGCATTAATAAATCCAACGTTTCAGGCAGAGATGTGGTGAGGGAGCAGTCGGGAGTTATTAAGCAGAGTGAGGAGGCAGGACCAGAGGAGTCCAAGTCCTGAGCCCTTGGCACAATCCCTCCCTGAAGGAAGTCACTGGGGTGGATTGTGCTGGTGGATTGGGAAGGGAGGAGATCCCAGATGGGAAGAGCTCTGCTTTTCTCCAGCCCTGTGAGCAGCCATAGCTAGGCTGAGAGCTGGGGAACGGCCTGATGTGCCCTGCAGCTGGAACTGCTGACCTGGTCACCCTTGCTGGTGCCAGAGTGACCAACCAGCCCCGAGTACCTGTGGGTTCCTTCCAAAGGCTGCTCAGGTGCAGCTGCTCAGGGGCTCTCCTCAGCACGGCATCGCCTTCTGCGTGGCACCAAACCACGTTCCTCCTTCCCCCGTGTGGATTTTGGCGTCCCAGCCTGGCCTGGTCCCTGGAAGGACTCACTGGGTACTCAGACACATCGGGCAGCTGGGGAGGTTAAACAGTGCCGCTGTCTCCTGGGTTAATGATGTCCCAGACGATGCCAGCAGAACATTATTTACTGAGGACACGGAGCAGGCAATCGCTCTCCAGGAGCAGGTGATAAATCTTGTCACATCCCAGCGATCCCATCGCTGCTCCTCACAGCGCGGGGCTGGGCCTGCTCCAGGGGCACGAGGACGGATTCTGCTGCCGTTAAAGCAGAAGGACACGTTGGCAAACCAAACACTGGGTTTGGCTGGGTCCTTTCAGGAACAAACCGTAGGGAGGTGCTGGTGTCATCAAAGGGGTCTTCAGCCAAACCAGCTGGGGGGTTATCTCCTGGAGCCATGGACAGACTTCCAAGGAAAGACTCAGTCCCACAAGGACACAGTTCCTCAGCTCACAGCCACCTTTTCTGTCTGCTTTGGTCGCTCTTCTCCTGGAGAGTCTGAAGGCTCTGGCTGGTCAGGAGTCTCCCCCAGTTTCTTGCCCACTCCCAGTGATCCAGGTGCTCCTTGCATCCATGAATTAACAGCCAATCTCTCCTCAGTGTAAGAGTTGTTCTAAAGAGGCATTTGTCAGGTCCTATTGCTACCAGAGAGATTTGCCAGCAATTAATGCTGTCCATTAAAATTGCCACATGCCAGGAGCAGAGAGGGACTTATTTATGGCAGCAGGCTGCCCTCCACCATCTGCTCTGCATGGAGCACTGCTGGAGAGTTACATGGAATCATCAGGGCTGGGAAAGCCCTCCAAGGTCCTGGAGTCCATAGCCATCAACCCAAGCCCACCACTAACCCACACGCCCAAGCATCACATCTCTGCAGATGTGAGGGGATTATTCCCGTGCTGGAATGCCATGGAGGGATGTGTTGGGGGTCCTTGAACTTAGTGACAGGAACATTCAAAGAGCAGAGGCCAAGGATAAGGAGAAATACAGGCTTCATGCTCCAAAGTTGTGCCTAAAAGTCACAACTGATGCTCTGGAGCTGCTCTTTTCTCTTTGAAAGTGTTGAAACTCTTCCCTCAGCCTGTCCCCACCTTCATCTTTTGCAGGAAGATGTGACCTTGTCCTTCTTGGGAAGAATCTTCTTGGCTGGACAGGGAAGATATGTTCCTGCCTTGTCAACCTCCTCAAGCACTTCAGAGTGGGAATGGCCATCAATAAATGGATTTTTCTTGGCTCTCACCCTGCCCGGTTTAATTCTTGGGTAATTTACTGTGCCATTTCCTGACGTGCTGCTAAAATGTGCAGCAGGGAGCTGGCAAGAGAGGAGCCAGAGCTCATCTGAGGAGATGGGGGTCAGGTCCTGGTGGAGGAGGGGATGTCCCAGAGTGTCACCGACTGCAGTCGATGTGGTGTCCAGAGAGGGTTGCTGTTAATTGAATTGAAGAAGACAAATGGCTGCTAGCTCCGTCTCCAAAGGACAATAACTGCACTGATAATGAAGCTGAACTCCCTAATCCTGATCCTGGGGATCCATGTAGTTATGTAATTGATGGAATATCATTAAGAAAGAGGAAAATGTCCAAATACATGCAGGGGGGGAAGGGGAGAAGTTTACAGAATTTGCTGAGCTCTTGATGCTTACAGCTTCAGAGCCAGCTTTTCTGAAGCATGGAGACCTTTGAGTCACATTTTTCATCCCCCTTCCCTGTGTTTTTTTAAAGGCAAAATCACATTCCAGGCAATGATTGCAGTGACATTACGCTCAAGTGATCAAAAACTGTTTTGCTGCACCAATGTCATCTGTTAAAGGGACAAGTGCCTGTGATGAATGTTTGATATCTGCCCATCTTCCCGGAGGTGTATCCCAGGAGGAAGACAGGACTCAGTCAGATCAGCTCAGTGTCCCCCTGGCATTTCCATGGCCTCTGGAGCTGCTTTTCTCAAAGAGCTCCAGGCCAGCTCTGCAGGGGGATCCCACCTGATGCTGCTTTGATAAGCGGCCTTTGGCTGCAGGATGGAGGAGCTTTCCTGAGAGAAAACACCAATTTGTCATCACTGAACCTTTTTGCAGGTGCTGAACAGCCTCAGTTGGGAAAAAGGCTCTCTGTTATCCTGGCTGGAACTGAAGCTCCAGCAAACCATGGTGGCATCCCATGTGCTGCCCTTTCACCACCAGACCAAGAAGGGGGAACCAGGAGCATCTGGGAGCTGCAGGATGTTGATAAATTGATACAGAATGGTGATAAATTGAGAAACTGATAAATTGCTGGGTGTTGATGCCATGAATTCCATTCACAGAATAATGTCACAGAACCCCTGGATGGTTTGGGGTGGGAGGGGACTTTAACATCACTGCATTCCAACCCCTGCCATGAGCAGGGACACCTTCCACTAGGCCAGGTTGCTCCAAGCCCCATCCAGCCTGGCCTGGAATGCTTCCACCCTTCCACATTCCCTCTGCTCATTCACCACACAGTGTAGATCCTTGGGAGCATCTTCTGGAGCAGGGAGCACAGGTTGGTCCAAGGGAAAGGCTTCCTCTCCCTGCTGAGGATGCAGGCAGTGGGTGGAAGGCACAGGTAAATCTGCTTCCCTGGCAGCAGGACCATGGCTGCTGTTCCAGAAACCTTGTGCACAGTTTTCCATAACAGCCCCGGCCTCATAACTGTGTGCTCTCCTCTAACACCACCTAAGTGATTTCCCCCTAGGCAGTAAGGTTAAGTCATAGGAAACAATTTCTATTTTTAATAACATTTTTGCTAAATATCCTGTCCCTGACTTTCCCCAGAGGCTCTGAATCCATCTGCAATAAGGGGGCTTTCAAAGGGTTTTAATAATAAATATAATACCACCATTCTTTTATGCTTGTAACTATTCATGCTTGACTGAATTCCCTGATCTTTTTATGGGGCTGTTGAAATATATTGCGTAAGTCAAGGGCAGGCCTGGTTTTAATCTTCTTTTGCTCCCCTGCTTTAATTCCTTTTATCTCCAGGTAACAGTCCGGATAATGCTGTCCTGGTGTTCCATGTTATCCATGCACAATGGAACCACGTCCTGCTGTCCCCAGGGCGGGGAGAACACTGTTTTCCAAGAAAAATGCAAAATTCACCTGAGCATCTTCTCAGCCCAGCCCCATTTGTGTCTTGATAGTGTTCCCATTCCTTTTATTTACTCCCAGATACCTCTTAGAGATCCTTTACCTTTCCTCTCTGACACTGCTCTGGAGACCCCTCAGGAAGCAAAGTTCCCCTCTCCAAAGGTTCCAGGGATGAGTTGCCCTCAGCTGGGACCCCCACACACCCATCCATCCTCCACCCACTGCCCCAAGCTCCATTTAGCTGTGTCCGAGCTGTGCTCGAGGAGTTCTGTGTCTCCTCTCCCATCTGCTCTTCCAGGACCTCTGCAGTGCCTTTCCTTGGGCATTTTTCCCCTCTGAGCTGTTGGTTTCTCTCTCTCTGACCCCTTTCACCTCAGAGCTTTCTCCTGCTGCCCAGCCAGGTTTGTGCTGTGCCCTGGCTGTGCCTTTGCTCAGCTTTTCCTCATGTCTGAGTGTTCCAGAGCCAGGGAAGCCCCTGGCTCAGCAGCAGCAGAGCAGAAGGAGTTTGCCCCTGAGCATGACAGGCAGAATGATGGGAATTTCTGAACTAATTTGCTGTAAACAGTGATCCATAATAGGTCACTTGTCTCTTCAGCAACTCAGCAATTAAATCCATCATTTGGACTGCTGGCAATTAGCACAGGAGGAGCCAGAGGTCCTTTCCAGTGATTTCCATCCCACTGCTTTGGGGGATTTTTGGTCTTTGGGCTGAGCTGTTTGAGCCCAGGATTCCCTGTGCCCCACCCAAGGGCCCTGCAGAGCCCAGGGATGTGAGGTCTGAAGGCCCTCAGGTACGGAGGAGGCTCGGGGAACCCTCCTGAGGGAGAATGTTCCTGCAGAAAGGGTGAGCCAGGAATGACTCCCACTTATCCCTGCAGTCTGTCAGCTATGTTAAAGCAAAGCAGAGGGGGAATCTGCTTTGTCCTCCCAGCAGGGAAGAACAGGTTTTGTTCATGCCTTTCATAAGTAGACTTTCTTCCAGTAAAAGAGTTGTTTGTGAAAAAAAAAAAAAAATCCCTTAGATTGCCAAAACCTGGGACTAAGCAGCAAAATAAACTCTTGAATGAGACTGCTTCTGATCCTAGGTCAGGAGGCATGAAGGAGCTCTTGGATTTCAAACTGCAGAGCAGAAACTTTGCCAAGATCAGCCTTTGCCTGCAGAGTTTGGATGGGGGCCAGCCCTGGAGTCCTGCTGCCTCCTGGCTCAGGAGGCCTCTGGGGACAGACTGGGAGGATTTCAGGAGTGGCTGGTGATAACAGAGGGTCTGAGACAGCTCAAATCAGTCACCTTGAAAATCAGGGACTTTCGTGTCATTTCCAGTTGGACCATTAAGTATCAAAGCCCATAAAACCATTCACCCTCTTCTGCTGTGGCTTCCTCATCCAGCCTCCCCCTCTCTGTCAGGAGAAACTGCTCCATCCCACAAGGATTGCCTCAGGTACCCTGGATTTCAGCCACATTTATTATTTTTATCTCTCACACTGTTTTGCTTGGCTTTTGGACATCCAGAATCACTCCTGTATCTGTGATTTTAACAGTGAGGACATGAAATAGGGGATTTGTCTTTCACTTGTGGGTCTCCATTTGCTGCTGGGAATTAAACCAGGCCTTGTTGGGGCACAACAATGGCAATTCTTTGACTTCTCTGTTGAAATGTAGTTATTTCAACTCAAGAAGGGGAACACTTCTGCAGCATCATCATAAAAATTCCCCAGTATCCCTTCCCTATCCCAGGTAATTATTTGGTGCTGCTGTTCCTATGCACCCCAGAAGGGTCGTTTTGCTGCAGACGTTATTTTAGGAGAAAAGTAGATGCTATTAAATTTAACAAACAATATTTTAAGGGATCAGCCAACCTAATTCTGGCTTTCCACAGAAATCCTAGGTGGTGTCAGCATGAATGGAGCTGCCAGGGCTTAAGCAGAGAAGCACAAAATTTCCTTTGATGTTGAAAATCTTCCTTTCGGGGTAGCAGAAGTGTTTGCCGTCAGTGGTGGACTGGTTTAAGGTCCTGTCTTTTACCAACTGTCCTACCAAAATGAGCTTTACTGAAAAACAGATGAAAATGGAGAAATTTTAGGAATGGAAAGTGCTGTGGTTTTTAATGGGGAAAACACTTTGGAGGTGCCTTGAGTTTTTGATGGGAAATAAAGGCTCAGTTTTTCAAGGGGTGCAGTTGGAATGTCACAACATAGCCATGGATTGGTGCAGGGCAAGCTCGAGCTTCCATCAGGACAGGAATTCCAGCACCAGGTGCAGGGTGGGATGAGGAGCACCAGGGAGTCCCCAGGCCCTCAGCTGTGGGAAGAACCATTTCCCCCACCTCCCCCCAGGAGCTCCTCTTCATCCTGGCTCTCCAGACACATTCCTAATTCCCAGTTCCTATTCCCAGTTCCCAGTTCCCATCCACATCCCCTTTCCCAGTTTTCCATTCCCACTTTTCCATTCCCAGTTCCCATTCCCATTCTCATTCCCAGTTCCCATCCCCATTCCCAGTTTTCCATTCCCAGTTCCCATCCCCATTCTCGTCATAGGGCATATGGGATGTTTCTTCCAAGGCTGGCAGGGAATGCCAGTACCTGGATGAAACTGGGGAAGAGAGATGGAGAGAGCAGAACTCAGAGACACAGGTGATAGCTTGTGATGAGAGAGATAAAGACATAAGCTTGGAGCAATCCTGCTGCCCACTGGGGGGAAAAAAATGGATTTTCGCCAGCTCTTGCTCCATCCCATAAGGGAAACAGGTCTGTTTGCAAAGGAAAAAGGGAGGTGAGGAACGAGCTGCCACTGTGTGGAAACTGGGCAGAGCAGAGGAGGGATGACAGCAGTGCCCCATGAAGCTGCCTGCCATGTGGTCACTGGAGGTGGCTCCTCTCCCCCGGTGTCACCAGGGCTGGTGCAGCAGTGGAGCTGAAAGGCCCCAGGGTTTCCTGGCAGCCCTTGAAGCAGCAGCTCTGAGCTGTGCCGTCATCTGCTGGCAGGGACAGGGCCAGCAGATAAAGGAGCACAGACCCTGTGGGGGCTGCTCTAATGCTGATCTGCACATCCTGCCTGCAATGAGGGGGGCTGGGGGTGCAGCCAGGTGATCCTGGGTCCCTCTGCTGCTCCCTGGCCTGGCTGGAGCAGCTCCTGCCCTGGGCCTGCCTCCTGGGTGTCCTTAACATCCCCTGTCCCCAGCAGAAGTTCCTGTTGCTTTAATGAGCTACTGGCACCACCATGGTCCTGAGCTCACTCCTGCTGGGAGACTGGGAGCCATGAAATCACAGACTGGTCTGGGTTGGAAGGGACCTTAAAGATCATCTTTCCTTGGGCAGGGACACCTCCCACTGTCCCAGGTTGCTCCAAGCCCTGTCCAACCTGGCCTTGGACACTTCCAGGGATCCAGGGGCAACATCTGCCAGAGCCTCAGCACCCTCACAGGGAAGAATTCCTTTCCAAAATCCCATCTAATGCTGCCCTCTATCAGTGTGCAGTCATTCCCCCTTGTGCTGTCCCTCCATCCCTTGTCCCCAGTCCCTCTCCAGCTCTCCTGGAGTCCCTTCAGGCACTGGGAGGGGCTCTGAGCTCTCTCTGGAGCCTTCTCTTCTGCAGGCAGAGCACCCCCAGCTCTCCCAGCTTTGCTGTAGAGCAGACGAGATCCAGCCCTCAAAGCCTCTTTGTGACTTGTTTGAGCAGGTCCAAGTCCTTCTTTTTCATGCTGATAATTTTTAAAATACCAAAAAACTACCTACACTTGTTAAACCACCCCAGAGACAAAGTGTAAAGCAGGGAGGGGTGGGGATGTCTGGGGTTGCATCTCCCCTGCTGGAACCAGGATGGTTTTTCCTGTGCTGCTGGTGGCTCTGGGTTTCCAGGAGGTTGTGACTGAAGGATTTGCTCCAGGCTGTCATGTAGTGCCCAGCAAGGCTGGATATGGGATGGGGGTTGGTCCATCCTGCTGGAGCATCCTCCCACCCTCTCATCCACTTCACGTTTGTACAAGCAAAGGAAGGGATGCTTTAAGAGCAAAGGAGTTGGATCAGTGTAGGGAGGACATGTGGGAAATGCACAATTCCAACTGCAGCATTGATCCCAGACTGGAATGGGAGGTTGGCAGTAAAATGGGTTGAGATCACCCAGTTATCCTTAAAAACCAGCTCAGGAAGCCCCTGCTTGGTACTGATCAGTATCAGAGTGAGCTGTAAAACTTGACATGCAGCAGAAGGGAAAGAAATCTACAGGTGGGGGAAAAGTCTTTTCTCTAAAAAAGAAAAAACAGCCTAAAAAATGAAAAAAAAAAAAAGCAGCTGTTCTTTTTTCAGTCTATCTCTAGCCCAAGGTCTTGCCGAGGGGATGGAAAACCATTTCAAAAGGTGGAAGAAAAAGTGTTCCTTTCATCAATGATGGTAACAGAGCGGGCTGCAAACTCAGAGCATGTGTTTTGTTTGATATTAAAGCACTTTTGGGGCAAAAGAGACTTTCCTGAGAGAATATGGAGCACTTTAATGAAGGAATGTTTGCTCCAGCAGAGAGGGGGCTCTCTCAGGGCTGCAGGATGTGGGCACTGGGACCTCCAGGGATGGAGCAGCCACAGCTTCTCTGGGCAGCCTGGGCCAAGGCCTCACCCCCCTCCCAGGGAGGAATTTCTTCCCAATAACCAATCTAAACGGAGCCCCTTTCAGCTCTTTTTAATTTCGTTTGTGGACTTAGAAAGCATGACCAAAACGACACAAAAAAATACCAAACCAAAGAAGTTGCAGCACTCAATAATTACTTTTATTTCTTTTTTCCTTTATCTTTTTGCCCAGCTTCTCTCCTTGATTTTCTGATTTGACTGGAGATATCTGGAGATATCTTGGGAGCAGCGCTGTGATTTTTTCCCCCCCTCTTTTTTCCCCTGAGGTACAGCTTGTCTCTTCGCCCAGTGATGTTAATGGATTGCTCTCCACCCTTTGGATGCAGTGTGGAAGTTGTAGGAGCTCTTGGCAGGGATAATTTATTTCAAGGATAGCCCTGAACCCCAGAATGAGAAAATCTGAGCTCCAAAATGATGGCCTGAGTAAAATTGCAGCTGTAGTGCCAAGCTTGCTCTTCTCCCCACCCCCTCCACCCTGATAGATGTGCTGGGTCAATGGAATATTATTCCTTTAAAGATTCATGTGGCACCACTTTGAAATTTTTAGGAGGGAGGAATCAGGACACTCATGAGATTTAGCTCATCCTGTCCAATATTACTGCTACCAGGGTAGCTCCTCTGGTATTTTAGGAAATTTTACCATGGGTCCCTGGAAGAGGAGCCCATTGTCAAACAAGGCACGAGGCCTCTGCCATGGAGAATCTCAACTCTCAACTAAGGCAGAGAAATCCAGAATTAAAAGGAGCCAGTAATATTAAAGTCAAGTGGCACCTGATGCTGTGGTCCCCACTGAATTCTAATGCTCTTGGAAAGCAGAAAATAAAGAAAGATACTTATGGCAGCTAAAACAGGGAATGGCCCAGCTGGAGCAGGGATGAAACTGGAAAGAAAATGTCCTGGTGGTGCTGTCCCAAAGCCCATTAATCACAAACTGTGGCTTTGGGAAGAAACAAAGATACCAAAGGCATTTTGGCAATAATAGAATCATTCTCTATAAAATAGAAGCCTCTCTTTTCAGAGAGACAGTTTCACTATTTTTGGGTAAGAGAAAATATCAAAATTTTGGCAGAGAAAATCTCAACAAATGGTAGAATGGCACTTTTCATGACGCTCAGATTTGTTCCCAAGGAATCACAGAACCATTCACATTGGAAAAGCCCTCCAAGACCATCAAGTCCAGCTGCTGCCCAAGCCCTGAACCATGTCCCCAAGCACCACATGCACAGGGCTGTGAAGGGGTGGGGACTCCAACCCTATGCCAGTGCCTGCCCACCCTTTCCAGGAAGAAATTTCCCCCAATATCTAATCTAAACCTCCCTTGGCATGGCCTGAGGCCACTTGTTCCTGTCCTAGATCTCAGCCCTTCCCCAGCACCTCACCCCCAGCGCTGCTCCCAGCCCTGTCCTGCTGTCAATGCCAAGATTTCCTTACTTCTGCCTCAGTTTCCCCACAAGCAAACTCCAAATCACTGATCTCAGTTTAACCAGATGGAAGCCTCAGAGGTGGCAGCCATGGTACTTTTTTGGCAGCTCTAACCTTGCCAAGTGGCTCGTCCTGTGTTAATCTGCATGAAATGGAAAGGTCACTCCAGCTGTGTTATTCTTAGGCACAAGGATTATTATTGCAGTGGAAATGGAAAGTAACCTGAAAAGATGAGTTGAAAACACAACACAATTACCTGGGTTTCAGGGAAAACAAGGAATTGCTCAAGTCTTGACAGCAGCTTTCCTTCCTCCTCTAAGGATGGATTTGATCCCAGGGTATTATTAACAGTCTCATCAAGGGATGACTCTGAGGAGGCTCTGCTCAGCAGAGGGATGCCTGGGATGCTGCTGGGTCATGTTGATTTCTGGTGGGCCAAGCTTTTACATCAATTTGGGACTTTTCCCCTTTTCCTTCTCAAGAAGGATGTTGGAAGTGGTTTCATGGCCAGGCCTATTGGGTCTCAGCTCAAACACTGCAGTAAGAGCCTTGTCCATGGAAACAAAGTCATTTTTCCTTCTCTTCAACTGGCTGCAGAATCATGGAATGGGATGGAGGGGACCTTAAAGCCCATCCAGTTTCATGCCCTGCCATGGGCAAGGACACCTTCCACTATCCTAGGTTGCTCCAAGCCCTGTCCAACCTGGCCTTGGACACTTCCAGGGATGGGGCAGTCACAGCTTCCCTGGGCATTTGCTGTGCCAGGGCCTCCGCACACTCATAGGGAACAATTTCTTCCCAATATCCAATGGAAAGCAACAAATATCTCACTGGAAACACATTTAATGTGATTTGGGAGGGGTTTGCTGTAGATCCACATGTTGCTGATCTCCCCTGTGGGCTCAAACCCAAGGAGGCAGGTGTCACATCCACCCTGAGGTGCTTCTGCCTTTTGGAGAGATGTTCTGAATTGGGGGTTCTGTTGAGCTTTCTGGAGGCATTTCAATTTTAAATTTAACTAAAACCTTGCATTTAGATTTTCTTGGGATAAACAAGATGTTTTTTGGAAGCTCTTGCCCATTCTTGTCCTGGGAGCAAGAACGATGGAATCTGTGTGAAGGGACCCACAGAATCATCCAGTCCAACTCCTGAAACTGCGCAGACACTCTAACAATTCTCCCCATGCCTGGGAGCATTGTCTGAATGCTCCTGGAGCTCTGGCAGCCTTGGGGCTGTGCCCATTCCCTGGGGAGCCTGTTCAGTGCCCAACACCCTCTGGGGGAAGAACCTTTCCCTGATCTCCAGCCTAACCCACCTGACACAGCTCCAGGTATTCCCTGGCTCCTGTCCCTGGTCACAGAGTGCAGAGATCAGATCTGCCACTTGGGAGGAAACCGTGGCTTGGGATGAACTCTGTCCTCAGTCTCCCCTTCTCCAGACTAAACAGACCAAGTGCTTTCTGCCTCTCCTTGTCTGGCCCTTCCATACCCTCCCCCATCTTCGTGTCCCTCCTTTGACCCTCTCCAATGGCTTTAGGTCCTCCTCAAGTTGTGCCACCCAAAACTGCCCCCACTGGATGGGCAGGAATGACCCTGATGGTGCCAGATCCAGGCTCTGGGTTCTGGATCCCTCCATTCCCTAAGCCATAACTCTGCCAAAGGGAGTCATCCTACTCTTTTCTATGCCAGGTTGTTTATATGGAAGTGCTGCTGCCCAGACCTTCCCACCCCACTCTGTGCAGAGGCACAATGGGCTGGAGGCACAGAGACACCTGGGGCTGGAGTGCGATTTGTGGGAGCTCTGGAGACGTGTTTTTGCATCTCAAGTAAATTTGGATGCCAGTTATACCATTCTGATGTGGAATACCTCCTCTCCTCTTGTGCCTCTGTGCCTGGGGAGTCTTGCACTTCCACAGACGAGTGTAAACCCTACTCTGACTGGGAACGAGTCTGGAGCTGTTCTGGATTTCCTGCTGGAGGAAACCCTGCTGCCTAGTGCTGTGATTAATGGTGCTAAGCCCTGAATTTGAGGAACAGCTGCTGCCATGATCAGGCCTCCAAATGAGGTGCCAAAGAGCAACGAAGCAGGGAAGCCCCCAGATCCCGGAAGGCTGGAAACAGGGAACGCTGTTGTGCTGCCCCAGGGTGTAAACCCAGATAAACTCTGCATGAGAACAGCACAGGCCAGGAGTGGGGATTTTCTTGGTGAATGACCAGGATCCATCAGTGCCACAGCAGTTGTAGTTCCAAATTCCCCCCTGACACAGCATTTCCCGGGAAGCTGCGCACAACCAAAGGTGTTTAGCAGAAAAACCCAGCTGTTGTTTCTGCTCCTGGATGGGAATGCTGTGAGCTGTCATCTTGGCTTTCTCTCTTTTATTATTTAAAAGACAGAGAACAAATAAGAGAAAATGAACTGCAAATAATGACTAACAGCACTTCCAGCCCAAATATTTGCTCGCATAATCAGGCGGAAACTTTGAAGTCTTGCGGAGGATTCCGATGCTGTTCCTGATCCAGCTTTGGCCCAAACCCAGATGGGATGCTCCTCTCCCAATGTCAATGCTGGGCACTGAGAGCTGCATTCAGGACTCCCCATCCTCTCCTGATCCTCAGAGAATTATGGGCTGACAAAAAAGTAGTGTAGCCCAAGGTGTCGTAGTGGATCTCCTGTCTGGGATCTTCCTGCAGCCCCAGGAAGTTGTGTCCCTCTTGGACATATTTCCAGCATCTCTGCTGTCAAGCAGGGTTAATTGGGTGTGTTTATGGTCTTCAAGTTTGAGATTAAACCAACATTACCCAACCCATTCTTTCTTTTTTGTTTTCTTTTTTCTTTCCCAGTTTGAACGCTGGAAGCTGAACCTGATTTTCTCCCAGCCATGCAGGATTGAGCAGAGACATTCTGGTCACTTGGCTTTGCCAGCAAAACAGCACAAAATCTCTGACATCCTTGCAGTGTCAGGTGTTTTAGAACCCCCTGGAAGCATAGGAGCTGTAGCCCACTGCAAGGGGAGGTCTCCGATGGAGATGTTGCAGCCAGATCCATAACCTGGTCTGAGATTGCCAACTGTTTGACCTTGGGTTTCACGAGACCAGAGGAGCCACCCAAAGTGTGGACTTTGACCTGGTATTTTAAGCACTGTAGAATTCCAGAATATCCCAAGCCAGACCTGCAAGCATCATCCAATCCAACTCCTGACCCTGCACAGACATCCCACTAATCCCACCCTGTGGTTGAGAGCATTGTCTAAATATTCCTGTTCCCGTGCCCAACATCCTCCCAGGGCTCATTCTGAACTTCCAAGCAGGCCAAGCCTGAAGCAGAAGGATTTGTATCTTTTTCCACTGAATATAATTAATGATTTCACTCCTTGTAATTAAGGAAGGGCAATTAAGAGTGATACGAGAAGCAAGGCAGCATTTGGCATTTCCAGAAAAACATAAACCTGCGATTTAGGCTTTAATTCCAGCAGTGGCCAGACCTTTCGTGGCCATTAAAATATCAGGAGATCCTGTCGAATGCTGGGTGCTGGTGATTTATGATCAAATCTAACGCGCAGGTAGCAGGTGGCATTTCCACACTTCCTGCGGGGAATATATCCCAAAACGTCAAATAAGATTATCTGTCTCCTTCCATTGGAGAAAAATGTGTGAGAAAGGCACTGGCGGAAGAGGAGGAAGGAGGGGGAGAATGTTTGCTCTATTTTAAAATTATTATTTCAGCTTACAAGTGTTGAGGTAGCTGCAAAAATTCAGAGGTGTAAAAACCCAGAGTAACAGGGAAATGTCACTTACTCCTTGTTGGCACCCTTTTCTCTCTGTCTCCCAACTTTTGCCCATTGGAGAACACCCTTTGTAGACAAAATCTTTGAAGCCTATAAAGCATTATGAAGAATTTTAGGCTTTTTTTCCCCTAATATGTAGTTTTGGAATGAGAACTATCCTGATATATTGTTCCAAATTAATACTTACAAAGAAAGAAATACATCATGATTGTGATTTTTTTTTTTCCACTGATATTTTTCCTCAAAAGACATTAAGTCATTACCTGTCCTGACTTTACAGGTTTGGAAACCTCACCTTCAGATTTATTGCCCAATCCACTTGAAAACTGATGGGATGCAGAGTAAACCCAGCTATTCCCAGTCCCCAAAAAGATAAACCCTGCTAGTTAGGATCCTGGTGATGATGAGGATTGATTGATTGTTATTTATTATTATTGCACTGATGCTGGTGGTACCCCTGGGCTGGGGAAAGCTTTTTTCTTTTATTTCCCCACCAGTCCTAATAAATTATTTTTATTGCTGTAGGGTCATCCCAACAAAGCTGTGCTGACATGCTGTTGTCCTGGCCTTTCTCCAGCATTCCCAGGAGGATTGCTGGTGTTTATATCTTCCTACCACCTCTGTTCCTTGGAGCAGAGGATGGTTTATCTCCTGTTTTAAAGAGCTTTGCCATATTCCAGTCCTTCCCTAAATCTCTGGTGCCCATTAATGAGATTTGTTCTGTATTGGAGCTGAGCTGACAGATGGGCAAGGACAATGTCCTGGAGTTTGGGATAGGTGGAGTGAAAAGAATAATTCTTGTGGGACCATTTCTGCTTGGTGAGCATTTTCAGAACATCTCTAGAAGTGCCGGCCTCTTTTGCCTCTTGTTTTCCCCTTGTAAATCCCGCCTGAAGAGGGATTTCAGCTCAAACTTTCAGCTTCCTTTGACCTGAGCAGCTTGGGGCAAACCTGGGATCAAACCCAGGAAGTGAAAGGGGTTTATTACCAAAATAAATTCAATTGAGAGATTTTGGTGACAATAACCAAGTACTCTGCAAAGTGATTGTGCTTGAAAGCAGAGCAGCCCCAGCTGAAGGTTTTGATGATAAACCTGAGAAATATGGCAGGGTTTGACCACCAGGTCCCTCTCAGCTTCTTCCAGAGGTGGAACAGATCCACCCAGCCTGGAAAATGCCATCAGCAAGGCAGGGCTTTCTTTGAGCTTTGCATCTCCCTTAAGGAAGGAGGGAGGTTTCCAAAAACTTCCCAGACTACTCCAGGTGAAGCTTCCCATCTTCAGACACTCTATTGCATCCTGTGACATCCAGAGGTGGTTCAGCTTCCAAGTCAACTTTTCCTTGTCACCCTGGCCCCAGAGGAGAAGTTTTCTTTAACTGCCCATCCAGTTTAATTTTGGTTTTGACAACTGCCACTTGTCTGATTTAATCCAGCTCCCTGCTCTGCCATGCCTTGAGGATCATGGTGGGATGTGAATGGTGTGTCAGCTGGGACACATTCTGTTTCCCAGGGACATCCCAGGAATGGGCTCATCCTGGCAAAAAGGGCTCGCCATGAGCAAGTAACCAAACAATCAGGAGCCTCATGAACAGTGAGGTTACACCTCAGGGGCCTGGGCATGAGTCAGGTGATCCCTGCCTTCCTCCCCTTCCATCTTTCCATCTTCTCCTTTCCTCCCACCCCACGCCTCTTCACTCATCTCCTCCGTTCCGCAGTTAATGCACGCTTTTGTAGGAACCTTTCATCACTGCCACTTTTCCCGCTCGCCCCTGATCCGTGTGAAGGAACGAGGATGTCACTTGTTGGGGGCCGGGGAGGGGACCCTGGTGGCAGATGGCAGCAGGGCTGGGCTGGGGCTCATCCATCACCATCATGACAGAGCGGGGCGGCCACTGCCGCTTCCCAGAGGATCAGCATTCCAAGGGTGAGCCCAACCAGGTAATTGCTGGAGAACAAGAGGCATTTTTCACCACTGACATGGAGGAGGGGGACTGGGCTGGGCTGTGCTAATGCCACAGTGAAGGATGAATTCATCATGGGTTCTCCTTTTTTCCTTTTTTTTAAATCCATCCTGCTTTGATCGACGCTGAATTATTCCCAAATGCCAAGCATCTGGTGAGTCTACAGCAGAAACCTTTCCAGCTGCTGAGGCGCCGGGAAGCAGCCAGGCTGTGCCAAGATCCTGCTGCTCTTGTCATTGTCATCTTCATCACTGAAGTCAAAGGGTCACAGAATTTCCACCCCCATCTTCCAGGGGTTGTGGTTTGGGTTGTGGTGCTGCAGCAACATTCCCTTGTCCGAGATCCAAAAAGATCCAAAAGAGATGTGGGAAGTGAGGAGCCCATTTCCCACTTTCCAATCCCTGCTTCCAGCAGGAACAGTCACCTGTGCCAGAGCTTCACTCCTGCCAGATGCCAGTCAAGAAACCTCCAGAGGCTTTGTCATTTGGGGACCTCATGCAGGTGGCAGTCCCACAGGATGGAATTGCAGTGACATCGCTCCCAGTCTGCTCCAAGGTTTTTTGGTGCTCACGCTGCTCTGGCTTACTCAAGTTTGTTGTGGTTGTGCTTGGATGCCACCCAGGGCTGTCACTTAGACAAAAATAACACCAAAAATGTTTACCAGGCACTGGCTCGTGGGCTCAGTGCAAACTTAGAGGGGACCCCAATGTGAGGAGAGAAAAAAATAAATTGATCAAGGAGGGTTAAAAAAAAAATCATCTGTTCCCCTCTATTTTTAGTTTTAGACATTTGCAGAATCCAGCCAGTTCTGAAGCTGATTTCTAAATTTATTCCATCCCTTTTTAGAGAACTTTCTGCATCTTCTCCCCCTAATTTAAGTCTCTTTTCAAGTATTTTTAAAAGTGGCAGTCGAGGCCAACTTTGCCTATTGAAGTTATCTCACATTTGTCTTTAGGAAAGAGCTAATAAATCAAGGCATTATCATGGGAATTGGCAGGACTATCCAAATCTTTATGCAGCAAAATTCAGTCCTAGGTTTCAGCTTTGATTTGCAAACAAATCCTAAATGCTGCCATCCTCCCCAGAATGTATTCTGTGTTGGGAAGCACAGAATTTGGGATGGTGTCAAGCAGAAATTAAAATGCTTTAATTCCTCATATCCCCCTGGTCTGCCAGAAGTCATTCCTACAGCATAGAACCATTGAGAGTTTTGGGTTCGAAGGGACCTTAAAGATCATCTTTTTCCAGACCTGTTCCACAGTCATTCCTCTAATTTCAGCCATTCAAAGCTGAGGCTTTAGGACTAAATTCACTAAACTCAGTGGCTCCCTTGTATTCCAAAGGGAGAGTGGCACCAGCAGCACTGGTTTCTGCTCTCACTTCAGTCAGGGTGCTCCATTTCCTCACGACCACGTTTAGGGACATGCATCCCCTCAGTATTCATTCTCCCTCCTCATGTTTTCCAAGCAATCTCCTCTGTTTTCCTTTGCTCCCTGCCCCTGCAGTCCTCAGTTTACTCTGCCTGAATCCATTCTGGCCGAGGCAGGAGGAGCTATTCCCTTCTGTCAACACTGACAGAGCAGACCTGATTCCACTCGCTCCATTCCCACTCCTGCTTCTCCCAAGATGGAAGTTATTCATTCACAGGGTAGAGAGACAACTGTATTCCTTCCTCTTCCTACTTATGGAATATTTTGACATTTCTCCATGTCTGTTTTGATTCAGTCCCATCTTTAAATAAATATCTGCCTTTCTCATGGGAAGAATTCCAGGAGCTCCTACCCGGGATGTGTCTTTCCAGTTGAGTTGTCTCTGTCGGAATATTGAGGAAACAGGGAGAGGTTTGGGGGGATTTTTTTGGGGGGTTTGGGCAGAGCCACACCAGAGCAGCATTCCAGAGGTTTGCACTCCCCATCCTCTGTGTTTGGTTATCATCTAGACAAAGACTTTCAGTGTTCAGGTAAAAAGGAACAGCACAATTTTCCAAAGTGGAGACAGGGTGGAATTCCTGGGTTTAGTGGAATGCTCTGCTAGGAAGCAACAATGGGAGGATTCTTCCAGCCATGAAAAGAAGCAATTCCCAGACTTGGGGAAAGGGAGTTTTTCTGGCTGTCCTTCTCAGCATTGTAGTTTTGGAGTTTGGGAATTTCTGGATATTGCTCATGAGGTGCTTGGCTTCTACTGAGCAGGAGAGGGCTCTGCTTTTCCTTCAGCCCAGGCTTTGGCATCTCCTGGATCCCTGGAGAGATTTCCAAGGCCCATTTAAAATACAGAGGGCAGAAAAGTGTCACTCATTGCCTCATCCAGGATGTCCTGTGAAAGCCAACCCAGCTGCCAGGTGGGAACCTGCTGGTGCTTTCGTCCCTTCCCAGATTTCCAGGCCAGGTATCCTGCGGGGACCCAGAGCACCAACAGTGACAATTTGTGACAGGCTGTGATTTGTTGTAAAACAAGCCAAAGAGCCTTAAATGCCTCCAAAGGCTGGAACACAGGCATCCTGTGGGATGTGGCCCTCTGGCAGGTGGGGCTGTCTGCTACTGGTGGTTACTGCTACAGCGCAAAGTCCAAGGAGGAAGTTAGGAATACCCAAAATTACCGGTCTCAAGGGATATCCAGCTCCAGGTGGCACCTGCAAAGACCAGTGGGATGTTCCCTCCCTCTCATTTATGCACCTCCCTGCCCTGGGCCACGTGGGAAGTGCTGGTGCTGCCTGGAGCCATGACAATTCCCACCTCCCCAGGAGCCCCTCACACCTTCTCATCACCTTATCAGCCAAGCCACGGGTGTCCTCCCCTCCCCGCAGGCCTGGGGGATGGACTCTCACTTCCCTCAGGAAGGCTGGATCTGTGCAGATGGGCTTTCATTCGGCTTTAAACCTGAGTTAGACTGGTCTCAGCTGACTCTCGGGTCTGTATCCCATCTGGGGAGCTTCCCAGTGTTTCAAATCCATAGGAAAATGAAATTATCAGTGGCTTTGCAGCAGGTTGTGGTCAGCAGCCCTGATGGTGCCATGTATTTTGGATTGTGTATTAAATACCTGAATTTTAGCTACAATTTCTGCTTTAATTATGGTGAGGTTATCACCCTGCTGTAAAGGTCTTTGAGCTTTCCCTGAAGCATCTGGCTGGGACTGGATGGAGTTTTCCAGGCTCTTTCTAACACCCATGGGGAGCACAGAGCAGAAAACAAAATGTTTTATGCATATTGAAAAACAACTCTTTTAGAAATTAATCTTGGTACTTCCTAGGTGTCAGCACTCCTTATATTTAAAAGAAAAAAGACATCCTTTCCCTCATTTGAATGTTGTTTTAGCCTTATTTTCTCGCAAACTTTTATTTAAAGAAGGGTTGGATGGTTTTAGGGGAGAACATCTGGTTTGGTGTATCCAGACTGCTGAGAGATTTTCCTGGACCAGTTTGTAAGTGCACACACCCAAAAACAAACCTTAGGGTGGGTTAGTCCATGGCATTCCCAAGCCATTCCCAGCCCACACAGCTCATGGCTGCTTGCCCAAGCTGTGCAGGAGGACAGCTCATGCCTTCTCCTCCCCTTCCCTTGCTGGCAGGAGCAGATCTCCTGTGGAGAGGAAGGTCTGGAAGAGAGGATGGGCACCTCTGGAGTGTGCAGGGTGTGAGATGCACTCAGCCCCCTCAACCCAACCAGAAGTATCTTGGTACAGGCTCCAAAGGTGGCCAAGAAGTCCTTTAGGAAGCCCCCAAAGGAGAAGAAATACCCAGAGAAATATTGGTGCTTTAGGGCTTGGATCCCCAATCCTGTCATTAACACAAGAACAGCGGTGTCTTTTCCAAGATTCATTTCTCAAGGAGCAAAGAACCTTGTGGGTTCAAGGAGTCTGGTGCACACCCTTCCCCCTGTGTCCAACCTGGCTACCAGCCAACCACTTTGTCCCACAGTTTTGGTCGTCGTCCAGGTGAGCTCTCATGTGCATTGCTGGGCAGCAGGGTCGGGATCTCCCCTTGAGATGGGACATTCCTGGAGAGACCTCTCTGTTAATGACAGATCTTTGGATCAGACTAATTCCAGTTCTCTCCACTCTGCAGCTGACTGCACACCAGTGACTCTCCCCTGGAGCTGGGATACCTCTCAAGGTTTGAGATTCCCTGCCTGGACTGAGAAATCCTTCCTTACCCCAGGCAAAGAGATTCTGTACTCCCAGATCCGTGGTAAGCTGCTTGTAGCAGGTGACTCAACACCACAGAAATCCATGTGGTTAATTCCTGTAGACGTAAACTGTTGTCCAAGACTGGAACTAAGGTTGGGCTTAGCCATGTTTTAGCTCCATCAGGAGCTTAGAAAGTGAGAGGTTGTACTCTGAACTCCATGGCTCAGTGGGAGAGTCTCTTTACCCTTTCCATTTTCAGACTCTGTGTAAATAATTTTTACATCAATTTTCCCTTGTATCCATGTAACGAAGCAACTTTCTCATTGCACTTTGTTGTATTTTTATAAGTCCATCTTAAAAGTATTTTTGCTAATGATGGTGATTCTTTGAGCAGCCCTAAATCCCTCATTCATGACAGAGGGAGGGCTGGTCCTTCCCGCTCCCACCCAAACAACACCACATCCAGCAGGAAGGAACAGCTTTAGCTGGAAACATCCCCAGCTCTGCTGCGCTCAGCAGTGCCATGGTCACTGATTCCAGGGGAGCTCATGAAACAAATAACAGGTTCCTTCTTTTTTTTTCCTTTTTAACTGGAAACTTAGGAGCAACAGGTCGGTGTTTCTCCTCACATATGCCTCCCATCGTTGCCTTTTGTTGTTTTGGCTGCAGCTTTCCTCGCAGAGCCCCACGAGCTCACCGAGCAGCAGATGGCCTCCTCCTTGCTTCATTTCCAGCCCTCAGTTTTTCCCACACTAAACCAGACTTTTTCAGGCACTACTAATCCCCTGTGACTGTCACTGCTGGAGAAAAGCATTAATAACTCCAGTTATCCTGGAAATATCTGTCACCCACATTTGTTTTGCGTTTCCCTTTGGGTAATCACGCTCCAGATCTAATTACTGCCGAAATTTCTTTTGCTCCGATGAGCGGCATTTTGGGTTCCCTCCCCGGCTGGGTGGAAGTTTGACTCTGCCGATGGGGGGAGATCCATGTTGATTTACACCAGCTGAGGAGGCGCTGCTCCACGTCTTCATTCCGCGTGTGGCTCGGGGTTGTGGAGATGGCGGTGATGGATGGCTGCAAAAACCACGGGAGTTGTGCTCGTCCAGAGCAAGGAAGCCCAGGAAAAGCAGGGACAGACTTTAGTTGGGATGGGTGAATTTAGGGTGAATTGCTGGGAGAGCAAAGATAAAGGAAAAGGGGTTTTCATCCTCTCCTCTGGCAAGGAGCCAGAGCCACCCCTGTGACAGCAGTGGCAGCTCCTGTGACATGGGTTCGGTGACACAGGGCGGGGGTGTCTCCCATTGTCACACACGTCAGCCAGGGTGGCATTTGGGAGCCACTGTGACAAGGACAGAGCCAGAGCTGGCTGGGTTTTCCTCCTCCTCGGCTGACTCACATCAGGGCTGAGCTTTGGGAGCACGCAGGAGAGCAGATGGCAAATCCCCGAGTCCCTGAGGGAAGGAGCGCCGGCTGCCCGGCGGCTCTCCCGCCTTCCGCAGGTTTCCATTCAGATTTTATGGATCAGCAATGACACACGCGTGAGGAGCCAGCTCCTCCCCCACCTGCCACAAACGGGCACCGCTGGCACCATCCCGTGGGAGCGTCTGGTACCCAGAGATGGAACAGCCAGCACTGGGGGAACTGGCCAGACTGGGAGAATGCAACCTCACACTAAACCTCTGAATAAAGCGGTGGAAAGGGATCTCCTAGGATGGAAGTCACTAGGGCTGGGATAAGGGGAATGTGGGGATCAAGCAGGGAAGGAGGGAGCAGGGCTGGGAAGGTGGCAGGGCCAGGGTGGCTCTGGTTTTACACACAATTCACACACACAGCTGGGACTAGGATGGGCTCAGGAGCAGACCAAATAGGACTACTGGAAATGGCTGTGGAAAAGTCCATGGCGCCAGGATAAACACAGGACTACTGGGAATGGCCATGGAAAAACCCATGGCACCAGGATAAACACAGGACTACTGGGAATGGCCATGGAAAAGCCCATGGCACCAGGATAAACACAGGACTACTGGGAATGGCCATGGAAAAGGCCATGGCACCAGGATAAACACAGGTTATGGTTCCTAACAGAGGGATGTGGGACAAGGAGCACATACATGAGCAAAAACCCCCAGTTATCCCGCAGGGACCAGGACTGATGGCATCGTGTGACCTTCAAAGGGACTCGGGCACAGGACACCAACCACAGCACTGGGGCTGGAAGTCTGCAACAAGAACTTCAAGCAATTGTAAATCAATGGATTTCGGATCTTCACTGGCTTAGCTTTAGCAGCTGAGGCCATGGAAGAAAATTGATGTCCTGGACAAAGCTCAACCAATCACTTCCACCTACAGAGAGGCAGAAGAAATTGATATGTTAACCACAAGAAGAAAGAGGGAAGGATTGGGTTTCGCTTGGTTTGCTCCCCAGCAGTATCCAGGACATGAGTGGAGAGAAAGGGGCTGTTAAAAAATGCAAGGAATGGGGAAACAAAGGAGAGACAAGATGTCTTTTCTTTTTTCCTTAATTAATCTTGGGAGGTGATGACAGCAGAGGATGAGGAATGGGAAGTAAATGCTCTGCTAACAGCCTTTCATAGAGATCCCTCCGTTTGACAAATGAGCTCAAAGCCACAGGCCTGGAACCAGAGCTCTGCCAGCACATCAGGGAGAATTCAGCGGTCAGAGGCTTGGAGCAAAGGGTTGGGAGAGGAAAACCACTCAGATCCCAGATCCACTCAGCCTGCTTGGGACTTGCTCAAATATTTACTGTGCTGGTGCCTTTCCTGCATGTCTGAGGGCTACCTCTGCTCCAGCTGCTCTCCCATGCCATAGGAGGTGCCTTTAATTGGAATTTTAGCAGCCAGGATCTGACCAAAACTTCAGTGCTCCACCACTAGTGCTGGATCCAAGATCTATTTTGCACCTTCCATGATTTTATTTTATTGCTCTGGAGAAATTTATTGATTTTTTTTTTTTTTTGTGTGCTTTTAGAGGCACTAATTCCAGCCCACATCAGAGAGGGATCCCAGGCTACATCAGAGAGATCTCATGAGGACAAATATAGGAAAGGCTGGGAATATATTAAAGGTGGACAGCAGCAATTGCAACATTTTGTGGGACAAAATAAGAAGGAAGAAATAGAAGAAGGAAACAGATGAATAGGAATGATATCAAACAGAATGGAAGAAAAAGAAGAATAGAATAGAATAGAACAGAACAGAATAGAATAGAATAGAATAGAATAGAATAGAATAGAATAGAATAGAATAGAATAATAATAGTCTAGAAAAATAGAATTAGAGTAGAATAAGAATAATTAAAAGGCTTTTTCAACACAATAATCCTACATTTGGGAGGTACTGTCTTTTAATTTGGTCATCATTGTATTTCTGGCATTTTGATTCCAAGACCTGGAGATAATTTTTGGTTTTTTTTTTTTTTGCTTGGATTCTTATTATTCCTCAGAAAATTAGGGCTGGAGCTGACAGTGATCACCTGAGAGCAGCTGGAGACATGGAGCTGTTATTCCCCTGGGACAATCCCAGCTATAAACTTTATTGCCCTATAAAGAGGAACCTGCAACATCAGAGGCTTTTCAGGGATCAATAAAATCAACGTTAACTAAATTGTCAGCAGTCACTCTCCCCTCCCCCAGCCTGCTCTGCTGTTCTGTTCCAATTAGGCTAAACTGGGACTCTGGATTTTGGGTGGAAGCCAAACTGTCAATTCCATAATCGGTTATGAACAATGTAAGCAGTGTCTGTCTAATCTGTAAACTACCAACTCGTCTGAGAGGCTCCTGTAATGATGCTGAAACAACCATTGGCTTGGGAATTATTCATGTCTGGAAGGAGGTGGGGGGGAAAAAAATTCCCCTTTGGGAACTGTTGATCGTAAAATCTCAGAATGATTTGGGTTAGAAGAGACCTTAAATATTGTCTTGCTCCACCCCCTGCCATGCCAGGGACACCTTCCACTATGCCAGGTTGCTCCAAGCCCATCCAAGCCGGTTCTGGCAGTTTAAGGGGCTTCAAAACCCTCTGCAACCTCTTCCCTTAGGGTAAATAGGAAGAAAATGTGGAGGGGCAAAGGGGGAAATTCAAGGTGAGATGGATTTCAGATATTTTCAGGGACACAGCTTGGTGCCTTGTACTCTGTAAATAGGGTGGGGGCAGAGCTGGGGCACCCAGGGGCTGCTTGGTGTCAGGTGTGGGTGAAGTACCTGGGATAAATCCTTCATCCCTCACGAGGAATGTGTCAGCCACTCTGGAATATTGGAGGCAGCCAAAAATTCCCTGCAGAGAAGGAACTGCAGGACACACATGAATCCACCACAGCAGGGGCATCGTTTACCAGGTGTGGAATGCAGACATCTCCCGAGGAAAGAGAGCTCTGCTGGCGAGGGGCAGAGGGAAATGGGGCAGGAAAGCCAAGGAAATCCCACTGACCCCGAGGTGTCTCCATGGCAAGGCCCTGTGTCTGCAAACTGAGCAGCAAAACCAGCCCGGTGGAAACAACGGGGGCTGCCTGGTACGAGGGTAGGGCCAGAAGCACGATTTTGGGGGATTTTGGAGGAAATTTCACAATGTGAGAGAGCTGAGGTCTGAGCCTCCACAGAGTCACTGGGAATGGGAGGTGAGTTTTGGGGAAGAAAACACAATTTTTCCCCCACTCACCACATGTGAAATTCTGGAAGGATTTACCAAATCTTAAATCCATCATTTCCCCTGGAACACATCTCCAAGGCTCTGCCTGCTCTAATGCCTTTCTTCATCTTCAGCAGCACAGGTAAGAATAGCAACGATAAAAAATTAAAAGCTACAATAAACATTATTGATGCCATCCCTAACGAGGCAGAGGGAGAGAAGGAAGAGGAGAGGATGCTGAGGTGATAAATATGGTGTGTCAGCCATAAATTACAGCCGTCATTAGGCTCCTACAGTGGGCCTTGACAAATTGTTTTGGGGAAGTACAAGCTGAGCTGCACCTTCCAGTCTCAGCTATTCCATGGCTGCACCTTAAAAAAAAAAAAAAAAAATCAATCCAATCGATTCTGTATCAATCTGAGATCCAGCTGGAATTGTGCTGGTATTGCTCCTGACCTGCTGGACTCCTTGGGAAGGATGAGGGGCTGTTTGCAGTGGCACTGGGTTGGATTTGGTGGAGTAAGGGAAGGAAAAGGCTGCAGGGCTCGCTGCAGGTCTCCAGCTGGGTTTGCAGGCTGCCATCACTCTGCTCACTTCTCCCAGTTCCAGGATTTGTGCTTTTTTGCCTAAGGGATGGGCTTTTCTTGGTTGGATGGGGATGCTGCCCAGCTGGGCCCTTTCAGGAGAGTCTCAGCACCCAAATCTTAGGGGATAGGAGTTGTCTCAGGTGATGAAGGGGCAGCAGCTGGTCCTAGAAGTCCCAATTCCGATGGCTGTATGTCCATATGTGACCCCCTGGGGGTACAGGATGTGCACCCCAGAGTTTTTTGTAATTCCACAGAATGCCAACCCCTCCTTCCCAACCTAATCCGTGGCCCTGGACTACAGCTGAACTCATGGTTAATAAAGAGGGCTTTGATGCCCTCAGGGTGATCCCACCTCTCCCTGTGCACAGAGATCACCGTGGATTTTCAGCTTCCAGCTCTCCATGCTCTCCTACCCCAGTTCTGAGTTTCATCCAGCCCCAACCCTTCCCACCCCTGCAGCTCCCAGGTGTTTTGCGTGGAGCAACAACTCCTGCACAGTTAAAGCACCCCAGGATTGCCCCCACCCCACACCTTATAGACCTCAGCTTGCAGGAAAACAGGGAAAAGGGGGAAAATCCATGTGCTGCTGTGGTCTTCACAAAAGCCATTCATCCCAGGGCTCTTCCCAACAAGCCCCAAATGAGATTCCTGCAGTGGATGATTTGTTTTGTCCTTCTCCTGCCGGCTCAGATTAATCTCTGCTCCTGAAGTAGTGGTGTCATTTCTGGGAGACGTACAGCGGCAGGAATCACGGAGCCCCATAAATTGGAGACAATTCCGGATCCATCCGTCTTCCTTCCCACTCTCCATCCCCACTCCTCTCCTCAGGGCAAGGGCAGGCCCTGCAGGCACTGCTGCAGCCGCTGCTTTGTGGACTAATAAATATTAAAAACCCCTCAGGATGGGAGAGGTTGGAACAACAGAGGGATTCTGGTGCTCCAGAGCAATTTGCTTTCTGCTGCTTTCCTTCCTTGTGCTCTGCTGAAGGAGCAGGATCGTGAGCCTTGGTGAAATGCCACATTCCTCATTTTTTTCCCCATGGCAGGCTTCTTTGGGAGAAAAAACTCCAAATAAAACAAAACAGTTTTGAGTATCTTACTGTAGCAGCTGGACTAAAGGGCTGGGGCTTCAGATGCAGGCAGCAAATGCAGGGTGATGGGATTTAATTGGGATGTGGGCGTGGATCTAGGGATGGAACAGGAGCAGAGGAGCAGGGATGCACTTGGTGCAAAACCATCCTGCACAATGGTCTCAGACCTGTCCCCTCTGAGCCCATAGAGTGGTAATATATGCCTTAAATATCATATAATGAATGAGACATAATAAATGAAACAACATAAAATCACTAAGGTTGGAAAAGACCTCCAAAGTCATCAAGTTCAACCTTCAAATCTGTGTATATGCATATATATTTCTGTCTTTATATACACACACACAAAATGCACATATAGAAATAGACAGACAGGTAGATATATTGCCCCTGGAAACAAAATCAAAGCCTGGAGGAGCCAGGAACACCACAATTTATTATTTATGGAGCCCAGGATGTGACAAGCCATACACAGGCCTGGCAGCAACAGCAGCCTCTCTCTTCAGGACTTCAGGAGCTTGCTCAGGCACAGAAAAACTGGAGGGAGAGCCCAGAGGGCTGCAGGGAGCCACTTAAGGCTGGCTGGAGGAAGGGGATGATGCTTTGGCACTCCCAAAAATCCAGCTGTTCCCTAAGTGCCCTGTCTGCACTCATCAGTGTAAGGCAGCATCACCCGTGGTGTCGCTCCTTCATTCCCAGAGCTGCCAGATGCTGCTGTCATGGGACACCGGGAGGGTGACAGCACTTGGAGGAGGACATGTCCCCTGTGGAAAGCTGTCACCTGCAGGTCTCCTCACCCAGACCAGGCAGCCACCCCCAAAAGGATAGCAAAAGGGCACCATTTCTCTGGCATTAATTTTGAAAGCTGCCTGTGCTCGCCTCAGCACCTGCCTGTCTCTGTCTGTTTGCCTCTGCTGAGAAGATTCATTACTTTGATGGATTTGTGTAATTTTTTCAAGTGCTTCAGGTGACAAACAATAAAACACACTTCACGCTCTGCTCCAAGGGGCTGGGGGAGCAGGGGACACTGCAGAGGGGATTTCTCCCAGGAAAAGCTCATTCATCCCACAGTTTGGGCAGAGCAACTCTCCAGGTGCCAGCAGAAGAAGCCCTGCAGGGCCATGGGAATTTGGGGGCTTTCCCTGATGGGATGGGAAGGGCAAGGCCATGGGTGTGAGTGGAGCTGCTGAGCCTCCAAAATTCATTCCAGTCCTCCGTTTCTTCAGCTGCAGCAGAGCAAACAGATGTGGTGTCAGGATAAAGGGTTAGGATTGGGGCATCACAGGGAAGGAGGAACATGGGAATGGAGGTATAAGCGGATGCTGGTGCCTTATGGACACTGCTGAGTGTTTCCAAGAGGGAAGGATTTCATCCTGAGCGTGGCTCCTGAGCAGATGATCATTTCTGCAATAACTAAGGAGAGTGGGAAGGAAAGGCACTAACAGCCTGGATTTATCCAGCTTTGGGAGAAAAATCTCTGCTGCTGACCTGTGGATGAAAGTGCAGATAACTGTTTTAGTTTTCACTGGGGAGAGCTTCAATTCTCGCCTGAAAACACCCAGTTCTACTCTTTGGGGAATGAGCTGGGCCTTGATCTATAGCTCCAGCTCCCAAAGAGCAAATGAAACACTTTCTCTTTTCATCCACATCCCTAAAGGACTGACCACCATGAAAAATGGGAGGGACTCCCTTGGAGGGAGATTACCAGCACAATTTGCCATCAAATCAGATCCTGGTCAGTGCTGCTGGCACAGACATGGTGCCCAAAGCTGCTCCTGCCTCCGAGAGCCTGCTCCATCAGGGTGGGGTGGGAAGGGAGAGGGAGGGAAGGGCAAGGGGAGGAACAGATCCAGGGGAATGCAAGGAAGCAGAAAAGAGGGAGAAGGGGGAGGGGAAAAAGGGAAAGGGGAAAGGGGAAAGGGGAAAGGGGAAAGGGGAAAGGGGGAGAGAAGATGAAGGAGAAGGACACTAGGGAGAGGAAGAGAAAGAGAAGGAGAAGGAGAAGGAGAAGGAGAAGGAGAAGGAGAAGGAGAAGGAGAAGGAGAAGGAGAAGGAGAAGGAGAAGGAGAAGGAGAAGGAGAAGGAGAAGGAGAAGGAGAAGGAGAAGGAGAAGGAGAAGGAGAAGGAGAAGGAGAAGGAGAAGGAGAAGGAGAAGGAGAAGGAGAAGGAGAAGGAGAAGGAGAAGGAGAAGGAGAAGGAGAAGGAGAAGGAGAAGGAGAAGGAGGGATGCCTTGCCACTTGCAAAAATCTCTCTTGTGCTCCTGAGAGCCCCTGACTCTTCCAGGAGTAACTGGGAAGTTGAGGAAAGGCGCTGGGAAACTTTCCACAAAGTGGCTTTGGGATTTTGGTCTTTGGAGCTGCAGCTGGAGTTGCCCTTTCCTCTGGGGCATAGGGAGTCCTGCTCTAGGCTGGCCAAAACAAATAACCTTTTGGAGCTTTCCTCCTTGGATGGAAGAAACAGAGTTAACTGGTTTGTAATTTGAGACAAATACCAAAATTAGCAGCACCCCCCAGACCAAGCTCTTATATCCCACCTTCTTTTGACCCCAGGATCCCCCAGCAGTACTGGTGCAGATTTCCAGGTTTTCCCTCTATCCTACACCACAGTTTGCTGGGCTGGAACCCCTCAGTGGAAGATTGGTTTCTAATAAAATAAATCCCTTTATTCCCAGAAGTCAAGAAAAGCAACGACTGCATTGTGCCCAGTCCCCTTCTTTTGAAATGGGTGATTCTGAGGGCTCAACTCCAAAAATTCCCAGTGTATTGGTGCAGTTACAGGGCATGGATTTGGCAGGAGCTGAGCCCAGGCACGTGGAGGTTGCTCAGGAACAGGACATTGTCTTGAGTTGGGGCCAACACGTTTCGCTCTGGAAGATTTCTGGGAAAGGCATAATGGATTTGCTAATTATTGATATTATTTAAGCGACAAGAGTGAAAATTGAAGCGAAAAGCTGCTTCCCAACCCCAACAATAGCAGATATTTGTCATGGCTGTCAGCCATTCAGACCTGTGCAATTTCATAGGTTTCATAAGCCCTCGTTAATTTTCTTGTTTGGGAGGATTTGCTGTTTTAATGAAACCTATTTACACCAGCGACTGCTGAAAAATCATTCATTAGCGGACAAGAACTATTGATTATTTTCCTCCAACTACTCAGCCATGTTCTAGCCAATTACTGTAACCAATAAATAAAGAAATATCAACCTTGCATTCCTGCCAGTCTCTCCAGCAGAACTTTATTCCCCTGCATAAGTCGTGGCGTGTCAGCCTCGGGGAATGCTGTGCTGGAGAAACCTCTTTTAACATTTATGTCACATTGCCATCCTCTGCAAGGGGGGGAGAGGGAAAGCTTCCAGTCAGGCTTTCATGTATTTGCTAAAGAAAATATTTACTGGGCACACAGCGAGATTTAGTGACGAAATAACGAGAGGCTTGAAGAAACTCCTGGCTAATGGCCAGACCTTCAACTCGGAGTTTTTAATGCAAATATTTGGTCTGATTGGCAGAATTCCTAAACTCTGGAGAGGGGGATTCAGCTCATCTGATCATATAAGAAACCCAGGTTGTTCAGGGCCTCAAAACCAGCCCAGCACTTCAGGCAGCCGTGCAAAGCTCAGGTTTAAGCCCAACACCTCATTTTGTAAAAACAAACCTTAAGCTTGGATTTGTCCATGAGTTTTGCCTTGTGGTTTTGCTGGTTCTTAGCTTAATGGGGAAATGTTTTATTTAAATATTGTATTATATTACAAGAAGAGCTGTGTCTTTCAAACCTTGGCCATTTGCACACATTTTAATGGGCTTGGGGGGAAAAAGAGAAATCTGTCTGCAGGTTTTTTGACAGAGTTGTAATTAAAGAGGGTTTTTCATTGAGAACATCTGTTTCTCCTGACAGATATACTCTTGTTGGAAGAAAAAGAAGTGCCTAAAAAAATAGTTTGTCAGTCTGAGCTTTTTATAGGTTTTCATCCGAGAATATTTATCTTGAGTCTTTTTTTGACAAAAAAAAAAAAAGTAAAAAAAAAAAAAAAGTAAAAAAAAAAAAGGTTTGTATTTCCTGGAAAGAGAAGAATTCCAGTTCAGGCCAAGATTCCACAAACATTGCCAGAGTGGTGGCAAACCCAAGGCCTTTGCTGAGCTGCCTCTGCTTTTCCACAGCTCCTGATGTGGGAGAAGGGAAGCTCTCACCCTTCCCAGGCACCATGGAAACAAATCAAATAATTCACAAAAATCATTAAAATCAAATCAGAGAGATGAAGATGAACAACTGGATGAAGGGGTCACACTCTCACATCCACGTGCATGCAAATATCTCTATATCTGTATAAATATTGCTATATAAAGGGGGTCTTTTCTATTTTTTTTCCAAGCTGCGAGCACTGAAAGTTCCTCCTCAATAATTTCCCTGTAGTCCTCGTTAATTCCTTAAGATTTTCTCCATCTCTTTTCAAAGCCTAAAGTTCAAAGACACAGAAAGGAGCTGCCTCAGCACTTTCTTTTCCTCTCCTTTGAAACTTTTTCAGCAAAGTCCAATCAGGCCAATTAACTCCTTCTTTCATTTTTTCCTCACTCCATGAAGGGAAAATGGTATGTGGGGCTCAGCCAAAGCTTCCAGATGCAAAGGCCTGCCAAATTTGCTGTGCAGGAGGTGCCCAGTTCCTTGGCAGCTGTGTCCACATGGGTATTGGAACATCCCTAAACCCTGTCCCTGCTCCTGGAGCAGGGCTGAGGAGGAGGAGGAGGAGAAGCCCAGGCCAGGTCCTTCTGCAGCCAGGTGAGCTCCCAGTGCTCCCCAGCACTCTCCTGGGAGAGGCAGCATGAGGAGAAGACCTGTGGGTAAATGCTCACATTCTCCTCCTTCTGCCTGCTCTTCTCCTTGATTTTTCCCTTGTGGAATTGCAAGAATCAAACTGAAGACTCCTCCCTGCTGACACAGCAGGCTGTGCACAGCTGAGCGTTCCCGAGGTGGCTTTTCCATCAACTGTGGGTGCCAAGAGCTCGGGGAAGTCTCAGTTTCCCCACACAGGATAGGAAGCAATGATTCCCCCTGGAAATCCCCTCAGGATGTGGATCTCTTGGTGTCTGAACACTTCTTCACTCCATCACCCTGGGCATTAATGCAAAGTGCAGGCAGTAATTACAGCAAGCATTAAAGTTCAGTAATTGTAGGGACCATGTGTGTTTATAATGCAACAACACTCCAGGAGCCCTTGTGGGGTTTCTGTGTGTGTGGCTGGGAAAAGGCCCAGGGAATCCCCATAAAACATAAAATAAAATCCGAATACATAAAGGTCAGGGTAGTAAATACAAAAAATAAGCATCACATCCCTTTAAATATTTATCATTAGTGACGTTTTCATTATAGGAGGGCTGGGATTTACTGACTCTGTAGCAATTGTGGGCACAGCAGGCCTGGAGTCTTGGCTCAAGGCCATGAGGAAGCAAAAAAAAAGTTTGGAAATGGGATGGAAATAAATTTAAAATGGGGATGTGTGGGTTATAGGCATTGTTCTGCTGTTTTTGAAGCAGCTTTGGCTTAGAGGGGGTTCACTGAAGGTGCTCCCCACTGCCCAGGGTAACTCCTGGGGTGGTCCAGGGCACTAGGATATCCCAAAGGAAAAAGGATTTGGGGTCAGGGAATAGGAACATCCCTTCTCCTGCCCCTCGCTGGTCACCACTCCCTTCACACAGCGGGACCTGACCTGAAAAATGAGATCAGAACCTGAAGGGCTTTTGCAATAGTCAGAACAAAGCTACAGCTCTGACAAGGAAAGAAAGGGAACTGAAAAAACAAGATTAAAAATGTGTGATGTGCAATTCCATTTAAATACCCTGTGCACTGTAAAAACCCCTCCTTATATGTGAAAGGAAAAGTTTCCCCACAGAGAAAGCCCCATCCTGGGAGTGTCACCAACAAGAAAACTCAGTTTCTATAGCAAGCACTGCTGTGTGAGGGACCCTCAGCACCAGGGAAGCAAAACCACTGGTCCCAGCTGAGAAAACCCCCAGAGAAGAAACCCTCCCTTTCAAGGTGGCTCTTGAAGAAGAGTTTATTATTTCTGACTCGTAAGTGCTAATCCATCAATGCACTTCATCTCCTCCTCCTGTCCCTGCCTTAATTAGCACATTTGCCTTGTAATGAAGTGGAGCAGGGAGATGGGGAGGTGATTGTGTCAGTGCTTGATGGAAGGTTTCCTTTGGAGTTTTCAGACCAGGGATGACACGAGGTGTGGGTGATTCCCCTTCAGCAAGTTCTGTCTCCTGCAGAACTCATTCCATAGTCAAGGTGGGTCTCTGTGTGCACCAATCCCATGGGAAGGCATCACTGGATGCTGGGAAGAGCAGGGTGTGGGGCAGGCAGCCCCCAGTGCTGCAGAGCAAAGGCAGATGAGTGTTCATAAATATCCACAGATATTCCCAGGCTTCTCTCTGGCACCACTCGTGGCTTCCCCGGGATAAACCCCAGCTCCTCTGGCAAGGGACCTGTATTTTGTTGCTCTTTTTTCTGGACAAAACCCAAGTATTGATCAGATTCACACTCCCAGGTCTCCTGTAAGAGGGAGGAGTGATGGAGACAGAAATGTGCTTGCACAGGGCTCATTTCCAAAGCAGCTCTTCATGTTCTCCTGCAGCACAGCCTTGGCCTCTCCATCCCCTGTCCCACTCATCCCACCCCTTGCTTAGGGGACTGGGAGCCAGGGAACCATCCAACCCTCCAATAGTTCTCAGAGGGAAATCCCAGTGAGCCAGCAGAGGCTCTGCAGGACCTGCATTTCCACACCTCCCCCCCCGCCCCATGTCCTTCTCCACTCTGACACCTCTGTCCTTGCATTGTCCTCTCTGGGGGCCCCTGTGGAGGAGTCCCAGACCAGCTGATGTCTGAGTGTGCAGAGCCCTCCCCCTCAGCAGAAGTTATTAACCTTGGTTCCTGCACTGTCCATGGCCCAGGGGGAGTCCTGACCCTGGACAGCACCCACAGAGATGTTCATGACCACACCCAGGAGGCACAAGTGAATCCCAAAGCACCATCCCACAGGGAAAGGGGCAGCTTTGCCATGGTGCTGAATTTGAGGGCATCTGCAGCCAGCACACCCATGTGACAGGAAAGGGGGACCTTGTGGGACAATCCCACCCATCACAGGCAGAGCTGGATGGTGGCCAAGGCTGGGAGGATTGAGGAGGAGTCTGAGATGTGCCCAAGATCCTTGATTTTCTGGCTAAAGGCACAGAGGGAAGGAATGAACGAGGGATCTGAATGGAAGAGGTCCACTGGCCTGGATGCCATCACAGCCCCTCCCTTCACTTCAACAGAGCTGGGAATGGGGCTGAAGCCCCAGGAGCAGCTGAGGGAGCTGGAAAGGGGCTCAGCATGGACAAAAGGAGGCTCAGGGGGGACCTTCTGGCTCTGCACAACTCCCTGACAGGAGGGAGCAGCTTGGGGGGTGGTGTTGGGCTCTGCTCCCAGGGAACAAGGGACAGGATGAGACGATAAGCCTCAAGAGGTTTAGATTGGAAACTACAGAAAATTTCTTCACTGAAATGGTTGTCAGCCACTGGAACAAGTTTGTCATAGGTCAGTGGTGGAGTCATCATCCCTGGAAATGTCCAAGGCCAAGTTGGATGGGGCTTGGAGCAACCTGGGATAGTGGAAGGTTTCCCTGCCCGTGACAGGGGGTGAGACTGAATGGGTTTTAAGAACTCTTCCAGCCCAGACCAGTCTGGGTTCCTATAAAAGAGCTGGGAAGTGCCTGGTGCCTCCACAGATATTGCTGCAGGAAGTTCTCCCATTCCTGCAGCACTACACTTGTAGTGATAAGGAAAGGGTTAACTCTGCCTTGAGGAGGGGGTGGACACAAGTCAAGGGTCCCTTTCAGCCCTATTTTCCCCTAATTCATCTGATCACCTGTGCAGGATCACTTTAGGATGGTCTAAGCCTTCTCCTGCTGGCTCCTTCTCTACCCATGACCCACTGAGCAGGCAGGCAGGCCTGGAAATTCGCCTCACACTTTTTAGGAAGCTCATTCCTCAAAAAATAAAAGTGAAAATAATCTGGCCTAGAAACTTCAGCTGTGATTTAGTACCTTGCCTGTAGCAAGGAGCGTTGCCCACTGAGAGATTGGGGATCTTCCTTTATTAACAGCAGGATGTGCCCGTGCCGGAAATCTGCGTGGCAGCAGCAGCAGGCACAGCTCAGGGCTGGCTCTGGAATTGGAATAATTATGCTGGGGCCCTGAGAGTAGTGTTTGGTCTCCCTGTGTGCCCTTGCTGGGGTGACATCTGTAGCAGTGACCTCGGGATGTCACACAACTGGAATTGCTGAAGGAACAGGGGGAAGTGTGCTGAGGAAACTGCTGTGGGCACAGCTGGGCAGGTTTTGTCTGGAAAAGGGATGAGAAGCCAAAACTGCAACAAATGGTAAAGTCAGAAACTCGAGGAAAATGCATTTCAGATTTCTGCAGGCACCAGAGTCTGCTGGAGAGGTGGCCAAGGACAGAGACATTGTTGTCCAGAGAGATTTTGAACTCTTCATCCTTGGAAGTGTCCAAGGCTAGGATGGATGGGGCTTGGAACAACCTGGGATAGTGGAAGGTGTCCCTGCCCGAAGCAGGGGGTGGGATGGGATCATCCTTAAGGTCTCTTCCAGCCCAAAACAGTCTGGGATTCTACAATTCTGTGATTCTGTGGTTCAGTGACATAACAAAGATTTCAGGCCTCAGGTGTCCCCTGGGAGAGGCAATGTCCCAGCTTCAGCTGGGCTCTGGGACAAGCACTGAGCTCATCACAAAACATGGCAAAGGCTTCAGGAAGGCAGAACACCAGGACATTCCTGCAAGAGGTGCACAGCCCTCCTTCCCACGTACCTTGTGCAACCTTGTTTACAGGGGTAAAGCTGCTGGTGACAGTGACAGATGTCCTGCTCAAGCTGTCTTAGAGCCTGAAGGTCAGAGATATTTCCCAAACCCTACAGGATGAGTCCTCATCCCCTTCCCTGGATGCCTTTCCTTTTTTGTGTCCCCAGCAGCCTTATCAGTGGTGGGCCAGCCTTCCTGCTCTCTCCCAGTCCAGCCCTGCTCTCCTGCCTTCCTCCTCCTGCTCCCCAAGCTCCAATTGTCCTCTCCAGCTGGCTTTCCTTTCACCTCCTAGAAGACACCAATACTCAGAGCACAGCAGCATCCCCCTTCTCTATCTCCCCTTCCCATTCTGATGTTGCGTTTCCTCCATCCCCTTCTCTCCACAATTTCACTCCCAGCTTTATTTGGAGCTCTGCCTTCTCCTCCCTCCCTCTCAGTAAAATGTCTTAACAAGCTCAAGCCTTGCTTTGTATTAAATCAAAGCCCGAGCAGTGTGCGACGGCTCAGCCAAACCCGATTTCAATGGTGCCGTGCCCATTCACATCAGACAAAGCCTACGGAGGTAATTTACTGCAGATAGGAACTGGGAGCAGAGGGCAGCTCATTAGTGTCTGGCATTGTTATTATTACTGGACTAAAACAGAACATCTCTTTCATTTGTTTCTATTCCTGGCGAATGCAAATGGGAGATCCAAATCAGGAACCCCGCCCACACCAGTCCTTGCGGGTCACCGTGGCTTTCAGGAGGGAGGAAAAACTGCGGAACAAGATCACGCCAAGAGCCTGAAACCTCACAGAGGCAACAATTTAAAGGATTTCAAAGGCTGTTTCCATAAGCCTTTGGGGACTCCAATGGAGCATATTGATTAAACTTCGGAAGCAGCTAAAAGCGGCTCCACCATTGCTAATTAATACAGTGATGCCCCGATGCCCCTGTTCTTGTTCTACCAAGCTGCAGCCTGTCAAATCAATTAATATGCACCGCCCTGATGAAAGCAAAACCCTGCTTATCATTTGCTAAACGGATCGATGCACTGACTCCCTCAATATCATGAAGTGACCTGTCCTGTGAGGTTCAGTGGGGTGTGCTGCAAATGATTTTGGGGTGACACCAGACAAGCAAACCCATCAAAGCCCTTGTTTTTACTTTCTAATCCAAACAAGATTTCTGGGTGATGTTTCCTGTGTAGCTCGTTCTCTGTGGATTCTTGAACAATGACAATCCAAGGTGATCATTCCTGATTTCAATGGACCTGCCTGTGCTTATAGGATGGTATTTAGGGTGTGGGATTGTTGGGGTGCCCTGTGCAGGGCCAGGAGTTGGACTCAATCCTAACGGATCCCTTTCAGCTCAGGAAATTTGGGAATTTTATGATTCTATACCCACTGCATTTCCTCCCCTACACCAGGAGAATGATTTTTCCCACTTTTCAACCTGTCCAGTGGAGCTAATGTCTGGTGCTCTCTGTCACTGGACACCACTTCAGAACTGGTTTAATGATCCCAGTGTGGGGACTGAAAAATATTCTAAAATGGCGCTTTTGGCATCCAAGATCAAACCTGGTTTGATGATGTCTTCTAAAATTTGCTGTCTTGAACCCACCCTGAAGAAGTCTCCATGAGGCCTTCTGGGTGATCTTTAGGCAGCCCTATATTTATGTACAGTTTCTTTTGGGGCTAAGGAGCCAGATTTGACTCTTCTGTCTCATCAAAGTAGGGGAATTCCTGGGAAAGGAGTGGTTCCAGGCAGGACCATGCAGAGTGCAGATCACCTGGGTGCTGTGCCAGCCAGGATGACACCAAGAACAGAAGCCTGTCCTTGCTGTGCCACCACGTGCTTTGGGGAGTCTTTGGCAGCTCCCAGGATAACTTCCAAAGGGAAGGCAAAGGGATGTGCTTTGCTTTGCATGAGGCATCAGCTTGGATTTCGAGCAAGTTTTTGGCACCCCTCAATAAAATGCCATGATCTGCTTACTAAATTTTAATACAATGTGCCTCAGAAAAAAAAGAAAGAAGGAGAAAAAGGAGGCAAACAGTTGAACAAAATAATTTCAGCAACATCTGCTGCCTTTCTGAGATATTTCACCAAAGGCCTATGGAGATCAAATATTTTCCTCTAATTAGAGCTCTTTCCTCAGAGCAGCTCCCCTGGATACAAAAATATCTCCACACCCCCCTGGCTGCCCAGAAATCCTCCTGGGACCCTCTGCAGCACAAAAAAAAACACCCAGCTCTCCTTTAGGGTATCCTCAGAGCAAATACACAGCTTTTCCAGCAGGGAAAGCTTGGTCCCTGTGTCTATTCCTCCTTTCATCACACCACGATCTCTCACTTTCCACCTGGTTTTAGAATCATGGAAAAACTGAGGCTGGAAAACCTTTAAGTCCAACCATCACCCCAGTACTGCTAAGGCCACCACTGATGCATGTCCCCTAGAGCCATATCCACATGGCTTTTAAACACTTCCAGGAATGGCAATGCCACCACTTCCAAGGGCAGCTGTGCCAGGACTGGACAACCCTTTCAGTGAGGAAATTTCCCCAATATCCAACCTGAACCTCCCCTGGCACAGCTTGAGGTTGTTTCATTTTGTCCTGCTCCTTGTTCCCTGGGGGCGTTATCTGTGTCTAACATGACACCAATCAAATCAGTTCATTATTAGCATTGATTTAGTTATTATATATAGTTATTAGCAGTATAATAAAGTCTATAAAGGAAAAAAAAAAAAAACAAGAAGTTGAGAGCTTGGGGTGGTTATGCCAAGAAGTGCTCTCAGGTAGAGCTGGGCATGTTTCATGCTGGAAAACCAGTGGGAAAAGTTCCTTGGGCATCTGCCATGTGTACTGGCATCCTTGCAAGTGTCCTTAGAGAGCAGGAGTGCTTCAAATCCCAGCCCTTGGCTGCTGCTGAAGAGGACTGCCACCACAGGCTGTGCTCCTGGGGGAAACAGGCTGGGGACATGGCACCTGTGAGGGGCCAAATCCTGCCTCAGAACCCTGCTGGAAAGATCTGTGGGATGGGCAGACAACTCTCAGAGGAAACCACCCCAATTCCCTGTACCCCAATATGTGATGGGGTAAGCTTTACCTGGGAAGGGATTGGATTCTCCCTCTCCACTTCCATCCCCTGTTTATCCCTTAACAAACCTTATGGGAAGGAAAACACTAAATCCGATTTATTGTGTTGTGTCAGGGGATAAAAACCCAAACCAACAGCATTTAGCTTTTGTGAAATCAATGCATTGCAGGAGGGAGGAATCACCCCTTCTTTAGCCTCTGGGTTAAGGCAACTAATTCAGATCTGATCCACATGGAAATTTGCAGCCCATTCCCATGGCCAGGGAAGGCAGGGAAGAGCTCTGAAATGCTCCCAGTAGTGTAAGGATGATTTATGAGGCAGGTTGGAAAGAGCAAAGGAAGCCTGGGTTGTTAGTTCTGATATTTAGGGATGATAAACAGCAGGAAAGGGAGATTTTTTTAAATGTCTCTCCACAGAAACAGCATGGGCCTGAGTTATGTGGGATATTGGGAAGAAAATCTGAATTCAAAGGGTGGTTAGGCCTGGCACAGGTTGTCTAGGGCAGCTGTGGCTGCCCCACGCCTGGCAGTGTCCAAGGCCAGGTTGGATGGGGCTTGGAGAAACCTGGGATAGTGAAAGGTGTCCCTGCCCATGGCAGGGGGTGAGGCTTTAAGGTCCCACCCAACCCAACCCATTCTATGAAACTAAGAATAGAAAAAGTTTGGCTTAATATTAAGGATAACCTTCTTGTCAGAGACATCTGTTATTCTGTTATCATGAACAGATCAATGCTACCAATGAGCTGCCCAAAGAAGGGCTCCAGACCCTATTCCCTCACCCACTAAAAGCATCCCACAACAGAGAGGGTCAGGAAAGAAAAGGGCCCATTCATTCCCCACATTTTTCAAACTGTCCCATGGAGTGGTTTGTGTTGGAAGGAACCTTAAAGGCCATCCAGTCCCACCCCTTGCTATGGGCAGGGACACCTTCCACTATTCCAGGCTGCTCCAAGCCCCATCCAGCCTGGCTTGGAGCACTTCCAGGGATACAGGAGCATCTGCCACAACCTCTCACCTCTGCTCCAGCAGGAGCTCCCATGGACTTACCCACTGCCTTGCAAGAGCAGGAGACCTGGGAGGGTGCAAATCCATCATCCTCCTTTCTCACAGGGAAAAAGAACATTTCCCTCTCTGGTTTCTCCTGCCCATCCTCGGCTAGGACTCGCAGGTCCCTCTGTGGGGTACAGCAGCAGTGGGAGGGCACAAACCAGGACTATTTTGCCCGTGTTTTGTCCTGTGCCTGAAACCACCACCAATCATTCCTAAACCACAGCAATGATTTAAAGTCCATGGCACAGACAGGGCAATCCAGAGCTTGGCACAGCAGGATCCCAAACTCTGGGTGTGCTAGGGAACCCTGGATCTGAAAACTCCCAGAGAGTGACAGCCCCATCCAGGGCAAACATAAACTGCTTTAATTACTGCTCCCGCTGCTAATTGCTGATAACCAACATCTCCCTGTGATCTGCTTTGGAACTGAGGTGCTCACAACAAGCTGGGAGGATGGATCCAAGGGGGATTATTTGCTTTCCCCACATTCTCCAGGATTCTTTAAGCACATCTGCAAAGGTCAAGTGTGTCCCTCATTAGGGACCAATGTCTTCATGGGAGTGTGGAGATCAAAGGGAAGGGGAGGTGTAGCATGGAGGGGCTGGAAAACACATCCACAAGGATCTCTCCCACCCAGGAGGTGGCTGGAGAGGTTTATTGGGTCCTTCAGGGTGGAGGGACCAACCTTTGGCTCAGCCAAAACATCCCAGTGGCCAACTTGGTCACCTGCAAAACTGGGCAGATTTACTGGGGGCCCAGAGGGTGGCTGGGGAAGCAGGAGGGTATCAGAGGTGACAATTCAGAGGAAAAAATGGGTGTTGAGGTGACAAAAAGCCTTCCCCAGAAGATTTGGAAAAAAATGCTTCTTCTCCCTGTGCATTTTAAAAGTCACCATTGACATCAGCATTGCATGGAGAAAAAGTCACCCATTAAAAAAAGAATGTGGCAGGAAGGGAGATATTTCAAAATGCAGCTGGGAATTATTCCCACCAAAGATGGAGTAATAATTTTGCAAAAAAAAAAAAATTTAACAAACCCCAGAAAATAATTTCTCTTTTTGCACTTGAAACTGTTCTCATGGAAATCACTTCTCTTTGCCAGATGTTGTCTGAACAGAGAAGTCCACAACAACTCCTTGGAACTGCTGGACCTTTTCTGGTGCTGCCCCTGCTCCACTTTCTCTCCATCCCTTGAGGAAAGCCCTGTTTAAAGGAAGGAAATGTATTTTCCATCAGCACGACAGAGGGAAGGAGCAGAATGTGACAGGATCTGGATAACCCCATCCTCAAGCTGTGGGATGCAGGTGTTTAAAATCCCTTCTACTCCACTCTTTTCCCCGTGATCCTCTAAATATTCAAGTTCATCAGCCCATTTCTTGTGCCCTGTGAAGGGGGGAAGTAGAAATGCAGCTCCTTTTCCACCCCAAAATCCTGCCAAGGCAGGAGGTGAGATGCTGGTACCTCTCACTGGGCAGGCAGGGGCTTTCCATGCCCTCAGGGTTTATTTGAGGACCATTTCCTAATTAATATGCACAGCTTCTGATTATTTTCTCACCTGCTGTTTCTTGCACGTCCCATCCAAAGAAAATTCCCCCAGTTTCCAGATAAATCCAAGGCCCACTTTTGAGCTCGAAGCTGTACATTAGTCAGACTCATTTGCCTGGGAACATGAAAGTCCCTTCCTATTTATCTTCTCATTTGAACTACATAAATAGCTCCCAGCACAAACTCCTCATCTATCCAACATTATCCCAGCAAATAGCAGCCTTTGAAAAAGAAAAATTAGTGGTGGGTAATTATTTTTGCGGCAGATACCAAAATGATAATTTCTTAAACAATTACTTTGAAATATTAACAATTGTTCTCTAAATTCCAGTTTAATTCCTGATATGAATTATAGTTTGTCAGATCTGGGCTTCGGAAACATTTGTTCCTTGCACAGAACATAAAAAATGCCAGTGTAACCTTTCGCCTCCGCAGCCTCCGAGCAGAGCCAAATGCCTCTGCTCTTGTTTTATCAACACAAATAATTAAAACACAGGAGAATGTTTGGGATTTATACAGTTGTTTTTGGCATCTTATTCATATTTATTTGATCTGTAAGATATCATTTTAATTAAAAGCTCGCTCTCTCTTCCTCTCTTCTCTGCCCAGAGAATAAATTATTTATAATAGCCCTGCTGCCTCAGACACCACTCGGAATGTGGGATACTGTGCTGGGATCCCGCTGGAGTGCCAGGCACAGCCCTGCCTGCCTCAGCAAGGGTAAAATACCTGAAGCGATGGCTGGATCCACCCAGAGCCCTTTGGCACTGCTTCCCCCTAGAAATAAAAAGGTGTTTTCTCCCGTGTGAGGGCTAAATTTGTTTAAAAGCCTCTCTGTGCTGCCGTGGTTTGGGGCAGGGATTGGATTTTCCACACGCCCCCATCAGCAGAGGCAGCCCGGGAGGATCCGTGGGATCACAGGAGACCCCGGCCGGCAGCTGGGAAGTCTCCTGTGGAAGCACAGTTACTACAAAGACCTTTTCATCTCATTTTAATCTTGCCTGCCTTTGCTCCCCACAGTCCAACCTTTACTCACTCCTTTTCTCTTCAGTCAGCTTCAGATGCAGCTCAGAGCAGTGGGTTAAAATACAAAAAATGGGATTTTTTTTCTTACTGCTTTTGAAGTCTGAGGGTTAAATCTGGAGAAGGAGCCTTCCCACTGAACACAACACTTATCAAAGCCATCCTAAAGCCTCTGGAGTTCAGCTGGAGCTTCCCAGGCATGCCTGGCTGGCTTTTGCACTGGATAAAGAGCCAGAATCCTCTTTGCAAGCCCAGTATTTGCAGGTAACAGGGTCCTAAAACTTGCAGAGCACAGCCTTCAGCACATTCCAAGGGCTGCAGGCCACAGCTTTCCTGGGCAACACCACCCTGCTGCTAAATGGGCTTCTCTGGGACTTCCCATGGAGAAAAAGCAGCTCCCAGTGGTTGTATTTAAGTTGAATTATCCTTGATTAGTGCTGGGATTGATGAGGAGCTGCAGGTGAGGTTTGGGCCGGGCCCCATCCCTTCCTTCACCGTGGCTGCTCCCACAGCAACTCCACGGCCACCTCATGCCCTGGGCTCCTCCAGAGGGACTCTGATTTCCATAAATGAGGCCAAAATTCCTCCCTGGTATAGGTCAACTAATTAAATCCCAGCACCTCGAATTATTTATGATCCTTTACAGCTATGCAAATTGAGCACTTGGAGAATTTTCAGGAGTATTTCTGAGTAACCAGTGCAGGCCAACCCAGGCCGAGGGTTTAAAGCAGAGCTTGGTTTTATCTAAAATTGGTCCAGGGGCTTTTTGCCAAGCTGACCTTGCACTTTGGGAGTTTTTCAGGATGGATTTTTTCAGCACCAGGAGCTGGAGGTTGTAATGGCCCTGGAGTAATGCAGAGGAAGAGAGTGTGGATGCAGCTCCAGGATCAGCTGGACACGGACACGTTATTCCTTTGGAGGCTGTGGGGACCATGAGGGGATATTAGGGTCATGGATATTAGGGGGCATCTCCTGAGGGTTTGCTCACCCCTCAAAGGCAGCATCAGCTGGGGCAGAGCTGGTCCTTGGGTTTGGAACCTCACAAGTTCTCCTGGTGTTCCCCCTGGGGCGCAGCCGTCTCCTTCCAGGGGATGATCCCGGTGCAGAGGATAATGGGAGAACAGGAAAAGGTACTTAAGGAAAAAGAAAAAAATAGAAAAAAAACCAAAACAAAACAACTCAGCAGGGTTAAATGAATGGGGTGTTGCATTTCAAACCCTGAGCAATGGGAATGTCCAGTGGCAGGGAGCAATTGGAATGTCCAGTGTCCAGGAGGCTGAGGAGGGATTCATACATGTCTGCGAGCTTCGGCTGTCTCCCAGCTGGAATCAAAGGCAACTGAAATAAAGAGGGAAAAACCAAATGAAATCCCTCTCACAATGGGTCTGAGGGAATTCCTTCAGGAAATGCAGCTTGGGCAAGGACCAGGGGAGTCACACTGATGATGCCTCTGTTCCCTACAAGCTCTGGCCAGCCTGGAGAAGTGGAGACCTCCCAGCACCTTGCAGGACCTGATCTGGCTACAGGGAGGACAGAGAGGGACTCTTTATCAGCATCTGTAGGGACAGGACAAGAAGCAATGGGTTCAAATAGAAACAGGGGAAATTTAAGTTAAATATGTGGAAGAAATCCTTCCCTGTGAGGGTGGTGAGCCCTGGCACAGGTTCCCCTGAGAAGCTGTGGCTGCTCCATCCCTGGAAGTGTCCGAGGCCAGGCTGGACGGGGGAACATTTCCCCTAGATGTGGAATTTCATCACAGCACCAAGCCCACATGGGTATTTCTCCAGCTCAGTTTACATTTATGCTGTTAATTTTCCATATTTCTTCAGTTCACCCAGCTCACTTTTCCCTTTTTTCACTTTCTCACTAGCCCCAGTCTCCAGATACCTCCAAATTTTCTCAAGGAAAGAAGCTGCTTTCAAGCAGGACTAAAATAAACAAGGTCATTGGAAAAGATAAAAAATAATGAGTTCCTTTCCGTAGCACTCCTTGCTTGCCTCTCCCTCCCTCTCCCCCCTTTCATCTCACTCCAGAAAAAAGGAAAATAAATCTTTTCTAATCCCCTCAGAACCCTGCCTCCAGATCTCCCTGCGATGCCCATCGGAGCCGTGCTGGAAACGGCAGCGTGGCCCCAGAACACATGAAAACCAATTTATTGCCCAATCCCCAAACCTCCCTCTTCCCCCCATGCCAGGAACATCCCATCCCACCCCTCCACTCAGGCTCATTCCAGTCAGTGGCCTCCCCTGTGCCCCTTTTCTTGATCTATTTGATTTTTTCACAAAGTCTGAGAGATTTGGAAACGGATGGGAAGTCTCGGAGCTGGGTTTTAAATGGTTGATTAAAGAGCAGTCAGCAGAGTCGGAGAAAGTAGGAGACAGCTCTTGGGAATGAAGATGATTTTGGCCAACCTGTGCTTCCAGCAAAATCAGCTCCACTGGGGTTCGGTCATATCCCTTCTCCAGGGGTTTAAAATCCCACTAGGTGCTCACCAAAAAAAATTCAAAAATCTCATCTTTTTGTCAGCAGAAAACAAATTTGTTCCTACAAATTTGCAGGGAGGAACAGAAAGGTTTTAAAAGTTGAACTTCTTTGCTCTGGCACTTTTTAAAAAGGAATATTATTCCAGCTAATGTTCTGAAATGACATTTCATTCTGCAATTGAATAAAACATTTCATGGGATCTAAAATTAATCAGGGTGGGAAGGAGAAGGGTTTATTTTGGGAGGAGAAAAAAAATGAAAGGGTCTGTACTTTGCAGTGATCCAAACCATTCCTTATTTGAATTTTTGGTGGAGGATTGGGCAGCGAGCTGAGAAGATTTCCATTTGCCCAGCTCTAATTGGAAGCCCTGAACCATCAAGGGCTTTACATTTGCAAAATGCAAAGCATGGAGAATCCCAGTGGGAAAACTTTGGCCCTGCTCCTGCCTTCACTCTGTTGGTTTGATTGATGATTTTAGGCCTGAGATGTTTGACATGTGGGGTGGGAGGGGGTGAACACATCCAAGAAGGGATGTGGCAACATCTTTTTCTCCTCAACATGGTGCAGGGGCTCCTCCTTCTCATCAGATTTCCTAAAAAAACCTGAATTATTCCCTGTAATCACTAATGCCACATTGTGTTTTACCTAAATCATGTATTAGTGTTAGCAATAGCGTTGGGGAACCCCTCTGGAACAGCTGGTCCAGTTTAGCTCTGTGGTCTTGGGGGCATCTTCCAGATGTGTTAATCCCCTGGGAAGAGAAGGTAGCTGGAGATCCCCAACTCTGGATTAAAGCTCTCAGTGTTGGTCCCAGGAAATAGATTTTAAGTAAAATCATGGAATCATGAAATGTTTGGGTGGGAAGGGACCTTAAAGCCCATCCAGTCCCACCCACAGGGACACCTTCCACTATCCCAGGCTGCTCCAAGCCCTGTCCAGCCTGGCCTTGGACATTTCTAAGGATCTAGGGGCAGCCACAGCTTCTCGGGGCACCCTGTGCCAGGGCCTCAGCACCCTCACAGGGAGCAATTCCTTCCCAATATTCCATCTAAACAAGGTAAAAAGGTCAGTGGTAGCAGATTTCAGGCCTCAGCAGCTCAGTCTCGATGGGGCAGCCACGCTGGCCACTGTGCCAAGGCAGCACATCCAGGCAGCCTCTGCGTTGTGCCAGCACTGCCAGGCGGGGCTCCCATCCAGCCCACAGCAAACCCAGGCTCAGGTACATCAGCAGCTGGCCCCAGGCTGGGTGGACCTGCTGAGCTGGGACCATTTTGGTCTCAGTTGTGATGGCTGGCCATCTCCAAAGGACACCCCAGCCCTGCAGGCCATGTGTCACATCTCCAGCTGGACCCCAAGACAATCTCCTCCACCAGCTCTGGTCTTGCTCTGGGCTGGGCTGGAGCCCCAAGCTCACCTGAGCCAAGTCTGACTGCAATGGACCTTTAGATCCACCCCTTTGTCCCTGACGCTCCCAATCCCCTCCTCAGTGTGGCTGTGCAGCTCCAGCCTGCCCTGGGCAGGCGAGGCTGGCTGTCCCCTCGTGTGCCCAGCTCCTGCCAGCCCAGGGGCTGCCTGTGCCCTCCCTCCTGCCTGGCCTGCGCTCAAAACCACAGATGGAGGCCAGAAACCAGGAAACCCAAGAAGCTTTACATGAAAATCACTCTGAAAGGCACTGCAGAGAGGAGGGGGAGGCAGGGGAGCAGGAGCAGAGAGCAGCTCCACAGCTGTTGTCTTTCGTGTCCTTTAAAGCTCCTGTTATGTCGTTTTTTTAATTAAAATGTTTTTTAAGAGGCTGCTGGGATTTACTGCTCCTTGTCCTTGGTGGAGGTGAGCGGTGCCAGGAGCAGCTGGGGGCTGCTGCAGGGATGGAGAGGCAGAGGAGGGCTGGGGGCACAGATCCTGCCTGCTCCAACCTCACATCACAGCGAAGGGGAGATCCAGAAAAAAAATCAGAATGCTGCTCCAGACCCTCAGACAGGGCAGGAATAACTCTAAATCCCTGTGTTTGTGCCTTGCTTGGGCTCAGTTTTGACAGTTGTTGCTCTCCACCAGCCACCAGTGGCTCAGGCTGTGGCTGGGGGGTGAGCAGTGAGCTTGGAAAAGGGAAGATCCATGGAAAACAAATCCTTCCTCCTGGTAAAACATGCCCCGAAAGCCTCGCTTACAAAGGAACGCTGAGCTTTAATCCCAGCCGGGCAGAATTTTCTGTGTATTTGTGAAATAAATGATCTCTGTGTGCTTAGCCAAAGCAGTTATTAATGTTTTCACACCAGAGGAGACACGCACTGCAATTGCAGGACCTGTGAGTGATGAATAATGAACACCTAAAAAAACCAGAGGAAACATCAGCATGTGTTTGTAGGCCACCAGCGATGAGAAGGCAGGCTTGGGCTCAACACTGAAAACCACGGTTTGACCCCAAGGAAGCACCTCAGGGAGAAGGAACCCTGGTCCCAGTGCCCCTGTGACAGCAGCGGGCATGTGCTGGTGATAAGTGGGGAAATGATAGCAGGAGATAAGCTCAGCTCTGCTCCACGCCAGGGCTGTGCACAATATCACGGTTCATTATCGAGGCACGCAGACACCCCGGCAGAATCCTAACCTAATGAAAGTCTCATTTTCCAGAGTAACAGTTCATTACTGGACTTGCTGTGCCGCTTAAACCCCTAGGGTGGGAATAAAAAAAAAGCCCTCTGCAAGTCTGCTGAACACGCAGTGAAATCCTGGTGGGTTGGGCATTTGCAGTTGTGCTGCAGCTCCCATCAGGGAGGGGAGATGCTGCTTGCTCTGAGTCAGAAGGGTGGTTTGAGCCTTTGTGGGGGTTTTTAGGATTCTGGGGGGTTTAGGATATAGATCAGATCCCCATGCTGTTGCAGCAGAGCTGCCCAGCCTGGTATTTACCCAAGGCCTCACTCTGCTGGCACAAAAAGAGGTGCCCAAAGGTGACAGATCTGACTGGCAGCCTGGCAGTCTGAATTCAAGCACATTTACAAACGAGACAAGATGAGCTGGGAGAGCTACTGAGGCCCAAATTCCTGCCCTGCATCTCCTTAGAGGGGCCTCAGCTTAGCAGGCTCTCCTGAGGGCAATTCCTGGGAGTAGGATGAGGGCTTGGATTAGAATCGTGGAATCATGGAATGGTTTGGCTTGCCTGGGACCTTAAAGCCCACCCAGTTCCAGCCCCTGCCATGGGCAGGGACACCTTCCACTATCCCAGGCTGCTCCAAGCTCCATCCAATCTGGCCTTGGACACTTCCAGGGATCCAGGGGCAGCCACAGCTCCTCTGGCACCCTGCGCCAGGGCCTCCTCACCCTCACAGGGAACACATCCTTCCCAATATCCACCTAATCCTGCCCTCTTTCAGACACTCCCCCATGTCCTACCAAGGGATCCCTTGTTCCTTTACAGAGTAGACTTTCCAAATCCATGTTTGAAAGCAAGGGAAGGATCAGCTTTCCCTCCCCTGTAGAGTCGGAGTTCTCCCAGTCCCCAGGACCACCATCACGGACCGTGGTCCATGGACAGCCTGCCAGGAGCCTGCAGAGACACGGCTGCTCAAACAAAGCTGTTCATCCTCACTTCCAGCAGTAAAAGATGGCAAAATATTGTCATCTGTGCCTTTTCCCTGCTCATCTGTTCCCAAATAGAAGGGGAAAATAGTAAGACAGCCAACTGAGAGCCTCAGAAAAAACTTGCTGAGATCCCCAACCTGGAGAAGAGACACCTCCCAGTAAGAGCTGCTTTCATCCCAGTGTGGTGGGACAGAGCCTGGGGCCAGCCCAAAACTGTGGCTGCTTCCACATCCACCCAGCTCCAGGCTCTGCAGGCTGCTGTTAATCCAGGGGCCTCGAGAGCTGACGTACAACACGTTTGCACTCTCCTCTGAATAAGAAGAAGGAAAAAAATAGGGCAGGTAGCTGTGCAAAGATGCAGTCATGGATCAGGCAGATGGACAGGGAAAGACTTCCCTATTCTGTTCCAGGAGAATCTGCCCTCCATGTTTTCAGCCCGCCCATACCTGGTTCATGAATCTGTTTGCCTAAATTATTTGAGGGCGTAGCAGACAAAATCCCAGCGGTTTTTGACAAGATTGAAGCTGTTCCATGGAAAATGTAAGGACAGCTCCTTCCTCAGCCTGGCCTGCAATGCAGGACAGAGCAATTCCAAAGGTCTGGACCTTGCCCCTGGAGCCAAGGAGGTCCATCAAGATGCAACCCTGCTGCCAGGCAGACAGCAGCAGTGTCCTGCTGTTTCCTCACTCTGCTTTACAAACACCACCCATCTCCTCCCAGAGCAGCAGCTCTTCCTGCCAGCCAGGGCTGTTGGAAAAAATGAAGGCTCACTGTCAGAAATTTGGGGAAATTACAGTTATTTGTGCTTTTTCCAGGAGGGAAGAGGGCTTGTCTCTGTTAGCAGCCCCAACTAAAAGTCAGTTATTTAGTCTCAAAGTTGCCTGTGCTTTCTCTATTGTCACCAGGATGGCAAAATCTCTCGAGGACTCCTGATGCCATCTGTCATGGATACCCTTTGGGACAGGAAAAATGGCCTCTGGAAGGAACCTGCTTCTGCATGGAGCAGAGAGAGAGTAAAAACCTGAGCATGCACCTCATTTTGCCGTGATTGGTGAGGTGAGAGGAATCCCAGCCCATACGTTTGAACACATCAGTTCTTCCTTCTTGACATCCTTCCAGTCATGAAGAGTGCCTCATCCCAGTTTCCTTCTCCAGGATGTTACTGAACATGTCCATCACTGCACAGCAGTTTGGCTGCAAATAGCAAGGAAGGAAGGAGTGATCCTGTGTGAACCAGCAGAGCCTCCAAGCTCTCCCTAAGCAGGTTTGTTCTCTTTTACGCCTTTCTCCCTAAAATCAGTCTCTGTAGCGCCAAAATGAAGGGCAGTGATTGCCTTCTCCAGCCCCTGGAGGTGACAAGGACATCCATGCACACTTATTTCCTGATATTCCCATTAAACCAGCCCATCCTTCCCACTCCTAGCCAGCTCTAACTGGGATCCTTCTCCATCATGGATGGCAGCACTCCCAGAAGAGCTCAAAAGGCCAAGGAAACAAGAATGAAACCATTCCTGGCTTTCAGTGGACAGGCTGAGGATGATGTGGGGATGGAAGATGGGGATGGTTCACTGTCCTTTAAAACAGAGCTTGGGAAACAGAGCTCTGGTTCCCCAGCCGAGGCTGCTGGGACCATTTGCTGTCACATCCAACAGCTGCACAGAAGGGACATGTTCAGACATGGCAAAGCCCAGCTGGGAATGAGGGCCATCCCCATCCTGGGGTATTTCCCAAGTGCCAAAGTCCACACAAGGTCCAGAGAGGAAACTAAAACACTCAGGATGCAGTAGGGAAGTACCTGCAGGAGCTGCCTCAACACTGTCTCCAGGAAGGAGGAAGGAGGAGCTGCTCCACACACACAGTTCAGGATGGTTCCTGCTGCGTTCTGACTGCCCAAAGTCCAAATCAAACCCATAAAAAATAAAACCCCAGTGTTCTCATCTCCACCCCAACCACAGACCTGAGGGGTGGTTCAAGTGATTGGCTTCTGCTTCAGCTTCTCCTTGTACAAAATGGAATTAACTACATAAAAACACCTCCAGAAAGCACAACAGGTTCTTTGAAGAACAGGGAATCTAAAATTGGTGGATCTATTTATAAGAGTTGCAGGTAATGGAATGCTAATCCCATTCATTAACACTCAGACTCTGCTCATTAGTGTCGTTTTACTCTTCCTTCACAAGGCCCAGATTTCTATTTTGCACATAATCTGTTTTATTAAGCAGTTTTTTCATAGCAAAAAAGTTTTCTCTTCTGTGCATGTTTTTTTTATAAGTCCCCTCTAATTTAATTAGGCCCCAAAAGGTTCAAGGAAGTTTGGGTATGTATCCAAACTTCAGGAAACTCACTGGGAACTCCACCTCCAAAGCTTTTAAGTTTTACTGATCATTGCTCCGTGTTCCACATTCTTCCTCCATGTCACTCCATAATTTTTCTGGTTTGCAAGATTAGAGCTCTCCTGGGGAAGAAAAGAGCTTTTTTCATATCAAACATCTCCCATTGGGTGAAACCCCAGCATCAGCCTGGGCGAGGGGCTCTGCCCACCCTTGGGAAATGTCCATTTCCCATCCCTTGGAAAACAGAGACTGGCTTCCCAGATTCTATTCTGCACAGAATTGTTCGATCTCCTGAGTGATGGATTCTCCCCATGGGCTCAGTTCTCCTCACGGGATGCTGAGGTTGAACCCCAGGACTGCACCAGCAGTTGAACTCTACTCCAGCCAGGAAAAAAGCACTGGAAAAAGGAGAACCTGTTATTTGGTGCATCCCACTTGGCATTCCAAAGCTATCCGTGGAAAACTCAGCCTGGGACCAGCCTCACACCAGACCCCACATCCTCACAGAATCAGGAAATCATTTCTGATCAAAAAGCCCTCTCAGATCATCAAATCCAACTGTTCCCCACCACTGACCCATGTGCCCAAATGCCACATCCACACAGCTTTTAAATCTCTCCAGGGACAGTGGGAGCTGGGCAGCTGTGCCACAGCTGGGCAGCCCTTTCCCTGAAGAAATTTTCTTAATGTCCATCGTGGTGCAACCTAAGCCCATTTCTGACCATCACCTGATCCTGGATCACATCCCAGTCCCAGACTTCGTGTGGCAGCTTTTCTGCTAGCAGTGTTTATGGGGGAAAACATCCCAAACAGGAGCAGAGATCCACCTGCAAGGCCTCCAGATGTGTCCCTGCCATCCAGAACACCTCCCAGCCCAGGATCTGCATCTTCACCGGCATTCCCAGTGGTTTTTCCAGGGGCAAATATCCTCAAGCCCCCTGATGCTGCAGAGGTACCTTAACAGGGGCAGCACCCACTTGGAACCTGAGTGGTTCCTGCACGTGGAGCCCTCCCAGCCTCTGGGATCTTCACCCTGGCCCTGCAGCCTCTTTTCCTGCTCAGCTTCCCTGCAGCCAGCAGGGTTTGCATTCCCTGCTGCCTCTCCATCCACTCCCCTTCCCCCTGCTAAACCCCCCCACCCCCACCAGGTAGAGGATTTTGGGAGCTGCCATTCCTACTCATTAGCATAACCCAGTTAGCTCCATATTGCTCCAATTTAGGCAGAAATTGCAATTTCATTTGGTGCTTTAAACAAATGGGAAAATGTTCTAAACCACGGGCTGTTATTGAATTAAATATTAACATAAATACAGAGCTGAATGGAGCACTGGATTATTAATTTTAATATTTAATCCAACAAGAAACCTTATGGCTGTTTTTGGGTGGTTTATTTTCTTTAATCCAATTTCCCATCAGCACTAAAATTAAGTTTTCTTAATGAAGGCAGGTGATCAGCAAAGTGTCCTCTCGTGGTCCAGGATTCCAGAGCTCATGACTGTGAGCATCCAGACAATAAAGAGAGGAAGCAGCAGCAGTAATGATCCCTCTGTGCTGGCATGGGCAGGAATAAAAGGAACATAATTAATATGATGTGCAGCTCAGATGAATGCAAGCCAGAGGAGATTAAAGAAAGCAGGTGACCCTTACGTGTTTATTGCTCCCAGAGAAAACAGCACAGATGGCTGACTTTGAGGGAGACAGCTTTAAACAGCAGCTCACCTAAGAGAGAGATTTGGGGTGCTGGTTCCAGCCCAGGTCTGTGCCCTGTCCCCACGTCACTGTAGCCAGCCCTTAGGTGAAGGGCTCCTTCCAGCTCCATCTGCACATCCATCAGCTGCTGCTCCACCAGCCTTTGAGGGATGCTGGTGAGTGCTCTAGAGGAGGGGACTGGGGGTGCTGGCAAGAACAGGTCAGCTTTATCCCTGGGAAGGGCAGCACGGTGTTTCTGGCTCTGAATGGACTCCAGGTCTGATTTTCCTCCCCTGCTGCTCCCCAAATGGGCTGCAAGGTGGGGCAGAACATGTGGATTTTAGTGATGGCATTCAGAGTTGGAGGAAGACAGGAAAAGAAAACCAATCCCATCAGGAAAAAGGGTTGGGAAAAGCATTTCTCAGCAGCTGCAGCTTGTGTAAACCAGTCTGGTGCTTCTTTATTTACACCAGCTGGGGATCTGCTCCAGGAGCCTGGGAGGAGTCTCCCTCCTTCCAGTGGAGCAGCATCCTTTCTTCTGCTTGTATTTCCATCCAGAGTTCAGACATGGTCAGTTCTCTGCCCAGCCAGGGCAGTTGTGTTTCCATAGGTTGTGGGGGGCAGGAAAAGCTCCTTTCCTGCCTCCTGAGCTGTCTCTTGGCCTTCCTTTGGCTTCTTGCACCACCTGATGCTTCCCACAGTAACCCTGAGGAGTGGAAGGAGGGGAAGCTGGGCGTGGAGGGAGAGGGAGAGGGAGAGGGAGAGGGAGAGGGAGAGGGAGAGGGAGAGGGAGAGGTGGTCAAGGGTGGAGGAGACTGGCTAAGAGGAAGCAAGCCAGAGGCAATAGATGGCAAGGCTTGGACACTTCTGGGGATCCAGGGGCAGCCACAGCTTCTCTGGGCACCCTGTGCCAGGGCCTGCCCACCCTCACAGGGAAGGATTTCTTCCCAATATCCCACATAACCCTGACCTCTGGCAGTGCAAAGACGTTCCCCTTGTCCTGCCACTCCAGACCCTTGTAAGAAGTCCCTCACCAGCTTTCCTGAAGTAATTCCCACTTGAATTCCCACTTGTTCTACCTTCCACAAGGCAGTGAAATGCCTGGAAAGGCTGCTCAGCTTGTGGTGGCCAGATGCAGGTGTTTTTCTGCCCAGGCTGATGCCAAGCAGAGCTGCAAACAGGAGAGGAGACAGCCCAGCCCTGCCAGCACATCCTTATGTTTCATTGTTTAAGCTCTTAAGCTCCTATTTGAATTTGAGCTGTAAAACATTGAACTGATTAAAAAAAAAAAAAAAAAAAAAAAAAAAAAGGGAAAAAAAAAAAGCTTCCAGCCTTCCTTAATCCAGAGAGCAGGGCTGGAGGAATGTCTCAGGCAGCTGTGACTTTGCTGAATGGAGGCACAGCTTTTCATATTTCCCAAGGCACTGGGATGGAGACCTGTCCCTTCCCCACCACAGGAAAGCCAAAGCAGGGCCCTGCCAGGTCCCACAAGTCTCCTGCCTGCTGCCAGTGCTGGCAGAGGCACGAAAGGCACCAGGAAATGTTTCTGTGCTGCTGGTTTTGACTAGAGAGGGGCCTGCAGTGCAATCCCTGGTTGATACTGGAGACTTCCAGATATTCCTGGTCACCACAGAGCCACAGAAACCCCCTGACCTCCAGCACCTGCTTGTTGGGGGCTGGAGAGGAAAGGAGGCAGCAAATCCTGCCTTGGGAACAGTGACATGGTGATTGCTGATAATCACCCCTAATGATGGCCCGGGAGAGCTCTGTGGCCACAGGGAATCCACTGATTGCCAGCCCCTCCTGGTCTGACAGAAAGCAATAAAGAGAAATGTCCTGGAATTCCAAGGCAAGTCACCAACGTGTGTGTCCATCCCTCGGTCACAAACTGGACATCAGTGATGGCATCTCTTGGCCCACTGTTGGATCTCACCTTGTGCAGGAAAATAACCCAGTCAGGGGCTGCTGAGGCTTTCCATGGCAAGAGTTCAATTCATTTCCAGAGAATCATGGAATGTTTTGGGTTAGGAGGGACATTAATACTCATCCCATGCCACCCCCTGCCATGGGCAGGGACACATTCCACTATCCCAGGCTGCTCCAAGCACCATCCAGCCTGGCCCTGGACACTTCCAGGGATGGAGCTGCCACAGCTTCCCTATGCCAGGGCCTCACCTCCCTCACAGGGAAGAATTTCTTTCTAATGTTTAATCTAAACCCACTCTCTGTCGGTTTCAAGCCATTCCCCGTTGTGCTGACACTCCAGACCTTTGGAAATAGTCTCTCTCCATCCTTGTCAGAACTTTCAAGGACTGGAAGCTTCTCCAGGTGAACCATCCCAGCTCTCCCAGCCTTTCCCCCAGCAGAGCTGCTCCATCCCTCTGCTCATCCTGGTGCCTCCTCTGGGCTCTCTCCAGCAGCTCCAGCTCCTTCCTGTGCTGGGCCCAGGGCTGGGGCAGCTCTGCAGGTGGGCTCTCACCTGAGCAGGGCAGAGGGGCAGAATCCCAATCCCTTTGCTGGTACCCAGGAGGGCAAGGAGGATTTCTGGGATGGGACCTGTCCAGCTCCCCAGCCTGGCCCAGCCCCAGCTCCCTCCTGGCAGTAAAAGGTGTGATAAATACAGCAATCAGGTGGGAAATGGGATTTGTGAAGGGATGTGACTTTGGGGAGGGCAGCTGGAGGGATGAGAGCCAGCACTGCAGCTGCTCACAGCTGGAGCAAGCTTGGGAAGAAAAAGAGATCCATGGCAAAATGGGCTGGATTTGTGCTGGTCTCCGTGGAAAGGGCTCCCAAAGAAAGGTGGGAGCATCTTCCCCACAAAGCCAGGAAGAGTCAGGGCTGTGCCTGGGAAGGAAGGGAGCCAGGACAATTAAACCTGCCTGATTCCTGAGCCAGGTTATCCCAGATGTGAGATCCCTGCAGATGCAGCCTCTCTGCAGCTGGGCTGGCACCGCCACGCAGGGCTGAGCCAAATCCCAGTGATCCCAAAGGAATCTGCTGCCTCCCCACCGCTCCTCCTGTTCAGCTGGGGCACTCCAGAGGGATGGATCTGTGCCTGACTGTGACTGGCATCCTGGCAGACCCCAGGCAACTTCGTGGAGCAGAGGGAACCTGCAAAACAAAAGGACACACAAGCAGGTGAGGCATGGTCAGAGGTGCCTTTGCTTTCCAGTGATGATTTATTTGCTTTGTACCTGGTGACAAACACAAATAAAACACGATTTCATCAGTGCTTTTCACTCTCCTTTTTCTGCCAGGCAGAAGAAGAAAAAAAAAATGGTGACAAAAGTCCTCCACTTCAAGGGAGATTTTTCTGTGGGACACATTTACAGCAGAACATCCCTGGGAGGAGCTTGCAGGGGTCCTTGGGATGCAGCAGAGGGATAAATACTGTGCCATTCCCAGGAAAAACTGTGGCTGCTCCCCCCCAGTGTGTGCTGTGGACAAAAATCACCACTGTGGCTGTGTCACAGGGGATTTGCAGGAGTCGTGGTGTGACACAGCACGGAGGGAACAGAGGCTGGAAGCACAGGCAGGATGGATGGACAGCAGGCTGCTCTCCTCAGATATCTGCATGTTACTTATCTTCCTCATTTTTATTCACAGCATCATTAAATTGTTTGGGCTGGAAGGGATCTTACAAGCTCATCCAGTTCCACCCCATGCCACGGGCAGGGACACCTTCCACCTGGTTGCTCCAAGCCCCATCCAAAGTGGCCTTGGACAATTCCAGGGATGGGGTGGCCACAGCTTTTCTGAGCAACCTCTCCCAGTGCTGAACCCCTCTCTGAGTAAAGAACATTCCCCTCATTTACATCTAACGAGTCAGGAATTCCTGCTGGGCACATCTTCTCCTATTTTCTGATGGACTCTCTGCCTGTTGTCCCTGCCTGCATCTATTTCTTTGTCCTGCTCCCAGCTTTTCCCTGCCACATTCTGCAGAGCCCCGGGGGAGCAGCACTGGGAATCCCAGAGCTGGGAAATGCTCAGGGGGTGGGAGAGGGCTGAGCCCCCCGGGGGAGCAGGATGAGCCCTGTCCCCTTCCCCCTGCCTCCTTTTCCTCCTATTTCCAGGGATGGCCTTGGAAAACTGCGTGTTTTCCCAGCTGCTCCCTCAAGGATGTGCACAGCAAGCCCAGTGGGGGATTTCTCTCACGGCACCACGGAGGTGCTGAGATGTTTTAGAACACAATCCTCGAATTCGGAAACTCCAGCCAAAGATGTTTTCCCTTAAAATGCCCACCCGCTGCCAAGATACCCCTTTCCCCCTTCCTTTTATTTATTTATTTTCGCAGCTCTGAGGCTGCAGAGATGCCACAGACCACGAGAGGACACCCTCCTACCTCCGACTTCCCTGGCGCACCGCGGCTGGGGAAAAATATCCGTAATAATATTACAGGGAGCCACTGGAACACACACGTCGGGAAGGAGAGCGAGCGAGAAACAATATGTTTATCCTCCTGCTGTATCCAGCCATTTATCTGGGCAGCAAGTAGCCCTTTAAATATACAAATCCCAGGCAGATTAAGCTGGAATAGGCAGAGCAGGGATTAGGAGCTGCATTCCCAGTGCCTGCGTGTGCGAAGGGAGAGCTGTGTGCGTGCCTCTGTGTGTGTGTGTGTGTGTTGGGTGACTTTAAAATGGAATAAACCACATTTAGCAGCTAGGTAGCTATGGAAACATCACCAAAATTGTTCTCCCACCTTTCTGCCGCACTGCTTTCCGCAGCCCTGCAAATGCTGTCAGGGGAGGGCTGAACATTGTTTCTTATAAATAATAGAATGTAAAGAGCTACAGGAAGAATCATCACATTACGATCGTGGAGTGGGGATAGTTCAGGGGGAAAATCGTCCAGCAGCTCTAATACTAGTTTCTGATGATTTAGCAATGATAAGGGACTTAATTTTCATCTTTTTCTGGGTGGCTTTTTTTTTTTTTTGGCAGTTTATGGAAGGTTGCAGGCTGAGAAGATGCACTGTGGTGTGTGTACTCATGGGGAGGTGTGTGTGTATGTACATAAATATATGTGCAAAACATCCTCCAAAAGGGTGAGCACAAACAGGAATATCACAACAGCAATTCTGGGGTTCAGAAGAGAAGGATTTCTGCTGCTTCCCAGCTTTTCCTGCATGCCACAGCCACAAGCAGAGGCAATTCCAGCTCTGCGGCTCCGCTCTGCCCCAGCCAGGCTCCCCAGTTTCTCTCCTGACCTATGGATTTGCAAGTAATCCTGCCCATGGCCCTGCTGGAGCACTGCCAATCTTGTTGAGGTATTTAGAGACTGAGAAGACTGGTTATATATCACAACTGATTTTAAAGAGGCTTTAAACCTGGGAATTAAATTCTAGCCTGCCGGACTCAGCCAGAAAATGCTCAGCTGTTTTCACTGGGGTCAGAATTTAATCCAGGGCTGAGTCCATTTAAGTCTCCTCGGGCTGAAGTTGGTGTTCTGGAGCAGTCCAGGTGACAGTGTGATGTCCAGTGGCACATTCCTGCTACCCCCGAGCAGGAGGGGCTGGCTGGGAATGGCCAGGACAAGGGCAGGGAGCAGCATGGGCCTTGCTGTTCTACACTGGCTCTGATCAGAAGTGCCCTGATGTCCCCTCATTGCTCTACATTTTGGGTGTTGCCACAGGTCCAAAGTGCCAAATGTAGGAGCCAAGTCTGGGGTCTCTATCCAGCATCAGCCCTGACTTAGCAGGAACCTGTCCAGCTCCACATCTGCCTCCTCCAACCCACTTTCTTCCTATTCTTTGTTTCTTCAGTCTCTCAGATCAAGGTCTCCTGTCCCCTGAGGTCCTCCTAGTTGTGTTTTCCTCTCACACCGTTCCTGGTGCCTGAGACAGGGACACCAGTGATGCATTAGGTTTTAGCTGTTGTATTTTTCAGATTCTGTCCCTCTTTAGTGTGTAGTTCTGAGCGTCATATTAAGGGATGGTGAGCTCTTTTCACACAGTGGGTAGACAAAACAATTCCTTTCCTAGCTCAGAACCAAGGACAAGCACCCAAATTTCAGACCCAAGAGCATAAACAACATGGACTGAAGAGAGATAAACAAGAAGGATGGGACTTCATAACTTAAAGCTATAATTGTACAAATTAACTCCAATATGGAAATGGACCAGAACTTATAAAAGTGAGACACCCCATGACCTGTTGTGCATTTTGTGACCATTTTGGTTCATCTTGGGTGTAGCCCTGGCTGGGCTCTGGTGCTGCCCAAGATGTATCCACTGAGGCCTTTTAATAAATCCCTACTTTATTCTTTAGCTCTGTCCAGTCTCTGTTCTAGGTCATCCTCGATAAGGAATCACCAGGACTCTCTCCCAGCACCCAGGGGTGCTCCCGGATGGATCCAGCAGGATGGTGACAGGCTCTGTTTGCTGCTCCATTTCTCCCCTGTCACTCCTCATGCTGCCCTTGCCCTTGTGGATATTCCTGGACATCCTCAGGAGTGTCCTGTGGTGCCTCTCCAGTCTCTTCCCAGAGGGCTGACAGCTCCTTGGGACCACACAGTTGCAGTTCCTGTTGCTTTTCCCCCTGTGCAGTTGCCAACCAATAATCAGTTGGACTCGATGACCCCTGTGGGTCCCCTCCAGCTCAGGATATTCCATGGTTCCATAATTCCATGGCTGCTGCAAAGCTTCTTTGCAGTCACCTTCTGCTGGCTCTGTCCTGAGCATGCCACATCAAGGCAAATTTTACTTTCCTGCCTGCTCCCCTTCCCACATTTTTTATGCACAAGGCAGCAGAAGCCCTGCCACACTTCCCTGGAGGGCTTTACCTGTAATTCCAGCCTCATGGGCAAAGGGATGGTTGCTCCTCAGACCCCACTGGAGAATGCTCTTGGTTCACAGCTTCACCTTCACTCCTGGCAACTCTGACAGACTTTTTGGAGGGCTCAGAGAAGAGTTCAGTGCCCAAAGCATTACAAGCTTGTACAAATCCTGGTTCGTGCCAGGACCATGAGCAATCAACCCTCTCCTTCTCACCTTGACGTGTTCTCAGCTGTTTCCCACCCCTCTTTCCCTTCCAAGCCCAGCAAAAACACAAAGTCTTGCCTTGCCTTGGGGTCTGGTCCATTGGCTAAAGCTCCCTAGGGAAGCAGGACTTGGATTTCACACCCCACCCCAGCACAAGGGGGAGGGAGAAGCTTCTCCTACAGCTGCCCTACATCCCTGACCCTCCAACGTGATCCACAGAGTCCCATGGGATGGGAACCCCTGCCAGCACTGAGACTGCAGCTGGAAGGCAGCTTGCCTTGGGGCTGCCCAGGACTCCAAGAAGTCCATGAGGTGCAGGAATCCCACCAGCCCTCAGCAGGGCTGCTCAGCTTGCAGGGCTCTCTTACAGGGAGCCAAAGGAGCTGGATGCTGAAGGACACACTGAATGTTTTAGGGTCTGAGGCAAGATTTTCCTGTCCATGTCCAAGAAAATTCACCTGGAGCTCCACTGGAATGTGTGCAGAGGTGTCAGGCCCTCTGGAGGCTGACTGAACATTCCTTAGGCAGGATGAACAATCCTAGGAAGTCCTGGTTTTCTCCTCTGCCCCCAGGAGAAGCCAGGCCAGCCAGCTCAGCACAGGAACCAGCCTGAAAAGGTGATACCAGGAGAAAACTCCACAGAAATTGCAAACCCCTCCCTCCCAACCCTAAGGAGCCACTTCCACAGTTCACAACAAGGTGTCAGCGACACCCATGGATGCCTGAAGGTGTTTTCACACCCAGCTACAGGGACAGAAGAGCAGGCAGGGATTGTCCATTCTCCATCCCCAGGCAGCAGTGGGACCTTGGCTCCCATCAGGGCAGGGATGCCTCTGGCAGGGAGGGAGGGGAGTGGGTGAGGAAGCAGCACCTCTGGCAAGATCCAGAGTGAATCCTGCTGATGGACAATGGCAGGGCTGTCACTGCCCAGCCAGCCTCAGGACACTGCCCTTAGGGATGAGGCCCTGCCCTTCCTCAAATATTGGATTTGCCATGCATGGAAGTGGCAGTGCCAACTTCTTCCTCCTGCACAGTCACACCACAGCCCACTCTGTCCTTCTGGATCCAGGCATTGGGAGCAGCTCCCTCTCCAGCCCAGCAAGGTGTTGCTTTAACAATCAGAAGGATGGAAAAACAAAACCCTTTATTGTCCACTGTTAAACTTTACTGTCTAATGTTTTAATAAACAGTCAAGTTCTTCCTCTGATCATTAAATCTGCAGTAAAGCAGGGTGGAAACCGGTTTATGAGATTCTATCTACATCACTACCACACAAATGGGAGGTCCTGGCAGCTGCAAACAGCTACTCCCAGTTCCATGGCTTCCTGCCCACCCTGAGGTCTGGATCTGCTGTGGGTTTGGGAGAGGTGCAGCTCATCCCTTCCCATGAGAGATGGGCAGAGTGAGACCTCTCCAGGGCCCTCTCCAGTTAATCCACTGAGCTCCACTTCAGTGCAGAAAATATAGTGCAGAGATGATGCTGGGCTCCTAAGAAGGAGCAGGAATTTGTCCTGGAGAGGGCCAGTGGGAACACCACCTTGAAATGGTTTCAGACAAGTGAGCAATTGACTCCTGAATTTGTGACAATTGGAAGCATTTCCATGGCAGCAGTTTTTCATGTTCAGTGGTCAGGGGCACGCTTTAAATCTGAAATAATTTCCTGTTGTACTCACGGAATTACAGAGGAACTGGAAAATTCACTGAGTGGGAACTAAACCAGTTACAGATATAGACTTAAAAACAGAAATAATGAAATCCCCAGGGTTTGGGGTGACAGGGATGGGGAGTATCATCCTACAGGTGGGAGCAAGCCAAGGGTCACCCTGCAGCAGCAGCTTCAAAGCTGGGTCACTGCTCAAGTGCCTGGAGAAACCTAATCCCTTTGTTATCTCTGGGATGATCCCTGTTTGCTTGAAAGCATTAACACCCTTTAATCTTTGTTTTCCCTGGAATCCCCAGGCCCCAGCTGTTGGCCGTGTGGACCTGAACATGAGCAGTGCTGGTGGTCCCTCACACTCACTCCCAGCAGGATGAACTTCCAACCACCTTCCAGAAGTTCTTTACCACTTTTCCTGGGAAGGAAACAATGCCCATCCCACCACAGCAGTTTTACTGGCTCAGTTGTTGCAGCAGCTTTGACTGTCAGCAGTGAGGCTTCATCTCCTCGGGGGTGGCTCTGTCGGCAGCAGATCCCAAATTTCCTGCTCACCACCATTTGTGGGCTGTTCTGACCATTTGTCCAGTCATAAAATTATCAGCACATTATCCCTGGGCAATGACTTGTAATTGTCTCTTTTTATTACTCAATAAACAGTTTGGAAACCAAGACCCAGAGTGAGAGTAGGAACTCGCTCACTACTTTACAGTAGTGCAAAGAGAGAGGTGAAGGAGCACTGAAAGGTACCAAAAAAACCCAGGAAGGAGAGCATTTTGTTAGATTTACTTTAGTAATTAATGGAAAATGTGGTCTGGGACACTTACAGGAGAATGGAGAAAAAGAGACACAGCCTTGAGAAGTCCTGCAGGGGAAAGTTGCTGGGATACATATCCTTGATCACAGCTCCAGTAGCTCACAGCCTAGTTTTCCATCCCTTGGTCCCAAATGTCAATATTCCCTTGTGAACACACCCAGAGAGCCTCAGGAAAGAAAAATACAGCAGTTAGCTGGCACAGTACAGCTCCAGTACTGCAGCTCTATTAGAGCCATATATTCCCAGCTGCAGCCATATATTCCCAGGCATCGCCGGGAAAAGGGGCTGTGATGGAGGAAGGAGATCATTCCAAATGAAAAAGAGATGCAGTTTCCAGAGAGCCAGAACTACTCCTAAATCTAAGCCTAATTGAATTATAAATAGCCTGGGTGCTTTCTTTCCATCCACAATCTCGTTAAACTTCCAAATATATGGATATATAATCCCATGTTTTCTAAACATTTCTATTCAACTTTCAGTTCCAACGTGACGTTTTATATCTCAAAGTTGACCTATTTTCAGGAGGAAAAAAATTCTCTGAGTTCCCCCAATCAAAATGCTTCACTTTGGGATGAATGAAATGTTGGGAGGGATTTTTTCCCCTTTTTCCAAAGGAATATATTCCTCACTGGGAACTACCAGAGCAGATTTTATTCATTCATTTAAGCCCAGTTGAGCCATGGAAGAGATAAAAAAGCCCACCCTCCACCCAATTTGCACAGCAATGATTTCCAACCTGCTTTCACATTTCAAATTAAGCTACCCAATCTATCCCATGGATTTGGGATATAGGAATTTAAGGGGTAGCTAGGGATTGATAAATTGAATAATGGGTTGTGTCTAAAACAACAGTTTATTGGGTAAATATCTCTGTCAAAAGAAGTATCCAGAGCATGCTCTGTCCTGTTGGACATGGATTTCTCCCAATTCCCATCACTGCAGCTCATTGTCAGCTTTGGAAATTAAAGGAGTGGAGATTTTGTCTTACACACTGGTCTGACAGGCCAATCTCCAGAAGAATTAGGTTTAAATTGGATATTGGGAAGAAATCCTTCCCTGTGGGGAGGCCCTGGCACAGGGTGCCCAGAGCAGGTGTGGCTGCCTCTGGATCCTTGGAAGTGTCCAAGGCCAGGTTGGACAGGGTTTGGAGCAACCTGGGGTAGTGGAAGGTGTTCCTGCCCATGGCAAGGGGTGGAATAAGATGAAATTGAACTTTAAGGTCCCTTTCAACCCAAACCATCCTGGGATTCTATTAATCCACTCCCAGGCTGTGTCACTGGAAAGACTGAGCAGGATGACACAGAAAGAGATTTTTATGGGATCTTTTTTTTTTGAGCTTTCCTGATGCCATCCTTCTATTCTGCAACAATGTTGGGCTGGAGAGAGACAAAAAAACCCTCCATGTGGATTCTCATTTGCACTTGTCAGAGCTTTTGCTCCAGGCTGCCTGGAGGCTGTTGGACAACTCTGTGCTCTCACCAGGTTTTCCTGACAATGCCGACAGGATTTTGTTTCCAGAGCCAGACTGGGAAGCACAGATCCCACAGCAGCCCGGCAAAGCACCCTGAGCTGAAGAGGCAGTCCCCAGCACACGGGATGCAGAGGGATCTGTGCTGTTTGCAGCACACAGAGCTCCCACTGCATCCCAAACTTCTCACAGAGTGCTCATCAATCAGAGCACCAACGTGGCCCTCCTGCCTGCCCACAGCCATCACAGGGCCTGGAAGGCTGAGGGATCCAGGGAAGGGCAGCCACGTGCACCCAGGGGGACAAGGACATCTCACATGAGCAGCCATTCCTTCCACTGGGACTTGGAGCTAATTTATCCCAAGGGAAGGTTGGTTGTTCACAGCCTCTCGAAGAGTTTCTGATAGAGCTGAAGGAAGGGTGGCAATTCCTCTGCACACCAACCCCCAGGACTATTCTTTCCTCTCTGGAATGAAAAATAAAGTTTATAGCAGGAGGAGAACAGGCAGCAGGACAGATGCTCCGTGTTCAAATCCCTGTTGCCTGAGGGAGACAGAGCTTCTCCAACCCTGGTGACCAGGAATGATGTGGGAATCCAGGGCTTCCCTCTGGCTGCCCTGGAAGGTCTGGGACCCTGGCAGGGGGTCAGGAACCCCCTGTACAGAGCCCCCAGAGACACTGTCTGTGATCTCTGTCCATGGAAAAGAGTTTTCAATCTTACAGGATGAATTACAAGCTTTGAGTGTTTGATAAGAGTAATAATTAAGTGTGACACGGGTGCAAAAGTAAAATTTTAGGTTTCTAGATTAGAGGTCCAAAGGGCACAAGATGGAGGAAATTGGGTGTGTCTTGTCCTTTTTCTCCTTCTTCATGCCCTCCATGTTTCACTGTGGTGTTGGCATTTTTCTGTTGGTTCAGGCTGGGGACACACTGTTCAATGTAGGTGACAGATATTGGCACATTATTGTAAATCCAGCACAGGTAGTTTCTGGTATTTAATGTTTGTAACATCCCACTGAGGGCAGAGCCCCACACGCTGCCCTGCAGGACAGAGCTGCGGCAGGGCAGCAGAACATGTTAGAGATAAACAGAATAAACAACCTTGAAAACAGCACAGATGAATTATGGCTTCTTCTTTGGCAACGGGGCAGAAAGACAGAGACTTTCTACAATATTGGAATCATCAATACCTCAGATTCCAACAGAATGACACCTGGGATGTCCCAGGGTATTCCCCCAGCTTGCTGCCACTCCAGGTGGGCACTAAACCCTCAGGGATGCTGCATCACACCTGCAGCTCCTGTACAGGTTTTCAGGACCTGTCACTGGTACCAACCACCACAGCCAGGTGCCTGCATCCCCTCCTAAAAATACCAAATAAAGAGCATCTTAGAAACAGAAAATCCTCACTCTGCTTCTCCTCACTCTGCTACCATCCACACCCCCAGGATTTGGAAGGCAGTTTACCACTGAAGGCTTGCCAGACCCTTGGCTGGCCAATTCCCAAGACCAGAAATATCATAAATAAGTCGATCTTTACTTCTTTCCCTTCCCCAGTCCTTCTTTAAATATCCTTGTGAGGCCACCAGCCTGAGCCACAGCTGGGCCCTGCTCACCTCCAGGCACTTCAGCGTGTTCCCTCATGGACACCATCCCACTGCCTTGGGAACAGGAGTCTCCTCTAAGCCTCTTGGAGGCCTGAGGACATAGAAGAGCTGGTCAAAAGGAGTAAGTCCCCTGAAAAATCAAGGAGGTGAGGTTTAGACAGAGAGCTTCAATCTGAAAAGCCAGTTCTGGGAGGCTGCAGAAAGCCAGAAGTTTGGGATTGGGAAGCAGAATTATTTCCTCCTGGGAAGCCTGGTGGGTCACCCTCCTCTCCCAAACCACCAGCCCAGGCAGAGCTGTGCATCCATTTTAATCCACTCCCAAGTGTCTTGCAGGATGGAGAGAGTTTAACACCCTAAAACCTCAGGTGAGGGGATCACAATCCTGCAGAAGGGAGGATGCTCCATGCAGGAATCACCACAGGAGCATCCAGCCCCAGGGCTCTGCTTCAGACGCAGCACCTGACTCCAAACATGGGCAAAGACAAAACTGAGGCTCAGAGAGAGCAGAAATAAATCAGTGACAGAATCTCCAAAAGAGACAAATGAAGTTGGAATACGTCCTTGTTTATTTTAATGTTTGGAATGTTTTCCAGGTGATTTATACCCCCACTTCAATGTGTTTCTCTCTTTGTCTCTCTCTTTCTCTCCCTTCACTTTTTTTCTTCTTTAAAACAGGGGGAAAAAAAAAGAATATTTGGGAGTTAATTGGTTTTCCAGGCTTGGCAGCCAGACAGTGTAATTGATCTCCGAAGAGATGGATTTGTCAGTGGGCTGGGCATGAATTTGACAACCAGGCAAGGAAAGGAAGAAATATTTCCCTCTGCACACCAAGCAAAAGGGGGGGTCATCCTGGCAGAGCCAGCACCCCAGGGCCAAGGCTCCCCTTTTCCCAGATTTCCATGTTAAATAGTGCTTGGTGCCTTGGGCCCCTTCCAGTAAGAGGGACAGGAGATTTGAGCTGACTGGGAAAATCCCCTCCTTCAGAGCTACATCTCAGATGACATTTTTGGCTTTTCCTTTATCCCAGCTTTTCAAAGCTCCACATGGGAAAACGCCTGTTTGCCTTTAATGTGTGGCATGGGAGTTCCTTGCCTTTCCATTCTCTCTGCTGTTTTGTCCTGCCTTTTGGAAGTCTATTACCCCTGGATACCTCAAGCAAGACACCTGTACCTGCAGCTCCTGCCACCCCATACCTCCCCAGTCACAACTGCTCCTCACCCCAAACCCCACACCTCTCACCTCTACTCTCCCCAAAGAGCTGGTGCCACCCTAAACCTCTGGGAGTTTGTTGTGGGAGCAGAGCTGCTCACACTGTGAGGGAAGAGGAGCCCTGAGTCGGGGGGACAAGGATGCCCCAACTCCCCACGTCCACTTTGCCCCATCAAACCAAGTTCCCGCTGTTGGGCAGCACAACAAACCTGGACCACACACAGAGGTTTTCCTCCGTTGGAGCAAAGAAATTCACATTCTGGTCAGGCAAGAGGCCTGATCCTGCTCTCCTGGAGGATGCTGTGCCTGAAGGCACCTCCCTAAAGCTGCCAGGGTCCCCTGCTCCCCGCTCCCAGCCCGCAGCAGATGGCAAGCAGCCGTTCCCGACAGACGTTCCGGCAGAACCCGCAGGGAATCCAGGCTCCCACTGATCTCTGCAGGTAAACCCACCTGGGAATTCGGTGCAAAAAGCACACAGCAACAGATTTCCCAGAGCCAGCCCCGGGGTTTAGTGCTGTCTGTCTCTACAGGGGCTGAGCAAGGCATTCCTGGGTTTGTGGCCCCACAGCAGCAGGGCAAGCGCTGGTCCTGGGAAGAGAATCCTCCTCCCATCACAGAGGGGCGCCCATCCCTCTATCCCGGAGCTTCCTATGGACTTTGGTTGTTTTGGAGGGTGCACATCCCAGGAAAAAACACCCTGCAGAATTCCTCTCTTCAGCATAAGGCTCTTTTTGGCTCCTTTTGCTTTTTGCTGCACATTCATTCCAAACACCTGTCTGAAGATCCACTGGCTGAGCTTGGAAGGAGCCAGGAAAAACCAACAGCTTCTCCCAAACAGACTCTCTTTCCCCTTGTGGGCAACCCAGAGGAGGATATCACATTCCTATACACCTGCCAACCTGCCTGGGAGATGAGGAATTGCAGTCCTTTTATCCCTTAGAGCCCTCTTGGAAAAGCCAAGCTGAAGCCAAGGCTGCTCTAGTTAAGTTGTGCTGCTCAGAATGACTGAGGCAGCGATTCTGTGCTGCCGACACCCCCCTGGCACAGCCCTGCGGCAGGAAACGCGGACTTTGCACAAGGCAGAATTAAAGCCTGGAGCGAACTTCCACGGGAAGTTGTCGTGGCCAAGAATCCGTGACATTTCAGAGAGGAAGCAGGAATGTGCGTGGATAACAAGAATAGCCGGAGTTAGGCAGCTAAATACCAACATCTCTGCTGAAAGGGATATTAATATTGCGGGCCACCTCCAGCTCGGGGAGATGATGAGCAGATCTAACAGGAGGCAGGTTTGCCTTCTGCTGCGCCTCCCTTTGCAACACCCGCTCCTCCGAGAGGACACGGAGCTAGGCAATCCCACCCAGCTCCCGCAGTTCTTATCTTCCAGTGCTTTTTTCAAAAGCCTCTGTCAAAAATACTAAACAGCCTTATTTTGCCGTTGTTTGCACTGGGTATAAAACTCTGTAATGGGAGATTTCTGGAACTGCAAAGCAGGTTTATGGCAGAAACGCTGCTCCGTGCAGGTGGAAGATATCACTCACTCCCCAGCGCCGCTGCTACCGCAGCCTGTGACAGGGAAGCAGCTCACAAATGGTCCCGCGAAGGAAAACATCTGTTCAGAGCTAGCAGGTACACAGATCATCTGCAAATTGCACAGCTTGCGCCTGATTTTCCCCGGCTTTGTTTAGCGACTCGCAGCTCCGCGCAGACGGAGGCAGACGGAGCTGGAGCCGGGGAGCGCCCGCACAGCATCCCACCGACCGAGCACGGGCCGGGATGGGCTGAGGACATTGTTTCACTCAGCACCACTCCAGAAAGCCAGGTCAGGCTTTGCAGCAGGCGTAGTGGCCCTTCCCCCGCAGATCCAGGTCTCTCCTGCCCCAGGGGTACCCCGTTTTCCCTTCTCACACGTTCCTCGGGCACGCAGCGCTGCCTCCACCTCACACACAAAAGATTTCCTGATCCCTGCTAGACCTTTACATCTGCTTTATGTTATGGGGCTCAGATTAGGAAACAGGAGGATTGTGTTTCCAGCAGACAGGATCTCTGGTTGATCTCCAGCCAGCCCCAGGACTCGAGCGCGATTCCCAGCACTGCGTGTCATGGCTGGAAGGAAGAAGCACAAAATTGTGGAAAAGTTTGGGTTAAAGAGACCTTTAAAGGCCGTCTAGCCCAAGGCCCCTGGCATGAGCAGGGACACCTTGCAGTGATCAGGCTGCTCAGAATCCTCCTGTGCTGCTCAGGATCACCCACTCCCTGCATTCCCACCTCTGTGAAAGGACTCGGATACCTCTGACTCAGGCCACAGTGCCAGCTGTGTCCCAAATCCCTCTGCCTGCTCAGGATTATTCCAAGGAGCTAAGAGAACAATTTTGCCTTGTTCTCTCTTTTTTTTTAAAAAAATAACAATTTTGGTGTGCTCTTTATTCCTTGAGAAAAGCAAACGGAGCAGGAGAAGGGGCCCCACCCCTGGTATCAGGCTTGCACCACCTCCTCTGAACTCCTGCTGCCCTCAGCTCTCCATCAGACACATCAACACCCTTGGCACGGGATTTATCCTGTCAGGAGGAGTTCACCACTCCTGGCACTGAGCCACAAGATTTATTAAGTCCGGGACACACACCTCAGCAATCAATGGGAATTTCAACTGCGACTCCACTGAGAAGGAGATCCAGCCTTTTAAAATCCCATTCCTCAAACACAGTGGTGCTGCAAGAAGCCCCATTAAACACCTGCCTTGGGTGGGCAAAGAGCTGCTGTACCCTGCCTGGTGACACTGCATGGGAGGCCCCATGCAAGTTTTGTCACCCAAAACTGGGGTCAAGTCTGGTGAGCTCAGCCTGGAGCTGCCTCCAAGGCTCATCAGAGTAAAGTTGGCCTTTTGCAAGAGGCAGCTGCTGGGAAAACCTGACTTGTTAGTGTAAGAAAATGAAGGGGAAGAGGTGATAAAATTGTTCTCTTTCCATGTACCAGGAGGTTTAACATGAAGGAAGAGAAAGTGCCGCTCAGGGTGAAAGAATATCAGCAAAAGGTCACAACTCACTCATTAATAAATTTAGGTGGGAAACTAGAATAAGACTTCTGGCTGTCCAAGGAATTAGGGGATAGACAATGCAATAGGAATGGTTTTTCAGCTTTGGAGATGTTTCATCAGCTTCAGTGGAAGAGGGCAGGACCTGCTGGTCCTGCCCCAGCCCAGTTTTGGTTGTTAAAGCAGCATCACCGCAGCCCTGCAGCCCAAGGATGCCAGAGCCAAGGTGTGTGGGAAAGACAGCTGATTTAATTGGAAAAGAAAAAAACAAACCGACAAGTTTGAGGTTTGGGTCTGAGACAGAGCAGGAAAACCAAGGGAAATATAAATCAAAAATCTCCAGGATTGCTCAGGAGGCAGCTGACCAGCCTTCCAGGGGAAGAGCAGATGTTCTCTGCTGACAAACCAGCCCTGCCTGTCCTGCAGCAGCCCACACGGAAAACCATATAGAAAATCATTAAACAATTATAACCTCCATTGAAAGGAGATCAGCCTTTGAAGACATTTCCCCAGAAACCTCCGTTCGCAGTTTTCAAATAACCCCCTGTCTCATCAGAATAATTGTCAGGAGTAAATGCTTTGGAGCTCAGCAAACACTCAGCACAAGGAAAGCAAAGAAAAAAGAGCCAAGGCAACCCCGCAGGTTCTGCTCTGTGCAAAGCCACAGCCCTCAGAGCAAGCACCCCATGGAGATGTCACCAGCATCAACCCTCAGCAGCCCCAGTGGCCTCCAGGGAAATGGGCTGATCCCAGCAGAGAAAGGGCTTTTTCCATCAAATAATCCCTCTGTGCCAGCTCAGCGCTTTGCCAGAGGAAAGGATTCACCTGAAAAAACCACCCAGCCAAAAAAAGGAAGTTCTAATACACTGGCTGGTTTAACACACAATATTATCGCTCCCCACAGACAGAGGCTTCTCTTATTTTGAAGGTGCTTAAGCACCTGACTTTAGTTAGGCTGAAATACTGCTCAAAAATCTGGCCTTTCATGCAGAACCAAGATAATCTTTGAAGACACAGCAACTCAACCGGCTTTGCTAAATCAATCTCCCCGTTATTTTATTCAACGCCAAAGAAGTTCCCAGGGATCTCATTTCTACCAGAACTTGTTAACAATTTATAGCTATCACCCTAATCATTAAAAACAAACAATGGGAAAGAAAAAGAAATTATTAAATTAATCCCTGATGGGGAATCCCAGAAAAGAAAATAATTCTTTTTCAAGACTGCCAGAATTAGGGGCCAAATCGTGTGAAAACACAGGGAGCAAACGTGGGAGCAGCATCTGAGCTGCTGAGGGTGGCAAGGGGGGCTGCATTGCTCCAGAGCTCTTTGCTGTCATTCCCTATGGGATTGGCCATCATGGTGTGATACAGCAAACTGATGGTCAAGGCAGGATGAGCCTTTTGAACTCTCAGAGTGATTTCTGACAGAGCTTGGGCTGAGCAGCTCAGCTCAGCAAGGAGAGCCAGGCCCTGCAGGAGCACCCTGAGGACCTGGAGCACAGCCAGGCACCCTTGGGCTGCTGGGGACAGCACATCCCTACTGCCCTGGGAGCTCTGACTGCGCTGCCTCAATGAAAATCAGCATCCCTCCCACCCCTCCGTGTCTCTGACAGCCATGGGGGCTCCTGGGCCCAGCCTGAGCCCATAAATCACGGCAGGAGGAAACAGGAGGAGCTTTTATTAGCCCGCTGATAGAGACAGAAACAAGGACACCCTCGGAGCAGGCACTGCTCTTGCCTCACGAGAGCCCAAGCCCACACATTTGTCAGGTCTGGGCTAGGTTTTTGGAGGCACTTTTTTACCCACCATTTGGGCTAAAAACAAAGGCATTAACTACCCTGCAAAAGCCATAGTTCAGCACACTTACACTTCCCCTCCAGCCCACCAAATGCCTGTGTTAAATGCAGAATAAAAAGTGTGGGGGCAGCAGGGGGAAGGATCTTTCAAAGGGAAGGCAGTGAAAGGCCTGGCCAGAGGATCCCCAACTCAATCCCAGCCCAAGGGAATGCCAACGTTCCCTTCATGCCTGGCCTGTCACTGAGCAATTGAAGGTGCTAATGGGAAAGGATGAATAGAGGGAGAAAACACTCGTGGAGATCGCTGCACGCATTACACACTGCTGGAAGTAGGGGATGGATGAATGGAGGCAGCAAACACACCGGCGATAACTGCCTGCATTGCACAGTGCCGGACTTAGGTCCAGTTTGGTGAGGCTTGGAAAATTCAGGATTTCTTCCACTGCCATCCCTCCCAGCAGAGCATTTTGCCGGTGGCTGAGCGGGCTGGTCCCAACAGAGGGCAGTGACACACTGACCACGGGCCAGCCCTGCACAGCACCGGAGCCCTCCCCACCCCCGAGTTCTGCATCGCGGTCCTGCCACGGCCCCACGCAGCCCCTCCGTGGGGCCGGACGGGGTGAGAGCATCCCGGCGGAGTGACGGTGGGAAAAGCTGGGAGGGGGTGGGAAATGGGGGCCTGACTTTTTCAGGCTGTTAACTGTAATTAGCCTGGTTTCTGCGGTGTAATTATCCCGCAATCTCAAAGCAAACACCCTGGAGGAAATCGCACAGTTAAAGACAGCGCGGCATTAAAAATAAATTATGAGAGTCCCGCTCGCTGTTCCTGCGGATCTGTCAGCGTTTTCCCTCAAAAAGCCCCGGCCTGGGGGAGCTGGAATCACCCAGCTGTGACTCTCCCTGCCAAACTGTCCCCCCAGACAGAGGGAACGTCAGAATTCCAAGCACCCCCCTTGCCAGCTCGGGAGATGTTTGTCACAGCCCAATTACAGCCTGGCTGCGCTCTGGGGGAGGGGAGGCTGTTTTGTTCGGGTTTTTTTCCCAGAGGAATTAAATTCCGCCGGCTATTTAATACAGCGCACGAACAAAGCGTGCAAGGTGTTTGGAAACAAGTCAGCTCCTTACGGATCACAATATTCCTGCCTCTGGCAGAGGGAGCCTCCTCTGCACTGCCCTTTTTGGTGCTGCCGGAGAGATTCCTGTAAGGAGGACTGCGCTTTATCCCAAATTTCTGTCCCAGGAGGTGGAGGAAGCCAAGCGGTTCAAGAGTTGGAGGCTCATCCTTTGGCTGGCTCCCACGTGCAGAGCTCTGCTCAGCCCCCGGCTCCATGGCCACTGCTTTGAGCTTGAATTATGGGGAAAGGAAGGAAGGAAGGAAGGGAGGGAGAATTGGGAAGCAGGTCCAAGCTCCTCAGACAGCTCTGTAGAATGTGATGAGGCCACCAGAGAAGACTCAGTTTTGGAGTGTCTTTTCCACTCTTCTCTAAGACAGCACCAGCCCAGCCTCAGCCATACACTTAAAGCCACCAGAAGACTTCCCAATGTCATCCCAAAGTCCTTCCCTCGTGGCATTCCTCTCCCATGGCAAGCCCCTTCTCGTGAAGGAAGCTTCTGATGACAAGGTGTCCCCAAGGCAGGATGTGCTGCTGTGTCACATCCCAGGAAGGAAGCAGTAAAGCATACCTCAATGGCTTTAAAAGCTGTAGGAGACATTCAAACACCTTCTGAACATCTGCAGAGAGCTGGGATGTGGCAGCATCTCCAAACCTTCATGTTTATCCCCACGCACTACTCGTTCATTCTGCCGTAGCTGAGGGGTCCCAGGAACATTCTGAGCCCCTGGGCAGACACTTTCTCTACAAGAGATGACCCAGAAAAGACCAGCACGTGCTTCTCATCAGAAAAACAGTTCCCTCCAGGAGTCCTGCAAATGGGCTTCTCCAGAGCAGACCCTTGCCCTGGGCTGTGGGTAATTAGTGGGTGCTGCTGGAGAACAGACCCAACCTCCAGCAACACCAAGCCCCACTTAGTTAAACCCCTAATACTGCTTAAAGAATGAATCAATCCCAGTGACTCTGCTCTCCACGGATCCAGTCACTCACAGGATGCAAAGAGCACGTCTGGAGAGCCCATTAAAAGCCACTCGACTGGAAAATAGTTTCTGGCCTAATTCTGGCACTGGGGTCTTGGTCGGGGGAGAAATCTGACAGCGAGAACATGTCTGTGGGGAGCACGAGGCAGAGCTGTTAACTACTTCACCAATCTAATGGATAGCACTCTCCAACAGTAATTAATAATTAATATTCGTAGCCTGCTTAAATCTGTTGACTCTGTAAACCACAGCTTCTCACTTAAAGGCCTCTCATCATGCTGAGACAAACTGGAGAACAACCCCCACAGAGAGACTCAGCATAAACAAGAGCAGCAGCAACTCCCAGGCCCAGTCTCCATCCCTCTCCTTGTCCCTTCTTTATCTTATGAGCTCAGCATCGCTCCTTAGCAGTGTCTCTGCCCTGGGTGGGCACGGGACACTGAAGTCACCAAGCCCAGCCTCCTTCCGAGGGTCTGCTCAGGTTTTCCTGGGCCATGGGCCCTCTCTCACCTGCCAGGGAACATTCAGGACAGCACTGGAGGGTCTCCACATGCAGACAAAAATCCCCAGCGGTCTTGTCTCCTTTTGAGCACCAGGGGTTGATTTGAAGGGTAATAAATTCAATTAATATCCTCAGCTCGAGGATTTGCCCATGATGGCAGCTGGTGAGTGATCTCTCCTTATCCTTATCTCAGCCCACCAGCCTTCCATTATATTTTGTCTCAGGAGAGCAGTGAAAATGGCCTTGGGAGCAGCCTGCTGTCCAGCCAGGGACACAAGTTCACCCCACCCCAGTCCAAGATAAATCTGATAATCTATAGAAGGATTTATTGGACTCCTTGCACCAAAGATCAACTTGAGCTTTCTGCAGGCTGAAGTGCATCACCAGAGCACTGCAGTTTGCTGCCTTCCCTCTCAACCCATCCTTTTCCCTACGGATCCACTGCAGATACTACTCCAGCTCCACTCTTTTCCCCACCTCTCACCACTGTCACCACCCTGACGGGAGTTTCAGCCACCAGGAGATCGCTGATGGCTGCGGTGTCTGTGGAGCTGATGGCACCCAGGGAGCCGAAATCCAGCTGGGAGGTGTCCAAACCCACCTTGGGTCACACAGGGGAAGGTGGCACAGGGCAGGACAAGTTTGCTGGATGGCAACCACAGCTCCCAAAAACAACATCAGAAACCTGAAGAACTTGAAGGGCTGGACCAAGAATTTGTGGATCTGGCCTGTGGGATCACCCAAACCAATCTGATTTTGTGTCTGTAGCATCAGCTCCAGGGACAATGTGACTTCCACTGAAATCACCTTTTCTTTTCACTTTGCTCAAAATTGAAGGACAATCCTTAATAATTTTTAAATCTTACATTTTGGGGTAATTGGATATACAGAGATGACATTTTGGAGCTGATTTAGGTCATTCATTCTGTATGTCCATCGGTACTCCTGCTGTATTCCAGGTTTGGAGAACACAAGAAATTCTTTTTTCCTGTTAAAGAACATTATTCCATCATCTGCCTTACAAATTGTCTTTTATCATAGCTATGATTTAATCTGATAAGAAACTTCTAAGACTCAGGCAATAGTTTCACTCACCAAGTCACATTTGATACCTTATTTCCCATGGAAACTTGAAATTCTGTTCAGTTCCTTTAATCAGTATTCAACAAATACAATCCCATTGAAATTTGTTTTTCTTTCCAAAGGGTAATGGAAAAAGGCCTCCTTGCTAGCATTCAGATGTGAGCACACCTAAAAATATCTAATATCAGGAAACAATTACACTTCTTCACTTGAATTAATAATTTGCATTTAGAAAGGAGAAAAATATGCCCATAAATAATTTTCCCCCAGCTTCCTATAAAAAACAAGGACAATCAATGTGAACCTGTAGTTAAAAGCACCAAGAACGTGGTTGTTCTGCAAAGATGTAACTTGGTTTTAAACATTGAGAAGCCAGACCTTGGGAGAATGGGACAATTTTTGCACTGTGCTGCAAAACACCAATATTTGGGGGGGACAGGGAGGAGGGGGGAACCCAAACAAACCTTTTTTTTCTGGTTTGTGTACATTCTTTTATATTCCAAACCAGTAAGTCCTTCCCTCTGGAATCTGCTAGAGAGCTAGAGAATTCTGGTTTCCCCAAGGTTTCCAAAAGCAGAAGGAAAAAGGAAAGGAAAGAAATACTTTTATCTTATTTCCTTTTTCTTAAAAAGAGGAAAACAATTATTTGGGTTTGAATGAAGCCTAATACTCAGCATAAGTAAAATTCTATGTTTGGTCCCTGAGTCTGTCAAGACTTTGGTGGAATTTCCAGGGAAATGGATGTGGGATTTGAAATACAAAGTTCAAGATTTTCCTTAGGAAAGCTGAACATAGGGCATTGAGGTAAAGCAGGTTTTTGGGGGAGTACAATCTCCCTCCTATATCCCACTCCTGAAATGAGGGAAATTTGAACAAATTTCTAAAGGTTTCAGTGTTGCCAAATGTTGGGAGGGAAGGCACATCAAAAATATTTTTATGGAAGAACATAATCTACCTATCTGTCTTGTGTTTATCGAGGGAGACCTGGTGGCTCCAGAATTTCTGCCACCTGGTTCCCACCAGGGCTGCTCATCCCTGGACTCCCAGCTGAATTCCAGCCTTTCCTCTTCATCCATGGATCCCCATTGTCAGAGCAAAAGCACCTCTTCAAGCCAGATTGAAGGGAGAGGTCTTGGACTGTGCTGCCAGGATCAGAGTTAAGACACCCCAAACACGTGGGAAAACTGTGGTTTTCCTCTAATTTCTACTGACACTCCATGAGCACAGCACTCTGATCCTGACACCAGCCTCCCTCCAACCAATTCCTCTCCCCGTTATCTCCATTCCTCCTTCTCTCCCTCAGGTTCAACCCTCATATCCCAGCAATATCCACTGTAGGAAAGATGGAACATGAGAGGTTGGAGAGCACAAAAGCAGCCCCAGCCCCAACAGCTCTGGACATTCTCCTAATGACTGGAATAATGATGGCATTCCTGCTAGGAACTGTGGAGATGACATGACAAGCACCACTCACAATTATTGCAGAATGTGCAGAAGGCAGTTTGGAATAATACATGTTTGAATGTAGAGCAAGAACAAAAGAGCCCCTTGGTGGCTGGATTTCTCCTCCTGTGGTGTTCCAGGGCCCTCCTGGGATGTTGCAGTGTCTGGAGCAACATCTTAGGTGGTGATGCTCAAGCTGAACCTCCCTGAGTCCCTCCCCCCATGTCCTGGGTCCCCTGTTTGAAAGGATCCTGCAGGAATTCCGACCAAAACAAAACAACACAGGCTCCCAAGGAGAGAAGGAAGAAGTTCATCCTCATGGAATCATAAGGTAGGAAGAGATTCCCAAGATAACCAATGTTCCTTCATTCAACCCAGGACTTGGGCACCCCAACAATTGTGTTGGGAGAGGTTTTCCCTCCACCCTGTGCAGGTGCCCTCCCACATCCCAGCAGGATGTTCTGTGCCTGGCCCTGTGTCCAGCTCCCACGTTCCAGAGGCCTGCTGTTGGACAGGGACAGCTGGTGGTGCTGGAGTGAGGCTGGATCCCCACACAGGGAACACCTTCACTCTTCCACACATCAGCATCGCAGGGGCACCCTGAGCCATGGGCAGCAGCAGGAGGTGGGAGCCCGGGAAAGACATCAAAGGCAGGAGGAGGAGGGGTCCAGAGGATGAGCAAAGGGGTTGAGGAAAGCCAAGGCAAAGAAGAGGGTGCCTGGGAGGCTCTCATTTGAAAGCTGAAGGCTCCCTGCCAAAGCAAACAGTTGGACATGGAGGGCTCTCCATGGCTCTGGTTCACTTGGACCATCTGGCATTTATTGAAATTGCCTCCCTTTGTGTTTGCTCTGATGAAGTGGGTTTGTATTGCTGCTTTCTCTCCCTCCTTTCTCCTCTCCCAGGCCAACACGGAGCTTCTGTCCCGCCTTTCATCTCCCACCTCCTCACAACAGCTATTGAACAAAGAACCCCATTGCAGGGAATGAATCCCAGGGGGAACCAGGGATGGGGAGAAAACGCTGCACATGGACAGCCCCATGCATGGCCCTGCTGCCCCTTGTCTTACACACTTCCACTGCTTCCCTTGGCCCTCGGTCTGGGAAGGCAACAGACTGAGAGGAAAGATGGAAAGAGAAATCAGAGCAGAAGTTAAAAGGGAGAACAGAAAAGCAGGGAGAAAAAAAATCCTTCCAAAAGGTGCAATTGCAAAGTGATGACAGGCTGGTGGAAGGGAATTAGCAGAGAGGAGGGCTCTATTCACCTCCTCCCCTCCCTGCTCTGCTGTGTGATCAGAAAGAAGCCAAAAGAGCCGTTTTGTTGGGAACTCTGGCATCCGCCGCTCTCCTGCAACGAGGGTGAGAGACTGAAATAATCAACATTTTCTGCAGCACAGAAATGCAAACACTCAAATTCACATCTCAACTGACAGTTTCAGTCAAAATACATCCCCCTGACACTCTTCAGTTAGAAAAGATTCACAGACTCGTTTCACAGCAGAGCCTGCAGTCCCAGGCCACATTACACAGCCATGCTGCCAGAGTTTGGATTTCCTGTAAGTCAGCAAGAAGCCTCTGAGGCTCGGGATGCACCTCCAAGCCTATTGCACAGAGGAGCCTTTCCAGTGGTTTTCAGGAAGGCTGTCCCAGTGGAAAAGAAAAAAAACAAAACAAACGAACAACACAAGCATGAGGGTGAGGAGAGGTTTCCTTTGCCCTGCTCATCCTCTGGATGCTCCAGAGCCAGGACATCATTCAGCACAAGACCCTTTCCAGCAAATTCCCACCCCTGTCACTGCCATGCCCCCACTGGGAGATCCGTGTGGACTCCAAGGACTGCAGAAAGGAGCTCAGTGGCTCTGCTGGCACAAATTAGTGGAGCTGAAACTTTAGATCAGTGACAGAGCCTCTTCCTCCTGGGAGCAGTAAATTGCGATGCCGGTCCCTAAAGACCCTCCTTGCCATTAAGTGATTAATGAATTCATTAACACCTCTAGGAACACGGGAAATATGACACGGACAGCCTGCCTAGGCTTTGCAAAGCATTTTTCCTAAGGAGCAGCAGAGAAGAGTGGCTAATTAAGCTATATGGCCCATGGCAGCACTACTACATTTATCCAGAGGGGACGAGCAGAGGGATGAGATTCTGTCTCCTGCTCCTGACCAGCTTTTATTTGACCCATAACGAGATGCTAAAATCAAGGGTTTATTGCTATTATAAACCTTTCATTTGAAGGGGGGAGGGAGAAGGCTTTTTACTGTAATGGCTTTAATGACTTTCCCAGCGTTCCCAGTCCAGAGGTGGAATGGTCCCACAGTATCTGGAGGTAAGGAGAGGGGAAGGAATTGCACAATGGCCTCTTCAAATCCTACAGAGAGACCTAATTCTTGCCCTAAAGCCACGATCACATGCTCCAGCCCATTTCCCTGACAGTTTTATTTACCAACTGTAACATAACCAACAGACCAAACACTTGGGATGAAGTGTGAGCCGGGCTGGGGCTGTGACACCTGCACTAAATCACGGCCCAGCATCGCCTCCCGCCCTACCTCAGCAGGACACTCCTGCTGCTCCCACAGCCCCAGCCAGGCAGCTGAGGGGAGCCAATCCATCCCTGCCACAGCAATGACAATGCCACTGCCCCATGTGTGCCTTGCATCCATGTCCCAGGTCTGGCTTTCTGGGAAGCCTGGCTGAAACCTTCCATCAGAGCCCAGGGGCAGCCAAGCAGGGTTAGCTCGGGAAGGGATGCCCCCATCCCCACTTTGAAGGGATAAATAGCTGCTACTTGCAGCTCATTGCCCTTCCTCCATCCTGGGCTTCTTTGTCCCTGTGTCCCATTGTTCACAGAATCCCAGGATGGTTTGGGCTGGAGGGGACCTTAAAGCTCATCCAGTTCCACCCTCTGCCGTGGGCAGGGACACCTTCCACTAGCCCAGGTTGCTCCAAGCCCTGTCCAAGCTGGCCTTGGACACTTCCAGGGGAAAGTGGGGCAGCCACAGCTGCTCTGGGCATTTGCTGTTTTGTTACAGACAAATTTGGGCTCATCTCTGCAGCCACCAGTGACTGCAGGAATTCCTTTCCATAACCAAGTGGGACAACATTTCTTCATCCCAGAATGGCACAGAGAGTTGAGACTGGCTTGTGCCTTTCCCAGTTCCTTGGGCTTCGTCACTTCCAGAGCAAGCTGGGGAAGATCCACGGCAATCCAAGGGGGCAAAAGATGCGCTGTACAAAGCACTTTTACCACTTGAAAGCAGCAGAGGTGGCAGGAAGCCACCAGGATTTCCTGCAGGTGTGGGGGCTTCAGGAAATGTGAAAACTGGGGAGAATCAGGCTGGAAAGATGACTCCATTTTAAAGACAGAAAATTGGAGAGAGCTCAGAGAAAGCCCCTATGAAGATGAAAGGACAGCAGGTATTGATTTACGTAGGAAGATCAAAAGAGCTATATTTGTATATAGTAGTTTAGCTAAGTGATGACTAAGTGTTTAACAGGAAGGGTTTGAAGGACACAAACCCAGAGAGGGTTTGTGCAGTGAAGGAGCTGAACAGGAGCAGTAGGGTGGGAGAAAAGAATGGTAAAAGAGGCAGATCCCAGCTGCCTGCAGATGTTTTTTTGGCAGGGGTATGTGAGCAGCCCTGCTGACACCCAGCCCCAAGACACACATGACAAACCAGTGTCCCAAAGCTTTCCAGAGCCCATCCTGCACTGCTTTCCAAAGCTTTCCAGAGCCCATCCTGCACTTTGCTCACTGCAAATCCACCTCCAATCAGCTCCTGCCATGCCCCAGCACCCAGGAGCACAGGGAAGGTTCTCGAGGGGCCCAGGGTGCCCTCACAGAGGGTGACACCAAGATGACTGAACCTCTGAGTGCTGGGAGCCCCGTGACTGCCCTAACTCACACAATACCCCAGGACAGAAGCAGAAATAACCCTACGTCTCAAATGCACTTCTGAGGACCCCACTGTCCTTCTCCACCCACTCCAAAGCCTAAAGAATTCATCCCCAGTCTCTGAACTTACTTAAATATAACTGAAGGCATCACTTCTTTCCTGGAAACAGTGTTTGAAAAGATAAACCTGAGTATGGCACAGGACCTAATCCATCTGCAGGGGGTCTGCTCCATTCTGCTCCACCTCTGCTGGGTTACTCAGGATTTGCAGGGAGAGGGATGGGACCACAGCCAGAATAGCAAAAAGTTCATCTGTTCCTCGAGGTAATTCAGTCCCAGGTGGGAAAAAGCCAGTTAAAGTGACTGTAATGGGTGACTTACCCTCAGCCTCCCTCCTCTGTGGGCATGGACTGGCACATGTCTCCCTTGTGCCAGGAGCATTTCAGAGGCTGACACTGTGGAAATCCTCCAGGGAGAAGAATCCTGAGTGCACAGGACAGGAAATAAACACATAGTAACCATGCTGGGTTGTGCAGGGAAGGATCTGGGCGCCACAAACTCCATTAAACAGCTGCATTTTTTAGTTACCTCATAGTCTGGAATCTGCTTACTCTGCTAAAGGCTGAGCTGCCCACCTGAGCAATGCCAATCCAGCCCTCTAGAGAAGGATGGAGAAGGGAAAGGGGAAGACAAGCAGGACAGAGAGCATCTGATAAGAGAGCCTGATTGAATCACTCTGTCATTACCTGGGACACCCTGAAATCTCTATGGCCTCGCTTCGTAGCCTGAAAATACCCAGAAAAAAAGCTTTTGCTCCAGAATCTGGAGGGACATCCAGGCAGTTTAGATCAATTCCAGGGCTCTGCTCTCTGTCCACATCATTCAGCATTTTATCCACCATTTGCTGGAGTGATTCTCTTCGCTGGGAATGTTTATAGACATCAGAAAGGGAGGTCACAAGTAAGTAACGACAAGAGCAGAGCAGGTCACAGTGTGGGTTAAATGAGCCCACGTACAAGGGGCAGGATTCATGGCCCCTTACCGACCCACTAAATACATTTTTCTCACCTTTTCCTATCAAGTGTCAACAAGATCTACCCCAATCGAGGGCCCCTTGATCCGTGTGGCCAAGCAGGGATTCAGGAGGATAAACACCCACACGTGGTTGGAAAGGGTGACAACACATGGGGTGTTTTGCTCAGCCTGACACAGTCACTTGACCACAAGCTGCTCGCCCCCTCTTCACTGCTGAGGTATATCAGCATGGAAAAATGTAGTCTGATGCAAGCCAGTGCAAGATAACACCTCTGGAAACCAGGAATGCAAATGACAGCTACATCCAATGTGAGAGATTACCTCAGAAAGCACTGACTGCAGCAGGACTAAAGATGCTGTCCCTGGAGTAAGTGAATATTTATCCAAGCAAGGAGAGGAACCAGGCTTTCAGTGGACATTCACATTTTCTTCTTCTCTTACCTTCCATTTTCCCCTATTTCACCCACATTTGCATGAGTTTATATGAAAAAACAACCCCCTCCAGCATTTTAGAGTCTATGAGAGGCCTTGTGCAGAGCATAGCACAGCTCTGGGCTTTTAGAGCTTTTCCAGGAGATGTGGGGTGTCCACACACGGAGGGGAGGCCTTGGAGAGCATTTAAAAGGATTCCACACACACAGCTGACAGCTGGAAAAAGTCTGAACTTGGCTCAGCTTCCTCAGTTTGCCAAAATGTTGCTTAAAGAATCCCAAAACGTCTAAGCATCAACATGGAAATATTCTAGCTTGCAGGGGACTTCCCAGGATTTTGACAAGATGATGAGATTCAATGCCTGGAAGCTCAGGTCAGAGAAATCCCAAAATATTGAGCAGTTTCCCAGCAGGGAGGGACACTGGAGGCCCTCACGAGGGTGTGGATCCTCCTCCTTGGACACTGCTGGCGTGGAGAACTCCTTCACAGCCAGGCTTTAATGCAGCTCCTGGGAGGGAGCAGAGGGAGTGGGGCTGGATGGCTCAGGGCATCCCTCCGTGCCCCTGCTCCCTTCCTTGTCCCCTCAGCCATGAGAAGAACAGGAAATTCTGGGTGATCTGCTGCTCAGCCTTGCACTCCCCATGAAGCTGTAGTCCAGTCTCACTCCCCAAGACCTCAGGAAGGAATTTGTTGATTTGTTTTCCTCTCCCAGGCTCATGTGGCCCAGCAGATGTTGCTTGCTTGTTCTTTTTGTTATCTCCTCACCTTCCTCTGAATGGTCAGGAGAAGGGCTTGGCTGGAGCTGCCACAGCCAGGGCATGCCAGGATGGGGGTCACCTTGTTCTGTGCCCTTTGGGATCAGCTGGTGCCACCTCCCCCAATCACACAGAGCTCCTGTGACATTTAGTGATGATGGTGGGTACCAGAGGCAGAGTTCATAACCTGGACAGCACATCCTTTAGCCTGTCAAGGATCCCACTGCTCAGAACCTTCCAGGTCTGCCCAAACAAACACATGTAAGAGCTGAAATTCAATCTCTCCCCTGCCCTGTCCCCTGGAAAACTCTTTGATGACTAAGCCCATTAGGGGAGGAGCAAATCTCCTGGAAATGTCACAGCTGATCTCTGCTGACCTTATCAAAGTGCAGGATCAATACATTGACCTGTTCAGAGCAGCAAACCTTAAGCAAAAGCCAAGGAGAAGCAATTAAAGCAGAATTTCAAGAATGGGAAGGGGAGGGGGGAGATGGAAAAAGCCCCTATTGTTGCTCTGGAGAGTGAAAAACAAATGAGCCAAAAGGAACCGTGATGCTGAGAATTATAATCTACATAATTAGTATTTGATAAAGCAGGAAATAAAACATAACACCCATTCATCATGCTGACAGCTGCAGGACCATGGTGCCAGGCTCATCCCTGTGCCTTCAGCAGGGCAGGTTCCAATCCTCACCTCCAGCTCAGGGTGCCCAGCATGCCCTGAGACATCCCAGGGACTGGTTTGGAACATGCCAGGCGTGATCCAGGCTCTGGACTGCCTGGATTTGAAGGGTGGAGAACCATCAGTCTTGGGGACAGCTAAGGAGCTTCCAGTGAGTCTGGGACCTCGGGCACACAGGGACTTTCAGGCAGCCTGGAGAGATAAACTGACTTTCCTGACATCTGGAACTCGACCAACTCCCCCCATCATGGCTGCGGCAGTCTCTGCCCTGGCTTTGAACTGGAAAACAAAAAAAAAACAAAAAAAACCAAAACAAGACAAAAACCAATCATCATTTTGAACACCTCATCCCATCCTGGGAGGTGGCAAAGCCATTTCAAACAGCCTGGAGCCAACCTGCCTTGCAGAACAAGTGTGACAGGGGCAAGGAATGGGCCTGGGTACCCAAGGAGATGCAGCCAAAGGATTTCTGGTCAAACACAACCTATATCAGCTCCTGTAGACCAAAAAGCAGCACCTCCCCTCTGATTTTCCATAAGATGCAAGAGTGTTTTCTGATAAACTTGTTATTAACCTTCCCATGAAAAGGGCAATCCACAGTGAAGGGGCTCCAGAGTGGAAAGAGGAGCTGTGGCTCCCACAGAGGACAATTTAAAGGAGCAGGTGACTGAAAGAACACCAAACAAAATCAAAGAGATGGAGATTAAAAGGTAAATCACTTGCAGGACATATAGAGCAGCTCTCTCTACAGGGCATTGGCCAAGTGAGAGATATTTTTCTTTCTCTTTATAGCAATTTTTAAGATTTACCTTTCCTCACAAGGGTGAACACGAGGCATTTAAAGGCAACTCGGGGACAAAAGAGGCAGAAGCCAACTTTGCCTTCGCTGACACAAAGAGCCAAGTCCCTGCTGGCAACACCACACCTGCTGTGCAGGGCTGTGCCCAGCTCCAGACTGCCCACTCGGGGCAGATCCCTGTCCATCTGCTCAGGCACAGCATTTCACTGGAAAAACACTAAAAAATTCCCTTGAGTACTGCAAGTGCCCCAGTTCCCATGTGGATCATCTCACCATTAACCACAGGCTGCTGTGAGGAACAGGAAGAGCTCCGGTCCCAGCCCTTCCTCCTTCCCTCCCTTGTTATTTGCCATCCCCTCTAATTTCATCAATTTCTTTTGCTGCCTGGTTCTTCATGATCTCACCTCATTAACCCACGACAAGGCAGGATCTCAGCTCTCCAGCTGACCACCTTTTCTCAGCACAGACAGAGCCCTGTGAACAATGTCTTTAGGATGTGTTTCAAAAAAAAGCAATCAAAGCGAGTCTCTGCTGTCCTGGGGAATTCTCAGTGCACTGAGAGCCTCATCAAACCAGGGGAAAGAAAGCAACAGCAAATTTAACAGTGCCATCCCTAGCAACCACAGATGGCTCTAGTTCCTAAATAAGCATTACATTAGTGCAAAGGAGAGAGGGGGAAAAAATTAAAGGAAGAAAGGAAAATATAACAGCTGTATCTTAAGCCTGGAGGCTGATGCTAAATCTACATTTGTAGATGCTTTCAGCACTGGCAATAAAAGTCAAGTTGCTTCCACGTTAAAGGGGCACTGCTGAGTGTTTTATGCAGCATCCTCGACCTGCTGATCATTTGGTGGGAACATCCTCCAGCTGTCCAGCAGGATGGGGACCTGGGAAAACAGAAGGAGATGTGTCCACAGGGGAAAGAAGTGGGGGAAAGCATTAATATTTAATGGAGTGTTTTACACTCCTTTGAATGGAGTGTTCTGCTACAAAAAACACCAACAAAAACCAAACAAATACAAAAATCAATAGTGCACAATGGCCTTCAGTGCACTGACAGAAGCATCATTCGCCCTCTCGTCACTGCTGTCATGTTAAAACCACAGCTCCAACAATTTCCCCAGCTTGGAATTCTGCTGGGTGGGCAAAACAGAGGAAAAAGAACTGGGGGCCTTGACTTGAAATCTTGACCCTTCCAAAGCAGAGGAAATCTCACTCTGAAAGCTGGAGCTCAGGTGGGGTTCATGGAATGAATCAGAGAATTACAGAATGAATCATAGGATCACAAAAGTGGGCTGGGAGGGACCTTAAAGCCCATCTCATTGCACCCCCTGCCATGGGCAGGGACACCTTCCACTAGCCCAGGCTGCTCCAAGCCCTGTCCAACCTGGCCTTGGACACTTCCAGAGGTCCAGGAGCAGCCACAACTTCTCTGGGCAACCTGTGCCAGGGCCTAACCACCCTCACAGGGAACAATTCCTTCTGTATATCTAAGATAAATCTCCCCTCTTTCTGTTTGAAGCCATTCCTCCTTGTCGTGTCCCTCCATCCCTTGTCCCCAGTCCCTCTCCAGCTCTCCTGGAGCCCCTTTAGGCACTGGCAGGGGTTCTGAGCTCTCCCTGGATCCTCCTTTTCTCCAGGTGAACATCCCCAGCTCTCCCAGCCCGTCTCAAGAGCAAAGAACCTCCAGCCTTTGGAGCATCTCTGTGACCTCCCATGGACTCACTCCAGCAATTCCACATCCTTCTGGTGCTTTGATTCCAGGGCTGGGGCAGCTCTGCAGGTGGGGTCTCACCTGAGCAGGGCTGAGGGGCAGAATCCCAATCCCTTTCCTGCTGCCCATGGAGGATCAGCCCAGGGCATGAGGGGTTCTGTCCCAGTGAGCAGAGCTGGGTCACACTGAGCTCATCCCCCACAGCCACAATCCTTCTGCTCAGGGCTCTGAGGGAAAGCTCTGCTCCCAGCTGGGGGGATGCTGGAGATTCTTCCCCATGATCTGGGAAGGAAACCATGAGTTTGCTGCCAGCAAAGAGCACAGCTGGCACAAATATTGGAGGAACATGTAATGGTGACGTGGCTGGACCTCCAACTCCGTGCAAGAGCAGCACCATGGCCCTGAGTCACCTCCTGTGACTGTGTGGCTGTGCCCAGCCTGCAGCCAGTTCAGCCCAGCACCGAGAGGAGCATTTTCCTGAGGCAGAAGTAGGAATGCCAAGGATCAGCCATGGGAGCAGCCCCCAGAGATGCACCTTCATAAACAGAGATAACCCAAACCAGTCCCGATCCCAAATCACCGAGCTCAAGTGACACACACGTGTGTTTGCTGTCAGGGATGAGGTTCCTTGCAATCTCACACATCCCTTTTCCTCTCCTTTGCTCTTTAAAGGTTGTATTTCTCTCATGTTTCCATCAGTCTATGACAAAATGCAAAACTACCTCCACAGTGTCCGAGCTGTGGAACCTTCTTCCTCCTCTCGAACTGTTCAGCATTTTTACCACATTCATTTATTTTTATTACACTTCATTAGAACAGTGATGTCCTCTAAGGTACTTGGGTTCTTCAGCAACCCATGACTACTCCCTCCCTCACAAACATTGCAGAATATTCCTGTTTAGCTGCCACATTCCCAGTCCATCCCTGAATTAGCTACGCCAATTAATTACCAGCCCCTGGGACTGCTCTTAGAGCACAAGCCCTGAGGCTGAGGAGTAAAAAGGATGTTATTACACAAGTGAGCAAGGTTTGGCTGCTCTTACCTGAGCTCCCTTGGGATTCTCCATCAGATCGTTGATTTCCTGCAAAAGGAACAGCTCACCTGGGCATGTCAATGCCAACACGTTCTTGTTTCTAAACAAAATATAACCCAAGCGTTTTGACAACATCAAAACATCGTGTTTCATTATTTTGAGGGCATGGAACACTTTGATATTAATTCTAAAGCATCTTTTCACTTAGAAGTTTCTCTTATAATCCAATTGCTTTAAATGCCAAAATCAACTCAAAATATGTAAACAATTTTTAATGGTTTCACGGGGACATGTCAGGACAAAAAATACATTTAAATTAAACTCCATCATTTTTCCCTGAAATGGGAAATGCACTTCTTGCTCAGATCTAGACATCAGTACAACGTCTTGGTGGACTCTGATGTAACGGAGAGAACCCACCCAGGAGAGAGGGATAATTGGGCTAACAGGGAGTGCTGGTGGGCATGGAAAAATCCAGGCTGAGCCAGGAGAGAAAAGAGGCAGAAGGATGATCTGGGAGCAATGCTGCAGGCCAGGGAAACACGAATTTGTGATGCCAGGTGGAGTATTTGCACCTGGGCCAGCTTTCAGGGAGTTTGGAATGGGAATGGAGAAGCTGCCAAAGGAGGCCATTTCAGAGCACTCATTTCAAGGACAATCCACAGAATCCTTTTAAATCCCATCAATTAGTGAAAAACCCACCCTGGAATTTCCTTCCCTCTAAAGCAGACTCCCTGCTGTGCCAGTGCAGAGCTGCATCCCAGTGCCATCAAGGGGAGATCTGGAAACATCATCTCCATCCTTCCAAGCTGCTCTGGATCACCAGAGAAAGCAGATCAGTGCTGAATGCCTGGCTGGGAGAAAAGCTGGAGCCATGCTCTGAAGCACATTAATTGCTTATTAATTACCCCATTCATCACGGTGACACCCTTGTCTGCATTCCCAGTGGCTCCCTTGCCGTTGGCTGGGACTGTCACACTGCTTTGGGTAAACTGAGACACTTCTGCTGCCTCACCTCGAACCATCCTGGATCCCAAAGGGTGAAAAATAAACCCAAAAACCTTCATGAGAATCCAAATGACAACATGGCAGGTTGGAAACTTGCCCCTCAATGGCAGCAGGGCAATGCAGATGAGAGGGGACTTCCAGGACAAGGGTGCTCCCAAGCCTCAAAGTTGGGGATTCATGGTACAATTTGCAAAGTATGATTTTACAGAGCTCATCCAGGGCTTTGCTGCAGCTTCCCACAGGCAACTGCAAGTTCCCATTAAATCACAGAGAGCTGTAAACCAATCACCAGGGAAAATTTCTGTTCCATCACCGGTGCTTTTTCTTTATTTCATTATTTATAGCACTCTCTGATTTCCAGCAACTTTTTTATTATAAAAAAAAATTATTTTCTTTGTCTGAAAATTGATATAAAAAGAAATCCATCTCTCAGCCGTCATTTCTCTTAATGATGTTTACATCAGCAGATGGGGAAAAAATCACTTTTTAAACAGAATTTATTACCCGCTGACCCAAAGCTTTCCCATACATCACTGTGCTTTCACAAAGTTAGTTTCCACAGCAACATGATGTAACTCTCCAGCGTGTCTGGGAGCTGCTGATGTTAACTCTTCCACTCCTATCCATATTTCTTTGTGAAGGGATACCTTGGCCACATGGACACCTCAAAACTGGATGACAGAGTCAATCTCCTGAGTTGTATGGGACCCAAAAGCATTACCCAGCCCTCAACTCCTGGCCCTGCAGTGACACCCAGGGACACACAGTCCCCTCCTGTCCTGTCCTTGACAGCGTTGTCCAAACGCTCCTGGAGCTCTGGCTCAGGAAGAACTCTGGCTCTGGGAAAGCTCAGGCTCAGGAATGCTCTGAAGATGGGGACATCTTTAAGTTGTCTCGTTTAATGAGACATCAAGTAACAGCTTCAAGCAAGAGGGAAAGGCCAGAGGTGTCCCAGGGAAAGGGACCAGCTGGGCAGGGTAGCACAGAAGGAGGGAGAGAGATGTCTGGAGAGGATTATCACAAAGTTATGGAAAGGCTTGGGTTGGAAAGGTCCTTAAAGATCACCCAATCCCCAAAAGCTGGAACACCTTCCACTAGACCAGGTTGCTCCAAGCTGGCCTTTTCACCAGTGCAGCTGAAAGCAAGTTTATCACCAATTCCCAAAAGCAGGAACACCTGGACCCTGTGAGAGATCTTTCTCCAGGCCCACCTTCTGGCCACCGAGGCCACATGCCAAGAGAGTCTGGGAACAAAATATAATACAGGGTTCTTCAGCAGAAGGCTTAATGAAGATGGACAGACAGGTAAAATAGTGATGAATTCCTCTGGGGTGAGCACTTTGTGCTGTGGTTCATCTCTTCAGTGAAACTTGGCATAGAAGCACCCAGAGAGCAGACCCCCCTGGCTCTGAGGGACCACGGTGCACAAACAGCTCCAGAGCTCTCTCCAGCAGCACAGCCCACAGAGAATGAGCACAAGAGCATCAGCACCAGCATCCTGAGGAGGGAAGGGCTCAGCACAGCACCAGGAAACTCTCCAAGGATCTGGCTCCAGGTTTTGGCGCTGCAGCTCCAGCCCAGCTTCAGGCCCAGGTGGATTTAGCAGCAGATCTGGCCTCTCAGCAGTCAAAGCCCAGCTCCAATAGAGACAGTTGCTCCTATCACTGCATCCATTGATTGCTGAGATGTTGATAAACAATTGATTTTTTTCTGCAAAAGTCACCTGGAAGGAGTTTTATGCCTCTCTATACCGGGAGTGAGCGATAGCAGGAGCCTAACAAACACAGAGAACACACACTATCTCCTGCTAGGGCAGATAATTCCTGCTAGCAAACAGCTGAGTAACAGAAAGAACTTGCTTCTGCTGGGATTTGGGAGTCTACCATGGTGGGAGATGGGAAAAGCATTTACTCAGTGCTTTGGCTCAGATATCACTGTGTCACTTTGGCACCTTATCAAAGGAATCCAATATCTCCAGCCCCTTGGCTTGAGCCAGTTACAGAGCAGTAAGTGATCCACCTGAGGAGAGATGGCAATCAGCTCTCAGCACAGGCCTGCCAGAGATCAGAGGCCAAAGAGAAAAAGGCTGTGGGACTGTGGGAGGCAGTCACAACCCCCAGAGACAAATCATATTAAGGGGAAAGCAGCCCCAGAAGAGCCCTGTCAGGAGAATGTCACACAGAGAGCCCTGGAGTCAAAAAACAACTAGGCATTTCAAGGGGACAAGAGAAATGCAAGTTCCCTGGGTCTGTGGCTCCCTGAGAATTGGTGCCATATATCAGATTAGAAACCAGAAATCTGGGAGCAAAACGTAATCCAGACATTGGAGTCCTTCAGGAAAAGAGGACCATGTAATTAACTTATCCCTAACTCGGGAAAACCTAAAGTAGCATTCACAAGAGACAGCAAAGCAAAGGGGCATGCTGGAAACCAGGCCCTGGCAGCTCTGATCTCCCCAGATATCCTGGATGCTGCAGAGCTGTGTTGTGAGAGTCCTCTGAGGAATTCCAAGTGCACTGTGGGTCTGTATTTCTCTCTGGACATCATCCCTGTGTGTGCTGTGCAACAGCTCACTGACATTGCACTGCCAGGGTCTACAGAGGCAGAACTTCCTCCTGAATTTCCTTCTACTCTCCCTTCAGCACTTCTAAAAACCACACAATGGCCAGAAAACATCTCCAACGCGCCCAGCATGAAAGGTGCTTCAGTATCTGTTCCCCCACAGCCTGGAAGGATGGAGGGAATCCCTGTGCTAAAGCACTTCTCACCTTTCCCAAAGCACAGAGCTTCCTCAGTAGCCCCAAAAAAAGGGCAGTCCATGTCCTGGTGTGCCTGAATAAAAGGATTTGTGGAATGTAAAGGTGTTTTCTGAAACGAGTCTCCACCCATAACTGCACTTTGGCTGGTGTGTCAGCTGTGTGCTCATCACCACAATAATTCAACAGCAAACACCAACAGCTTTGGGAAAGCTGACTCGGGAGACTGAGACCTTATTTAGCCAAAAACACTCACTCTGATTGATTTTTTTTCCTAAAAACAATTTAAGCTTCCTTTTCTGCATTCTGTGTGGCAGCTCTTGCACAAGTTAAAGCCTCCAGCAAAGCCACTCTGTGCTAAGAGGCATCAGTTCTGCCAAAAATGATGTGAGCTCCATTTGCAGTGACATGAGCATACACTGATGGGGTTACCATCATTATCAGAGATCAGACACAGGATTAGGATCATTATCAAATCAGCCTACCCATGCCATTTCCTCCACTTATCCCAAAGTCCTCGAGTCTACCAGACGATGTTGACCTTTATATCAAAAAATGTCGAGCAGCCTATTTATTGGAAAGCTCCAAATTAGATGACCAAGAAGGAAAAAGCTTTTCCAGCAGTGGCTCCCACCCCCATCAGCAGGATCCAGGAGCTCCAAAATGCAGGGAACTGGCTGCAGACTCGTCAGAATCGTCTGATTGATTGAAGGAGATGTGCTGATCGACCAGGCAGCCACTCAGGGGTGTTGTCCATTTCCTGCCCAGGACTGGGAGATCCATCCATCCATCCATCCCCAGAGTCAGCTGTGCTGGGCAGGAGCAGCACATGCAGTGGGGTTTAAAAGCCTGGTCCATGGAATGAGAGGAGTTTGGGATTGAGCTGGCAATGGGGAGCCTCAGCAAAATCACGTGCTGTGGAGGACCAGGGCATGGCTTTGGACATGGGCCACAGCCCTTCTCCTGCTCAGGGATCCTGTAAGAGAAACTATAGTGGGTGCAGGACTCTGGAGCGGGATGCGGGTGTGTGTCCCACATCAAGGACAATCCTTTCCCAAAGCTTCCCATATCCATTGTGTGGGCCAGGCTAAAGCTCAGCTCCAGGTCCAACAGTAACATGAGATAGTGAAGATGACTCTGTTGGAAAGAGAAAACCAGGATGCACAGCCCATGACAGTGACTGGAGCCTGGTGGGTGAGCAGAAGGAACAACCCCACACATGCTGCCAAGGCTTTGGGATAACAGCACCCAGCCACAACGGCACCCAGGCAGGATTTTCCCATGATCACCTGTCCATCCTCAGACTCAGCATCCCATTTCCAATGATCCCGAGGTCTTACACCTTACCCACACTGCCCCAGAGCTGGGGCCACTCCAGACCTTGCCACCCACACTCTGCGTCCTGGGCTGCTCCTGCTCTTTTCCACCCGATATTTCTGCTGGAGGATCAGCCATTGAACTCAGCCCCAAAGTCCCGCCCTGCCTGTGCAGAAGTCCCCCTGGGGTCCAGAGGAACATAAACCAAACCCAGCTGCTCTCTGCTGTCACAGCCTAAGTGCATTAATGTCTTTTTATTTCCATGGGGGCACCGCGGCCGCCCCCTGTTTCCATGCAATTGGTGTTAATAAAATCTCTCTCTGCAAAAGTGACAAGGGAAGGATCCTCTTCACTTGGAAGATTTTATCTGCATTGAAACTGAAGTGCAAGCCTTGTGTTCCATAAGCCCCTCTGTTAATAGCTCTCATCTGCGACCCTCCTCGGAGACCGGCTTCGGGCTGATTATTCCCAAAGAAAACATCTTTATAAGGCAGCCCTCAGCTCTGGCTTGCAATCAACAAGTCAGCTCTGAAACACTTCTTTCAGCCAGCTTAGGTAATTTTCACTGCAAAATTAAAAGGAAAAATTGTCCAGAGACAAAACATTACACAGAGCACATGGGAAATAAGATCCTGAATAGATTTGGAGCTGTGGCCAAAAACTGGTTAGTTTGGATTGAGGTGGGAGCCATTGGAGCTGTGAGGCAGCAGCTGAAGGGAGACCTGAGGAAATTAAAGCAGCTGTTACAGCCTCCTTTCCTCCTCAGCACACGTGGGCAAGAGAGGACAGGAGCTCTGAGCTCTAGCTGAGCCCAGGTGTCCAAGCACCACAGGAAATCCTAAGAAAATAGGAGGGAAAGAAGAGAAGAACCAGCTGAACAAGGAACACACCTGAGTGGAAAGCCAGCAAGGCTTTGTGCTGCCTCCAGAAGCAGGAGATGGGAGGAGTAATCCAGTCTTAAAGATCCTGAGAAAATCGACAGTGTGGAAGGCAGGAAAAGGGAGGCTGAGGAGAGCCAGGGAGCAGCATCATCTCAGGATGCCATGGAAATCAGTCTGCATTCCCTGCACCCCAACAGACACGGATAAAACACGTGTGTGTGTGTGTCCATCGGGGTGCTGGGGGCAATGCTGTACCCCAGTACCACCTTAGTTAAGCCTGGATAGCCAAGGGAAGCCCTTAAGCCACTTGGAAATGCTCCTGGAGGTATTTCACCAGAGCCTTGAGGGTCTAAAGACCAAGGAAAGACACGTTCCCACTGGCTGCTCCCACCTCCCAACATCTTCCTTTTCCTGTCTACAGAAGAACTTCACCATGCTCAGATTTTCCTCCGTGCTCTTGAAATCCCAGATTCATCTGGTGTGTCTTTGGTTTCACACAGCCTCTCCCCCATAAATCACTCATTCAGTTCTAGATTGATATTAAACATTTTGCCAGAAGCTCCTTATCTGCAAAACTGCTCCCGAGTCCACACCAAATGGAGAGAAATTATGAATGTGCTTCATCAGTCAAGGCAGGGAAAGTGATAGCAACGAGGAGAGACAGTAAATAAGGAAAGCATCCACCGAGTATTTCCAAAGTAAATCAAGTTACAGGAACAATTAGAGGAAATGGAGATTGTGTCTGCAATTACAGTCCTGTTGCTTCTCCCAGCCATACAGACAGTTATGCAGCATCAAAATGAAGAACTGACTTGCATTTTTAAAGTTTCAGATTTTTTTTTTTCCCAGCTGGGAGAACAGGTCTGAATCTCCCTCTCTCCTCCTCCATTCAGCCAGCTGTAACTTGAATATTCAATTCAAAATCAGGGCAGAGCTGAGGGTACTGATGAAACCCAGTCAATGTGCCCCTACTCACAGGTTCAGCAAAGCTTTTTGGCAGGAGATTTTGGCCAGAGAGCAAATGAATGCAGCCCTAAAACCCCTTGTGCTCAGCAAAGCACAACTGGAGGAATTCATTAACCATTTTTCTGGGGCATTTTTTGTAAGTCCAGGTTGTAGCAGGTGAGCCCAACTCTGCCCAGTCTGTGTTTTCAAGCAATGAAAATAATGATTTCTTGATATTGAAAAAGGATAAAACCTTAACTTGCCCCATCCAATTGGTCATGGAAGGCAAATGATTGTAGACTGGGATCTAGAAGGCAGCGATTGATGGAAGTTGTAAAATTAATCTAATTAATAATCTTCAATTAATTTATTGCTGTCTCTTAAGCGGTAAAAAGGAGAGGTGTGACTGTGTGGATGGAGACACAGCCCAGCAGCTCTGCCAGCCTCAGGGTGACAGCTCGACCTTGCGAGTGTCACGGAATTCTGCTTCCAAATCCAAGCCCTGCTGTGAGCATGGGGGGAAGGAACAGCCCCCCTCGGAGACAAGAAGTGACAAGTGCCCGAGAGTGCTGATGAGCTGGGACACGTGGGGACAGGAGCCAGGACAGAAGGACACGTCTCCCTGCGAGGCGCTGGAGCGGAGCAGCCCAGCGGGGTCCTGCCTTCAGCCAGGACAGTGCCCTTGCAATGCTCTCCTGCCTGCCAAACTCCTGTCTCCCCCGAGCTGCCTGCAGCCCTTTCCATCCTGGCCAAAGTCAAACCCTGGGCAGAGATACACACAGTGCAATAAACACCGATTTTTACCCTCAGTGTGGACTCTGTGCAGGGTTCATTGGACCTTTCCATCCCTGGGTATGGATTTGTCCGCGTTGCAGATCTGAGATGGAGACTCCTCACCTAATCCAGCTGGCAGGAAGGGTCTGACTCCCCACAGAGCCCAGTCCTCGCTCTCAGGGTGGGATTTGAAGGAGCAGGAATAAACTGAGTTTCCTTCACTGCAGCCAGAACGAAAGCAGTGACCTGCACAAGGTGGCACTGCCTTGGGAGCATCCCAAACCCTGGGACCTTCCTTCCCCAGCAGCACTGCACTCCCACCCCCTCCTTCCTACCTGGCTGCATCCTCCAGTCTCCTGGGCCTTGGTGGGAGTCCCAGTGGGATAACACAGGATATCACATCAGTGCCTCATTATCCTAATCATTCTAATCACCTCATTAGGCACCTCATGGCTACTCCAGCATGAGCTTGCTTGAGGTTGCCTTTCCCACCATCAAGCTCATCTTGAGAGCAGGAGAGGGACAATTCTTCTGGATATGCAGAGAGCCTCGAGCAGGCAGAAAGAGAGAAGTGGCTAAAAATCAGGGATATTGCAGTAAATAATGCAGGATTGGACACACATGGTAGTGCCAGCCTCTTCCCTATCCTCTGATCCTCTTTCCTTCCTCATAAATGTGTCCAGTTAAAACAGGGACTAAAATTAAAATAGAATTTCCATCCTGCAGAAGTGGGAGAGAGCTTTTATGTCTCTCCCTCTCAAAAGTCAAACAAAAGGTCAGCAATTCCTACAATTTGTAAAACACAGTTTAAAAAAAAAAAAAAAAGAAAAGAAAAAAGGAAGAAATTTGATCCAAATATTATGATGCTCCAATCCAAAACAGGACAACTGAAAGTGCCACACAGCAACTGGGGCTTCTAATTTAAAGAGAATATTTTAAACAGGACAAATTTGCTGCCTTTTTTTTTTTTAAATCAAATAAGAAAATTCATTTTTAAAAATCCTCCCTGGAAAAAAAACAGGTTTTCAGTGGAAAGCAGCTGAAATGAAAGATTCTTTTGCAGGTCCTCTCTGAAGAGGAAAAGGCTTTTTTCACTGAAATGGAGGGAATCTGTTCTCTTTCCTGATGAAAGGGAATGATGCTTCTGGACACATCCTGCAAGGAGGACAGTCCATGCCAGGGCACAGAGCATCTCCAGCCTTTGCCCCAAAACCAGCCCTGGCAGAAACTCTCCAGTGCTGCACTGGCTCCTAACTGCAGGTTTCATTTAAAGCAAAGAATCCAACTCTACTCAAAACAAAGCTCTTCAATTTGGATTTTTCCCAGTGGTTTTGTTGTGGTTTTGAAAGTGAAGCTAAAATCAACAATTACAGAAATTGCTATGCCTGTGTAATGAGCACAGCAGTGGAAAATTCCCATCCTGCTCTGGACTCAGAGCAGATCCTGCTCACAGGATTGGCTTTGAAGAGCCAAATGAATTTTCCTCTGAGTTACCAGGAAGCACTGCTGAAATATCCCCTCCTGAAATGAAACCCACCCTGATAACTTCCAGCAAAATCCCAGACTTAAAAGGCATTATTATTTGCCCTCCCAGACAAGGCAGTGGTGCCCTACCAGTGCAGAGCCTTGTCCCTGGAAGTGCTTAATTCCATATGCTTCAGAGAATAGAAGAGAAAAAAGATAATTAAAAGGTCCTTAATGCATCTGGCCAATTAAATAAAGCTGTAAATGGCAAGGAAATAATTCCTTGCTGACCCTTGCAGCAATCAGCTGCTGACCTGCAGCATGAGAATTGATTAGCCCTATCTTAGCATGGCTTGTGTAACTACAAATGTTATTATTGGCCATAAAATCAGCCAGCCCTTTATGCAGCCCATTGGTGGCATTTGGCTCCCTGACCCCCCCAGCCATGAATTTTGCTGGCTGGAGGAACAGCCCTGGGCTGGGAAGAGCCTTTCTGTGCATCCCTGTGGAACTGGGAGGTGGTTTCCAATGGTGGGCAGCACTGTCCCAGTTTGCCCCAGTCCAGCCTCAGTAAATGTGATGCAGTGAGGGGTTCTAAGTGCCCAGAATAAGCTCAGCCTTACAGCTCTGAGCTGCTGCTGAGCCCAGGCTTCCCTCACTCTGTTGGTAACACAGCTGTCAGCACCAGGCTGAGTGAAATCCTCTCCTTTTCCTGAGAGGCAGCAAAGCTGGGACAGGATCTGCCCTTCTCCTCCTCCCTAAGAAAATCCCATTTTCTTGGCACAAGTGCTCACTCAGCAGCTGCCCTGGAGCAGAGCTCCCCGGCCAAAAGCTGCTTCCAAACACCTTTGGAGCCGATCAATAAGGAATTGCTGGCGTTCTCACAGCTCAGAGCCATCTCTCCATATGTCATCCCACTTTCCTCTTCCTCCCTCGACTATTGTGCTGGGCTGGATGCACAGGAAACCACACTTGGTCCCCAGGAGCTCTGGGAAGCAAAGTGGCAGGTGACATTAGGAATGGGGAACAGCTTCTCTCTGGGCAGAGCTGGAGCTGTGTGGTCTGGAGAGCTGAGCTGGTGCTGACAGAACTGATGTGGCTGCATAGAACATTCCAAAAATCTGTATAAATCCAATGACTTTGATACCTAAAAGGTGTGGAGGGTATCTCACTAGAGATAGGAGAGTTGGAGCCTGAAATCTGAAATCTATGATGAGTGAAGTGAATATCCATCAGGAAGTGGATATTTCCGGTGTCCCAGACAAACCTTGAAGACAGAGGGGTCGTTAAAGGGTTGCTCTGTGGCAGGACACAGAATTTCATCATCTCAACAATCACTACAGCCCTGGAATAAGGAGAAGCAGGGAATGTTAGGAGTGCTACCAATGGGAATGCCCTGAGGACATATTTCCATTTGGTCTGTGCTGAGAAGGGAGTCTGAAAGAGGAATAACCAGCAAAGCCCAGCCTGGTGCTAAAATACTTCCCAAAATTATACAAATGATCAAAGCACAGGTTTGATGCCTCTGGGGACCAGTAGCAGTGGCCAAACAAAAGCAACCCACCCTGTTTTGGGCACAGCACCAGAAACCATCTTCAAATGAGGAATCAAAGATTATGTGAAGGGATGCTGAGACAGAGACTGAAGGATTTGGGAATTGCACCACGTTGTCAGCCTTTCCTGGAGGGCTGGCTGTGGAGAGGAGATGCTCCATGCTGAGGGTCATTCCCCTCACCCTCTGTTCCCCACACCAGTGTCACACTGGTTTGCATTCATAGCCTCAAAACAAAACTTTTCTTTCCAAAAGTAAAAGCAGGGGGAAGAGAAGCAAAAGGAAAGGCAGGAGGGGAAGGGGGACAAAAGGGAAGGGGCAGCTGTGGGCTCCAGCCCCAGCCCTGCCTGAACCCCTTCCTTTTGGTGACAGCCCCAGTTAGCGTGGGGCTGGCTGCAGCCCTGGCAGCAGGGAGCTGCTCCCTGTGGAGAGCCAGGGAGGGAAGGAAGCTTCACTCACCTGCAAAAGGTGCTGAAACCTCTTAGAAAGGCTCCTGTGCCCATATTTAATGTGTTCACATGACCAGAGGTGAGAAAAGCGGGTGTGAATATCAGTGTGAGTATGCAGCACCCCATCCCAGAAGGCTCCTGCTGCAGCTCTTCCCTCACTGTGTTGCTCAGGTCCTGCACAGAGAGGGGCTCGGAGGGCAGGATGCACACAAGCCATGTGCTTTTCCATGACTGCTCCAAGGATCTCCCTGCAACATCCAGAGAAGCCAAGAGTACTCTCTAGAGCCTCACTTGTGCCCTTCACCTAAAGGAAGGGAAGCAGGAGCAGAAAGTCCTCGCTGACAGCCATCCAGGTTGGCTATCAAAAGCCATCTGGAATAAAAAATAATCTGTATTTTGTTGGCTGCATCTCTCCTGCCCAGTACCAAATGTCCCGAGTGTTTGGACAGTGTTTGGCCACTTCCCATTGTGACTCCGCAATCAGGGTGGCAGGTGCCAGGAGCAGAGAAGGTAAAAGGAAAGGGAATAAAGACAGCAAAGGAATGGCAGTGAAGGGAGAGGAAGGAAAATAAAGAGGTGAGTGGGCACAAGAGCACAAGGCAGGGGGGCTGAGTGAATCCATCAGCAGCTGCTCCTGCCTTCACCCCGAGCTTTGCCAGAGCTTTGGCTAAGTCCAACAACAAATACCCACTGTACCAGGGAGATTATCCACATTTAAACAATGGAGGGAAGCAAGGCCTGAACAGAGGAACAAATGGCACCCCTGAGGACTGAGCAGGGCATTCCAGATCCTGGATGCTGGTGCTGGCTGCACATCCCATTGCTCAGCCCATCCTGGGGAGCACCAGACCAAGGGTCTCCCCTCTCCAAGTCTGGAGGTCAGGACTAGGATGGTGCAGTATCTGATGGAATGGTTTTAATCACGTTTCAGCTTGTTTTAACCACAAATGGCTGTATTTCTGAGAGCTTTAATGAGCTTTGGGGTGAAAAGGAGCGGAATTTTGATTGACATACACATAGAATCCTAGAATGGCTTGGGCTGGAAGGAACCTTACACTCATCACATTCCAACCTCTGCCACGGGCAGGGACACCTTCCACTAGCCCAGGCTGCTCCTGGCCTTGGACACTTCCAGGGATGGAGCAGCAGCAGCTGCTCTGGGCAATGTGTGCAGGGTCTCACCTCCCTCACAGGGAACAATTACTTCCTCATATCCCATCTAAATCTACTCTCTGGAAGCCACTCCCCCTTGTCCTGTCACTCCACCCCTTGTCCAAAGTCCCTCTCCAGATCTCCTGGAGCCCCTTTGGGCACTGGAATGGTCTCTGAGCTCTCCTTGGAGCCTTCTCCAGGCTGAGCACCCCCAGCTCTCCCAGCCCATCAGTGCCCAGATGAACGCACCAGAAATGCCTTTACCTGCCTGAGAGACCCTTGCAGAGCAGTGCATGGAGAAAAGCAGAAGATTCAGTGATGAGGCGGTGCTGAAAACCCCCTGAAGAAGTCAAGGCAAAATAAAGAGATGCTGCAGAGTTAAACATTATAAACAACCTTAACTCTGCCTTCCCTTTCCAGGCAAAAATCAAACCTCAAGACAAGCCTACAAGCACAGCGAGATGTTTGCAGGAAGATGCAGGTTTTGAGAAGTGGTATATGGATAACAGCACCTTGAATAGAAAATATTGAATTCCCCTTATTAAATCTCTGCCTGCAAAATCCATTGTGCAAAACACGAGGTCAGCTCTTCTTGTTCTGCCTCCCCTCAGCTTAAATGCATCATCCATACCAAGGCAAGGCTCCAGGACAGAGATTTCAAATAAATGTAAGGGTTTATGGAGTTTCCCAGCCAAGCAGCTTTCTGGATTCAGAATTACAAACCAAGTCAGGAATATTTCCCAGAGATTCATTAAAATCCTTTACTAAACCCCTTAAAAATATGCACCTTAAAACAAAACAAAACAAAAAAAAAAAAAAAAAAAAAAAGAAAAAAAAAGAAAATAAAAAAAAAGAAAAAAGGGGGGAAAAAAGGAGAAGGGAAAAAATACTGTTGCTGCAGTACAACTGAAATGGATTAATTTCATTTACAGCATTCAATTAAAGTAATTATTTAAAGTTTTGCTCTTGTTTCTTTGTCTCCTCATCCTCACTGATGCCACGAGAGCATCAAGGAACACAACTAACACATGCCATCGAGTCCAATCCTTGCTACCCAGCCCAGGGCACTGAGTGCAACATCCAGGCATTCCTTGGACACCTGCAGGGATGGGGACTCCAAACCTCCCTGGGCAGCCCCTTCCAATGCCTGGCCACCATTTCCATGGAGAAATTCCTCCTGATGTCTAACCTGAACCTCCCCTGGCACAACTTGAGGCTGCTCCCTCTCATCCTATCCGTGTTCCCTGGGAGCAGAGCCCAACCCCTGTGGCTGTCCCCTCCTGTCAGGAGTTGTGCAGACCCACAAGGTTCCCCCGAGCCTCCTTTTCTCCAGGCTGAGCCCCTTTCCAGCTCCCTCAGCCATTCCTGGGGCTCCATTCCCTTCCCAGCTCCCTTCCCTTCCCTGGACACGCTCCAGCCCCTCAATGTCCCTCTTGCACTCAGGGGCCCAGGACTGGCACACAGCTCTGCCCACAAACCCCATCAGCCCATCTGAACTAAATTATCTTTGTAAACATTGGATGTAGTGAGCAGTTTCAGCAGATTCCCCAGAGCAGACCCAGCTTGGTCACTGAGCTCTCCCATCTCCAAGGCCACCAAAGATACACCAGGTCATTCTGGGCACAGCTGAACTCACAGAGCAGCACTGGCACCACATCCAGACATTTCCGTGATGTTGCCATGGACCAGCACACAGCACATTTTCATTTCAACTCATTGCTTCTAAGCAGGAAGCATTTTTAATTTCCTCCAGCATTAAGGGTAATGTTAGCCACTATAAATGAAATGAAAGATGCCTCCCAAAATGCATTTTTAAACGCACCCTAAATAGCAAACACCATTCAAGTAAGATGCAGCCAGGATTGTAATTGGAAGCTGCAGAGAGTGCTCTTTCAGGATTCATAATAAACGGCATTTTGCTGAAAAGGTTCATGTAATAAAAAGCTTCACAATTAAGGGCCAGCTCCTCCAAAACATGCAGCTCCTTCAAGCAACACAAAGTACCCCAAAACTCTCCAGGTGAGCTATGTGGGTGTGTCCCTGCATGGCTCCAGCAGCAAAGCAGGAGGAATACAGAAGGAAAGGTTCCTGGAAGGACAGCAAGAACTTTATAAGGTCTGGAATGGCTTTTCCATGAAGATCAACCCAATGGGCTGGGATGCTGCAGCCTAGAAAAGAGGTAGGTGAGGGGGATTCAAAAATCTTGAGTCACTGGAGGAGTGAGGGGGGATCACCACATCCCAGGATCACTGAGGTTGGAAAAGTTCTCCAAGACCATTGAGGCCAAGCTGTGATGGATCCACACCTTGTCACCCAGCCCAGAGCTCTGAGTGCCACATCCAGGAGTTCCTTGGGCACCTCCAGGGATGGGGACTCCAAACCTCCAAACCTGGGCAGTCCCTTCCAATGTTTAACAACCTTTGCCATGAAGAAATTCCTCCTGGTGCCCAACCTGGCACAGCTCAAGGCCATTTCCTCTTTTCCTGTCACTGCCTGGGAGCAGAGCCTGAGCTCACCTTGCCACAGCCTCCCTTCAGGTACACAATTGCTCCTTAATCACCTCGTCCAGCCCCTGAACAAGGAGCATTAGAAGGAAGCAATCAAAGAGATCCACAGCAAATCAGGGAAGGTGGCTATGAGGAAAGGGGGTTGGAAAGTTTACATGTGGCTCAAGGCAGGGCTGGGCAAGGACTTGGAAGTGAAATCCAGCAAGGATTATTAGAAAGATGAGTCTTCCCTGGCACAGAAAATATCCTAAGCTGAAAATAATTAGGGCCCAAGAGAGCATTCAAGGGAAGTATCAGAACTGTTTGCCTCTCCCTCCTGCTCCCCAGAAAAGCAATTATGGTCAGTGCAGAGGGTGGGGTTTTACCAGCTGCCTTTCCTCACTGCAGCGAGCAAAGGAACCTTCAATCATCTCCTGGGGCATAGCAGAGCTCTGCAGAGAGAGAAGAATGCAGGCAGAACTGAGGTGAGGGGACAAGAAATGGGCAAAGGAGGGCAGAGTGGGACAAACAGAGATGTACGTGGTTCTACAGGCAGCCCTGGGGACCAGTCCTGGTCCTACTGACTTCGAGGGAGAGGGAGGAGAGGCTGAGCTGCTGTAGTGGGGCTGTTGCAGCTGTGATGGTTTTAGGAGAAGAGGAAAGGAAAATTTACAGGGAAAAGCAGCATCTCCAAGAAAAGCAGGTGCTTAGGCGGGGAGAGCAGTCAGCACTCGGGAAATGGAACTGCTGGATCAAACCTGCAGTGGTGCATCCCAAAACTCTCCTATTTCCCTGCAAACCAGCTACAGCACCCTGAAAGCAATGGAAGGTGCTCCTCTCCCTCCCAGGGGTGGCTCCCTGAGCTCACTAAGACAGATGAGCCCCAAATAAGGATCAATAACTGGGCTGTGAATAAGGCAAGATGGACGAGGGAGGGAATGGGCACTGAAAAGGGCAAGTTCCAGGCAGGATTAATGATGGAGAGGGAGTTGCACTGGAGCACAGGAAGTCACACTGCTCAGCTCTTTGTGCCTTCAGGAGGGGAAGGGTTTGGAAGGAGTTACGTGTACCAGGGAATCCAGATGCCAGTGAAAGCTCACTGGCACCTCCAGAGTGCTTCTGCCTCAGTGTTACGGGCTTTAGATGGCAGCAGGGGCAGATCCAGGAATAAGGGAAAGAGCTGGAAAACCATAGGGCAGTCTCACAAAGGCACAAGCTTGTGCTGGTAACACCTCAAGAAGGGACTGGGAAAAAAAACCGAATCTGCCCATCTCAAAGCCCCTCTCTACCTCTCCTACAGCATTCCACTCTTATTTCCTTCAGTTCTCACATTCCAGGCCACAGCCCTCTGCCCAGCCAGGCTGCTGTCACAATCAAAACCATTCCTCCAGTCTTGTGTCTCCATCAGGATGTGGGGGGAGGCAATAAACACCCCTTCTCCAGCAGCAGCTGCACAGCTTGCTCCAGGCACAGGGTGCTTGGAGGAATGTTACCTCGGAGGAAATCGTTAAAGGAATCCGGCTAATTTTGTAATTCACACCTGGACTGCAAATGTTAAAGAGCCTGCAATAATCTCTAATGAAATATCACATTATTTAAAGAGTTCCCAGTGAAATTCGCCCTTAATTGATTTTTGATCTGTGAAAAAACACCGTGGAGAGAGAGAGAAGGTATCGGTCAGATTCCTGTTTTATCCCTCCTGCGAGCGTTTTCCTGCCTTTGTTTCCTTTGTCCCCAAGGAATCAACACTACCCTGGAGAAAGCAGCCTGGAAGACACTACAAAACTAATAAATAACACTTGAGTGGGAGTCCTGAACAGCACATCCTCTTAAATCATCCTGAAAAAGGTGAAGCAGTCTCCTAGGACACCTCAAAAATCACAGAATGTGGATCCATAGCAAGAACCATCCCGGACAGACCCCGTGGGTTGGACCTTCTCCAGCCCTCAGGAACCTCCCCAACAGCACCGAGGCTGATCCCTTGTGCAGTGACACATCTCATCTTGCCCTCAGGACATCACAGGGGAGCTTAATCCAGACATGAATGACACAGAGCAATGGCCAAAAATCCTGACAGCAAAAACCTGGCAGAAAATTCCTGACAGCGGCAGCATCCGGCAGCTGCTGGAGCCAAGGAAGCAGGTCAGGATTAACTCACAAGATAATGCACTGCAAAGCTCTTCCAAAACCCAGCAGCAAACTGACATCAAGCAAATGAATAAACAGTAAAATATAGCTGGGAGAGATGAGAGGAAATGCATCTCTAAACATCACCGGAGACCCAAATAAACTGCTGAACCAGGCGGCTGGAAAACACCGGGCATCAATAAGGCTTTAACTAACATTTACAGCTGCCACAGAGCCTGCTGCAAATAGCCAAAGCTAAATGGAAAAAGGGGAAAAAATGAAGGAAAGATGTGCAAGGGTGTTCTTAAGAGCTGCTGGAAGGAACTACATCCCAGGCTGGACAACTAAACCAGCAGGGGGATACCTTCCATGGCAAGGAAATTGTGATGGGATTGAGGGCAGGGTGAAATCTGGGAGGCTGCCAAGGGAATGGGAAATCCCTGGATGTGCTGAACATCTTCAACAATAAAGCCTTTGATAAAATGAAGATGCTGTTAATTAAGGAATTAAGGGGAGAAGAATCCTCACAACTGCTGTGTTCAGGTCAGTACTGCTCAGTAACAGGTTCAAGTGGCTAAACCTGGGATAATGATGGATAACCTGGGACAACAGGGGATGCCTTTCCCTCAATTACACAGCACTAACATCAGGTTTATAATATGGCCCTGGCACAGGGTGCCCAGAGAAGCTGTGGCTGTCCCATCCCTGAAAGTGTCCCAGGCCAGCTTGGACAGGGCTTGGAGCAGCCTGGGCTAGTGGAAAGTGTCCCTGCCCATGGCAGAGGGTGGAATGGGCTGAGCTTTAAGATCCCTTCAAACACAAACCAGTCCACAATTTTATGATTCTATGGTTCTCATGGGAATGATCAGATCAATTTTGCTTTTGTAAAGCAGGTGTTGGCTTTTACTCTCAGCAAGGGTGGTTCTTTTCAGCTCCTGCTGGAGAACTTTCCTTATCATTCCATTCATACGCCTCTGTGAGATCCAGTGACATTTCCACCTCAGCTGAAATGGGGGAATCAGCCAGATGGGATTCCAATGGGAGTCATTTCCCTGTGACCATGAGTTTTATCCTTGAGCAGGACTCAGCTGGGACCAGTCTCTGCAGAAGCACCAAGGGAAGTTCTGTGAGGAGTTTTCCATCCTGAGGGCTTTTCTTTCCTGTACCAATCTGAGGATCTTCCTTCAGCATCTCTCCCTCGGCTGCCTTGTCTAGACTATCACACTGAGCATCTGGGGCATTTCATAATCTTCTTAAGAACTGTGACCTTCAGTTCTGTGTTACAGTGACCTGAAAGTTTGTCCAAGAAAAACATGTGCTTTATTTTTAAAATACACAAATTCCCCCAGCTCAGCTGTTTCCAGGCAGGTCCAGACCATGCCACATTTTCTCACATCTGCAAAGAGCTGCTGTATGTGAAGTGTATTTCTTCCACCCCACTTCCTTGGGTATAATCATGCACAGTTAATTTTAAAAAATTCAACAACTCAGTAATTTTTCCCCTTGTGTATCCCTCCACCTTCTGGGAAAAAAAAAAACAAACAAACAAAAAAAAAAAAAAACCAAACAAAAAAAACCCCAAAAAAACCCCAAAACAGGCAAAGAACCAGCTCCATACAATAGATATAATAGATATCAGTGATAGCCCTGGACACACCTGGGAGCCACTCCCATATCCCAAGCCCCTGTTCCATCCACTCTCCCTGGAGGCTGGGGCCCTTGGTTTGTTGTTTAAGGTACAATTTAGTGCACTCCTTACCTGCTTCCTTTGAATCTAATGAACCACGCTCTCAATTTGATTTGTCTGCCTTGGAAGTCTGCTCCTCACTAATTCCCATTCATCCATCTAGTTTTCCTTGTTCCCTGCAAACTGTCATTTTTCTGACTGCAACATATTCAACTCCATCATCCCAGGCATTTTATTTGTGTGGTTCTGCTCTAACGGCGAGCGTGGCTGTTTCAAATTATGCCTTGCTTTCAGTTTTGCTTGAGTGTAAAAATGTCGTGTAAAAATGAACTACCCTCTGATGAAGGCTTTCAGCCTTCCCATTTGAGGAACAGCAGGCAGCTTTTTGATTCTGGGAGCAACGGGAGAAGGAGCAATCCAGCTTTTGTTTTACAGATTGCTACAATAGATAGCTTCCCTGTAGGAAGTGCAGCACTATATTATGCTTATGTAAAGGGTAATGACTGGGAACTTGGAGAACTCTCCTCTTTGGAAGTGCCTGACTACCGGGAACAGCAGGTGTGGAGGAAGAAGAAAGCTCCAATGCCTTTCTGTCCTGACTTTCTCTTCTTTTATGTTTGGAGACTGAACTCGGTGTCAGAAGCAAGTCGGCTCCTGCAGGTACATGAAAGTGGAAAGGTGTAAACGTGGCAAGGAAGAAACCCAAAGAAACAGGGGGAGGCAGGGTAGGGCTGAATCCCAAAGCCTGGCCCTGAGCAGCAGCAATGGAAGGGGCTGTGCTCGGCAATAAGAGGCTCCTTAGCTCACTGTGGGGAAACTGGGCGATTACCCGAGCGGCTGGATAAGGGAGAGAACAAAGCCAAACACTGCTGGGGAAAGCCTGCGCCGTGTTCCAAGAGCAGCACAGCACAGCACAGCAGCAGCAAGCTGAGGAAAACCCCCTGACACTCTCCACAAAGAAATTTCTGACCCACATCAGATACTAAAGGTGCCCCTGTCTGTCCCTGCAGACATGAGGAAAAATGCTCCTTCCCGCTGCTAAACAGCACAATGAGCACCACAGGGAGCAAAGCTGCAAAAAGGGACCCTTTGCTTTGCCTGGTCCAGGCATAAAAGATGCCAAAGCCCCAGGAAATGCCACCAAGATGCAGGATCTGCTGAAGTCTGAGCTGAGCAAAGCTGGCTCAGGCAGCTCAGGGAAAGCACTCGAGGATCCTATGTGAGAGCAAAGACATGAGCTGGCACAGAGGGAGAAACAAAATGCAGGACACTGCTCCAAGCCAGGCCAGGAGCAGCTCTCTGGGATGAATCAGAAAATACACCTTGCCTGGTTTGCCCCTGATTGGGAAGGTCTCCCTCCTCTAGTCCAGAGCCTTCAGGTTGAGTCAGGCTTTTCATGGTGGTTTTTCCAATTTTGGGGGTCACATCCATTACCTACCCTGGTGTGTGTCCAGCTCCATCATGTCCAACTCCCTGGGTGGCCTTTGGGAACAACAGAAAAAAACACAATTAAGTAAAAAGCAGCAGGAAATTCCATGAATAGAGAATTGTATGAAAGAACTGAGGAAGGAGAAAACCCCTGTGTATTCCCCTAAACTCTGTAAGAATTGTTAAAAGCAGCCAAACAAAGGGACAAGAAGCTGCTGGGACAACACAGTAATGCACATTTACTGAGAACATGGATCAGAGCAGCCCAAGGATGTGATTTGCATCCCGTTCCAGGCTGAGTTTTAGGAAAGCAGCAGCTCCCAAGCTAGCAAGCAGAAGCATGGTGACACATAGCAGCCTGAACGTGCTGGACAACAAAGACCTCCCCGGTGCTCTGAGAGGAAGGAAACAAAGATGCAGCGAAATACAGACAAATTAAAAGGACTCCACCAGTCACAACAGCACGAGGACAATGGGAGTTCTAAGCTGTATGCCAAGGGAAAGCACAGACTGAAATACAAGTGGTACAGTCAGCACAGGAGATGCTACACAAGCCTAAAATACAAGTTCATTCATGGAGCTGTGGTGCAAAAGCTGCAGGAGATGAATATACAGCTGAGACACACAAGGAATTGAAAGAGGGAGTGACCTGCACGATCCTCACGTTATCTCTGCCAGAGAAAACCTCAGATGGTGTTTAAGGAGTGGGATGTCTCTCAAGCACACCGCAGCCAGCACTGGGTGAGAGGAGAGCAGTACAGCAATATGTGACAGTAGCAATATATACTGGGAATGCACTGCAGGAAAAGGAAACCATTCTGAGAGCCACAGACATCTCTGATCCAGAAATGTGCCCATCACAGGACGAGGTGCAAGGCAGGGGTAGTGCAGCAATGAAATAAAACATTTTGCTAGCACCAAGGGAATTCACCCCAGTCAGAGAGCACACATCCAAACACAGGGGACCGAGGAGACTAACTGGGAAGAGGAAAAACAAGCAGCAAACTCCAGCTCTGGCAGCAGGACACACACAGAACACACGCTGGAGGCAGGGAGCAGCAGCCTTACCGTGATCCCGACGCTGGCAGTCAGTGGTGATGGGATGGGAACGCTCCTTGGGATCCAGGCTGCAGAGCCACCAGCAGTCCCACAAACACCAGCCCAAGCAGGGAGGATCCCTTGGAGGCTGTTAGGCTGTGGTTTAAGGTCTGGGATACAAGAACTAGGTCCTCTCTGGCTGCTACAGCCAGGAGGGGAGCGGTAGCTGTGAGATGAAGCAGATAAAGGATCACACACAAGTGATTTCCCATCTTCAGCTTCCAGCCCTGACCCACGGAGCGAGAGCAGCACAGCTGACAGGCACAGATCTGAGAGACTCAGAGATTATTGGGACCTGGGAATGATCTAATAAAACCTCTTCCTAGTCCTGCTGTGCCCCGAGACAAACACACGTTACAGCTGCATTAAGACAACACAGCTGCTCTGTAAAACAAGCCGCTCTTTCCAAAATGCCACGACGTGGAGGAAGGTAAAATCCAACCACACAACAGCAGGGAACAGGGGCCTAAGTCGTCCCATATGGAAAAGAAACAGCTATACCTGTGGTCACAGTAATCCCAGGAACAGGTCTGGCTTGCTGGTAGCCTGCTTACCAAAACAGATGCAATTTATGTTCAAAGTCAGGAAGGCTTCAAGAAGAAAACCTCAAATCACTACTGGGTGGGTTTTTTTAAAGCCACAGCTTGCAGTCCAAAATATCTCCTGTGCCTCCCACTGAAAGGGAAGTCTCAGAGCTCTGCCATGTGCTGCTGGAAGGAGGGCTGTCTCCAGGGATGCTTCTCTCCCAGAGCATTCTCCCAGCATCAGCTGGGAGTGCTGACCTTCCCCCCAAAATAAACACAGCAAACTGCCCAAAGACATGAAAAGCATCAAAACAAATGAAATGCTTGGCCAAGTGCAAAGCCAGGCTTGGAAGGCCTCCAGGAGCCCCAGGATCAAGCTCTCCTCTGCAGGAGCTCTCATCCATCATCCCAGTGCCAGTGTCAGTGCCAGTGCCCCTCCATGCTGGGACAGGCACCAGCAGTGCCAGCTCAGCACCAGGGCTATGACACAGAGCAGATCTCTGGATTAGGTCAGGGTATTCCTGGAGGAGCTGGAGAGCTGTAAATCCATGAGAGATAGTGCAGGAGGGTGCTGACCTTCCTCCTGACCATTCCACCTGCAGTATTCCCAAAAGCACCGTTCCTGCAGGTTAAGCTGGGCAGGATTAGGGATGCCAGAGGTCTGGCAAGTGTCCAACACCTGGAGAAGTGCTGATCAGGAGGAAGAAGGAGACATAAACGAAGCACATGCCACCCTTCAGAGACCTCACAGCAAAGTAGGAAGGAGCCTGGCATGGAGAACAACTTCTCATTAACCTCTTAGGCCCAGCCTCTGGGGGAAGCATCCAGCAGGGCTGTGGGAGGCACTGCAGGAAGCACAGGGAAGCCAGTGGGTCAATCCCAAAATTCCAGTTGGGCTCACTCCCTGTGCTTTTGTACCCTGGGAGGGGGAACAGAGCCTGAGAGCCAAGCAGCAGCTACCATGGCACAGCAAGAGCAGAGCCAGGAACTCAAATAGCTCTGAATTAGCTGCAGAAAAGCTGAAGGAGAAGAACAGGGAAGCAAGGCACAGTCAGGGGGAGAAATGCCTGCTTGGGAAATGGAAGATGCTTCCCACTCCTGTGTGACTCCTGAGGGCTGTGCTGGGAACAAGAGATAAAGGGGGAATGGCCTTAAACTGAAGAGACAATAGATTTAGATTAGATGGAGAAATCCTTCCCTGGGAGGGTGGGGAGGCCCTGGCACAGGTTGCCCAGAGAAGCTGTGGCTGCCCCTGGATCCCTGGAAGTGTCCAAGGCCAGGTTGGATGGGGCTTGGAGCACCCTGGACTAGTGGAAGGTGTCCCTGCAGGTGGAACTGGATGGGCTTTACAGTCCCTCCCAACCCACACCATTCTGGGATTCCTTGATGAAGATGACAAACGGTGGGCTGGGATAAGTAATCTAAAAGTCCCAGAATTCGGGTCTGCCTGATGCCAGGAAAAACAGCCCTTTTTCTGGGGACCAGCCATCCACAGGAAGCAAGCTTAGACTGAATACACACATCCCCACTCCTGAAATACCCCAAACTCTCGGTACATTCCCCTCCACGAGCTCAAGAAATGAGCAGAGGAAGCTGAAACACGGAAGGGGAGAGTTGAGCAGTGGGAAGGAGGAAGAAGAGTCTCCCACAGAGGCTGACAGAGACTCTCTCCCTCATCACAGCCAACAGCTCTTGCATGAGGCAATTTCCTGTCCCCACACCAAAGATGCTCCTGTCCCAAACCCCAGACTTCATGGTGTGAAGTTTGTGCCAGCAGTGGGAATTCCAGCTCCTTCCAGGGAGCAGCAGGAATCAGGGGATGTCTCCACTCAGGGACCTGTGGGTGCAAGGAGGGTGAAGGAGTCCCAGGACTGCTCCCCCAGCCCAGCTCTCTGAATGAAGATGGGCCACTTTTATTCCAAATAACCCAACATTTCAAAGCCTGGGTGTCCATTGCTGGGGCTGGGACAGTGGTGGGGAGGATTGATCCCTTTGCTGACAGCAGAGACACATGGAGTGAACAGCAGAGGGGCTGGAGTGGTTATTGATTTGCTACATGACCTTGGCTAAGTCACTTAACCTCAGTTTCCTCATCTGGATATTGGGAATTATGGGACTTTCAGAGTGCCACAAATTCATCATAGGGAACTACTTAAGAGCTCTTTATGACTTAATGGGATTTCCCATTTGAAAATTACTCCCATGAGGATTGAAGAAGTGGGACTGGGATATTCATAGCCCAACTTCTGCTGGAAGTGCAGAGCTTTTTTTTATTATTATTTTTTTCCCCTAAAACACCCGTGTAAATCTTGCAGCTCAGGAGCACACAGTCCAAGCATGTCCAGCCTCAGTGCTTTTTACAAACACTTTCGGAATCGATTCTGGCTATGGTAACAAATACCTCTCCTTGTCCTGATTCATGTGGATTCAGACATTCAGAGTTGCAGACCCTAAGCCAGTGGGGAAAGATGCTCAGCTCGTGGTGTGAAGTCTGCTCAAATTCACCTGCAGATTGTCACACATGGATCCCTGGAAGAAGTGAAAATCCAGAGGATTAAAAGCTAAAAGTAGCAACAAATCCACAGTTCCCCCTGAAGGTCAGCTCCGGGGTCCATTTTCTCCTGTGGGATACCACCACTGAACCATGGAATCACAGGATAGCCTGGTCTGGAAGGCACCTGACAGACCATCCAATTCCATCTTCTGCCATGGGCAGGGACACCTTCCACTATCCCAGGCTGCTCCAAACCCCATCCAGCCTGGCCTGGAACACTCCCAGGGATCCAGGGGCAGCCACAGCTCCTCTGGGCACCCTGTGCCAGGGCCTCACCTCCCTCCCAGGGAAGAATTTCTTTCTAATATTTAATCTAAACCCACTCCCTGTCAGTTTGAAGCCATTCTCTCTTGTCCTGGCACTCCAGGCCCTAGAAAATACTCTCCATCTTTCTTGCACCTTCAGGCACTGGAAAGTCACCATTAGGTCACCCCAAAGCTTCTCTCCTCCAGGCTGAACAATCCCAGCTCTCCCAGCAGAGCTGCTCCATCCCTCTGCTCACCCTGGTGCCTCCTCTGGGCTCTCTCCAGCAGCTCCAGCTCCTTCCTGTGCTGGGCCCAGGGCTGGGGCAGCTCTGCAGGTGGGCTCTCACCTGAGCAGGGCAGGGGGGCAGAATCCCAATCCCTTTTCCTTCTTCCCACACTGCTTTTGATCCATAGGAAGGTTCAAATCCCTTCATCCCCACACTTCAAGCCACTGCCCAGCATAAAGCAGGCACTGATGTTTCCCAAGAACAACCAGTGCTCCCAGTTGCAGAGCAGTTCAAAGCACCTTCAGACAATGCAGGCCAAGGGTTGAGAAGCTGATGGCAGAATTCTCTCAAAATGGTGAATGCTTTTCTAGGAAAGGGGAGATAAAAATACCCAGTGTTTGTGCCTCAGTACAGCCAATGCTTTATAAGCTCTCACAGACCCAAACACAGCCCTGGCACTTGAGGACCACGGGACTAAATCCAAAGATCTTTCCTGTGCTAACTCACTCCCCCATGGGGAATTCAAACACTTACCAGACTGAGGAATATCTACTTCTGCCCTGTCACACTCCTTTGCTCCTTGCTCACCCTTCCCCTCATCACCCACACAGTCACTTGGTATTTATTCTGCTCTATTTTATTTGGATTTCCTCTAAGCAGACTCATTAATCTTCCCTGCAGATGCACAGCTCTGACAGCCGGGGTCTTGACACCTCCAGAGCCAGCGAAGGACATTCTCATACTCTTCTCTTCTTTTTCCCTGCTCCTTTCTCCTTCTAAAGAAACCCTTCATACCTCACCAGGCACAGGGTTTTTGATGAGAAGGTCATGTGAACTAGAGACAAGGGGGCTGTGGGGGAGGAAGGCAGGGGAAGAGGATGTAACTCCCACAAGGAACTCCCAAAGTCCCACTGAAAAGGTCAGGATGCTTTTGAGTCCTCTGCACTGCTCCCCAACACAAAAAAATATACTCAGGCCAGCACAGAGATACTTGATAAAGAGCCTAATGAAGTGGAAAGAGTGTTGTAGGGGAAGAATAGTCCTCTCTCATCTCAACATCCCATGATGCTCCATCCAGTTGCTATGGAGACTTTAAAAGAGAAGGGGTTTTGTTGTCTTGAAGGGCCTTCTCCCTTCTCAGTAACCTTGACCTTTTCCAGGTTTGTGTGTTTGTGTGTGCATGTGTATGTATTTGTAAAAAAGAGATAAGGAATTCCATTTCTTCTTATCTGGTCATGGCTCACTGGCTGGCACTGATGCATGTGGGGGGCCGTCAGCTTGGCTCAGCACGGAGATTTGGAGAGGATAAGAGCAGGAAAATACAGAGGGGAGCAGTTAATTAAGGCTGATATTGCAAAGGACATTGTTTGCTGGATAATGAATTCCATCCGCTCCAGAAACACAAGTGCAATTAAAGGTGTGAGAGATGAAGGGCAGGAGGGAGCAGTGGGTCACTGTCACTGTACAAAGTGGCCCCAGGGGCCCTCCAAAGATGGGCTTTCACACAAGAAAACCACCACCAGAGATTATTTCTCATAAACAAGGCAGAGGAGCTGCTGCCTTGTTTTCGCCCCGGTGAGGAAGGGCTCCCTGTGGTGTCAGCCCTTAGAGGGATGTGAGAGCTACTCAGGTTGAAAACAGGTTGATTTAGGTGGTCCTCAAAGCAAGAGGAATGTGGAGTTTAGCAGACAGGCCCATACACAATAACACTGCCCACAAGTTCATGTTCATTCCCTCCCTTCACCAGGAATTCACAGGTAATTACTTAGCAGGAATTTATTCCCATTTTTAGCCAGGCCAACAGAGATGCTCAGATGTCACTAGGAGCCCACTGTTTTCATCCTCCACTAGCCCTCATCTACATCTACATCCTCTCTACCCTCCCCATCTCCTTCCTGAAGGAGAGAGGGAACCTTGGTGCTGGAATTTGTGCTCCAGCTTGGGTCCCCTCCTGGTTCAGAGGCCACCACAGACCCTCTGCTCGTTCTCCACATGAGTGCATAAACCTGTGTGCCATCACCTCACAGGACAGACAACTAAGGGAGGAAAGATGGTGGAAAATCATCTTTTTTGTGGGATAGGAGCCTCAAAGCTTGGCTTGGAGACCGTTGGCATGGAGAGGAAGGAAGACACGCAATGTGCCTGCCATATCCTCTAGAGCAGCAGAGAAACCAGGCAGCCCATTCTAGCCAAGAGCACAACGCCCAGGAGTCAGGCCTGGATTTGGATGGAGCATTGCACAGCCCTATTTTTAATTACTGAGGATTATTTATGTTAGATAAACAACCTGACACCATTTGGCACCTGGTTTGTTCCTGCTGTAGGTTAATGAGGATCTGATGTCTGGGGTGTCTTTGAACTCCTCTCAATTACCAGCAGCAGAAGCATCCCAGGGTCAGATCCCTGAGCCCTTTAGGGATTTAGCTTCCCTGTCCCTAAAGAGATCACGGATAAGGTTTATGGTCACCACTAACCCTGTGTCTGTGCACTCTCTAAATTAACACAGCACTGACCCAGGCAAGATAAGGAATTAATCGAAATGAACTCCCTGAGCAGTGGCCTTGGCAGTTCTCTGCTCTCCTCCCTCCAAGCCTGGCTAAGCTTCCTCAGATCCTGACTGGCTTAGAGCAACTCTGCTCCACTCGCTGGTCCTGACAGCTTTCTATATCACATTCCAAGTGAGAAGAGAGTACAGAAAAAAAATCATAAAAGTTTTATTGGAAAATATTTCTCTTTTAGCCAAGACTGTTGTTGATACAATCACTTTTCCATTTTCTGCAGGAGTCTGAGTGTGAGCCTCTCCCCCAGCCCATCTCTCAAGCTTATGATCTGAATTTGTTTGTCCATTCCCAGCCTGCCAAACCATTTTCAATAATAAGATCCATCTCCTCCTGCTCAAGGCTGCATTGTCTTCATATCCTTGGAGATCAGATGTCTGTTCTCCCTTTTATCACTTGAGCTGCACGTGTTTTGATTGTAAAGACCCTGATAACACTCCAGTTAGCCCCTCACAAGTGAAATAATAAAGGAGAGATAACATTTCTAGGCGTGACACTTAGACTGTCATCCTACCCTGAGATAACAAGGAGCAGACAGCCTGGGAGTCTGTCTTACTCCGATAAAGATCTTGTCACCATAGATACAAAAGAGATAAACTTTCTAAAATAATATCCCTGTTCATGTCACTTTGTTCAAGTTGGAAAAGTGCAATTCCTCGCCCTCTTCCCACCGGGTGTGTTTACAATTCCTGCCATGCCCATCCCCTTGGCATGTTGCAAGACAGGGATTTGTGTTTCTCACCCTGGAGGAGCAGCTCACAGGAACCATCTCCCAGGATCAGGTTTTGGGCACCACCAGCTCTGGCAGAGCAGAGAACTCATCAAACACTTCTTGTAGAGGGTGGTACCCACCACAGCCCAACCAAGCACCAGTTATCCCCACGTGCTGCACCTCCCTGCTCCCAAAAAATCCCCCACATCCATGGCTGTGTGGCCCATCGCTGCAGGATGCTGCTCCCCAGCATTCCGAGCTGCCTTTCTCCATGCTGACTACAAGAGATGCTTGACATTTCTGAGTTGAGGCATTTCAGAAATGACAAATGGGCTTGCAATCGAAATGAAAACGTGTGCAGAAACATCTCTGATCAGGCTGGGAGCTGCCAGGCTTAGAAGCTGAAAGTCAAGCATTTCTCTAATAAAGCAAAATAAAATGCAATAAAATTATATAATTTGTTCAAGAAATACATCTGGCAATCCAAAACTATTGCGACCCTTGGGAGTTGCTTGTATTGTTTGGTTGGTTTTTATGAAAGTACTTTTAAATACTTCACAAAGTGTTTTGAAGGACAAACACATCCAAAGGGGGCCTTTCTAAATTGACATTTTCTCTAAAGAAACAAGGTGAAGTACCTGTTGGAAGTCTACCATATTTAGTTGTCTCACTGAAGAAGCAACTAGCAGCACCAATGTGTTTTGGTGACACCAATGTGTGTGGTCTTGCCATTGTAGAAAATGCAAGAATTTATTCTCCTCCTGGTGAATATTGACCCAGGCTTTGCTTCACTGCATATTTGCCTCTCGGGTCAATAAATCATCATGTTCATCTCAATAGAAGTCAGTATCTGCTTATTATTATATTAACCTTTCCTGGGCAGATAACAGCTGGTTTTCCCCTCTAATAAGATATTGCACAAATTGAATAACCAAGAAAGATTCCTTTGTGATTGGACTTTTTCACTACCAGCACTCTTGCTCAGTTTGAGGCATGTGAAACAAGACCCATTTAATGCACCACATGGAGCTGTCTTTCTCCTATACAAGCAGCTTTCAGAGCACACACTGAAAAAGCCCCAGGAAAAGCCCTGGGATATCTGGGAGATACAAATCCATGGAGTCCATCCTCTGGCCAGCAATGTAAAAAAAATGGTGCATCATTTTGTCCTGCAAGAGGTCAGGCTTTCATCCTGGCCAGGTATTAGCACGAGCCTTCACAAAGCACCCAACACAAAGACAGGGAGGCTCAGCCAAAATTTGGGAAGGAAAGATTTGTGAATTTGAGAGGAAGGATGGCTAGGCAGAAGGACAGATGGAAAGCATGAGGATGAAGGCAGAAGGAAAGAAGCCTGGCACGCAGGAATAAAAAGTGACTCTTCATTATGGAGAGAAAAGGGCACGTGCTGAAGTGGAGCCCAGCCTCGGTCCCCCCACACGGGGCACAGAGAACAGGAGATACCTGGTGGGGCTGTGCCTGCTGCCCTCCTGCCACCAGCCTTTGGGGATTACAGACAGCATGGCACTTCTTCAAAAGTGCAGAAGACAGCCTTGACATCCTGGCAAGTTCCTGCCTTCAATAAAAAGCAATGACTTGCAAGGCTGCGTGTGAGATATGGCGACACATATGGCTGGCACAGTGTCCTACATACTGCCTGAGCTGCCACCAGCCACCTCGCTGCCTGCAAAGCTCCTCAGCTATTAAAGTCACACTATAAAATGTAATTTGCCTTTATATCTTAAGCTCAAAAGTGCCTTTAAATTTGATATATGCACTCCTTCCCTGAAATCTAGATTTTAACGGTGCTTCTTTCAAATGTAAGTGCTGCCCACAGGTGCCAGCCAGACTTTCTGTGTAGGGGAAACAGAATGCTGGTAAAACTTAGAATAAAACATTTATCATGTTTCATTAGACTAGACTGGAACTGAATGAAATATGTGTCATTAATTGGTTAGTCTGTGCATATCTGCCCAGTGAGGAGTGGATCACCTTGGGTATCTGCTGGGAGTGAGACCAGAGAGAGCTGCAGAGGAGGGGAAAGCTTCAGCTTTGTGGAAAAGACTGAATGAGAAGGATACTGGGCCAGAGGGCAGGGAAGAAACAGCACAAAGTCATCCCCATAATCTGTATAATATACCCCTGGAGTCTGCTGCTGGATCCAAATGTGGTCCCAAACATCCCTCTGTTTATAAACACTCACTTCCAAAGGCTTCTGAGCTCCTGAACAAAAACAAACACCAGCCATGATATGAGATAAAGAGGAAATGAGCCAGAGTAAACCCTGCAGTGGGAACAAAGCCTGGGAGAGCAAATACAGAGCCCCAGGGGACAGAGGCTGTGGAAAGCACAGGGAAAGGATGCTTGCAGGGGTGGCAGGAACACCTATGGCCTCACGAAGGAGGAAGAGCTCCACCAGCTTTTCCAGCAGCAGGGAGAAGCAGGATGAGCTTTACAGCTTAGCAGAAACCCCCCTGAAAGACTCTGGGCTTTTCACCTCCAAAATCCACCAGAACTGTAATGCCAGGCACTTGGGCTGAATGGCTGCTGCCCACCATGAAATCCAGATTAATCCAGGCAGATGCTGAAGCCCTGGCAGCAAATGGCTGAGCAGTAACTGCTCCTCCTTTCCCGTGCTAGGAAAAAGCTTGGCTTTGAGACATCCCACTTCACCCAAGGATCCCAGCTTCTGTAGCCAGGAAAACCCTTCCAGATTCCAGGGTGCCTGGCTCCCTTCGCCAGGGGAAGGATGGGGGTGGAGGGGTGGGGTGGAGAGTGGAGAAGGCAGCATCAGGTACCACAAGAAACCTCAGTGGGGGACAAAGTGCCATCACCTTATGTCAGCCCAGGCTTGCTCCTTGGAAAAATGTTTCTAGACATGCCCAGGGACAGGAAGAATTCCCACACAGGGAATGGCATAATTTCACCAGCTTCCAGCCTTTGGAATGCACCCATCCTACCTCCCGAATCCAGGCCCGAACAGGTCAGAAGGTGAAGGATATCTGTGATCCAGGGCACGTTTCATCATGGCAAGGAGGAGCCCCTGGCATGGACAGGAGGCTTCCCCCTGCAAAGGAAGGAAATGCAGCCCATGCTCCGCGGCACAAACAGCGCACGGGATGACGGGCGCACATCCAGCCAGAAACTTCTGGCAGTTTTTGTCTTGTTTTTCACGTGATGGAATCAAAGGGTTTCCTGCTGTGCTCTGAAAAGGGCAGAAACAATAACCTTTGCAATTAGCACTTGGCAGAACAAGCTCCTGTCCACAATAAATTAACGGAACCAATTAGGGGGGAGGGAAAATCATCAGATGCCGTAAGGTAAATCCCCGCTCTGCCTGAGTACGAGCAGAGGCTGTTCTGGAGCACAGCCACTCTGGGACATGCTGCTGGCTCCAAGGAGGGACAGACAAAGGCTTCCTCCCTGTGCCCAAGCTTTGTCCCAGCCAAGGGAGGGGTGGAAAGCCAAGCCACACTTCCATTTGAGACCTGTCATATGAAATTTATTGCCTTGTTCTCACCTCGCTGGTGGCAACCACATCCCAAAGGGGCCTCTCAAGGCAAGGGGGATCACAGACCAGTCCCTCAAGGGGTGAAGTTCTCAGCTGGGATATAATGGGTGGATGAACTGTGATAGAACATTTCCTTTGTTTGCTCCCAGACCTTCAGTTCCTCCCTGTTGTAGCTTGTGTCTGTAGGACACAGAGGTTCCTTGCCTGCCACTCCCTGCAAGGGGGACACTGAGTACCAAGGCTGGTGTCCCTGTCAAACCTCACCAGCTGCTTGTGGCCAAGACCTGCAGCCAATGCCCCTACTGAGAGCAGAGAGCACCAGGATGGGGACACATGCCAGCGAGGGTTCCCAAGGCTGAGCCATCCTCAACAACAAACGTGGCCTGAAATAATCAGAACACTGATTTTTCAGCACCTACCTAATCCAACATTCTCCATTCTTCCATCCAACGGAAGCAGAAAAGTGTATTTCAGCTTTAGAAACACATTTGAGCCAGCATCCCAGGAAGAATCACTCTGATGCTTTGTTCAAATTAACTTGGACATGAGACAAGGTGTGTGCTTCAGGAAGGGAGAAAGGAACCATAAACCAGGCAAAGTGACAAACAGCAGCATGTCAGGAAGGGGAGATGTGCCTGGTGGGCTCGGCAGAGATCACTCCCAGACCTATCTGTTGTCACCTCTTCATTAAGAAACTGGAAAAAGAAGTAAAGAGCAAATAACAGAATTGGCAGACCCTGCTATATTAGGAGGTGATGCCATCCTGCAGTGAAGGACAGGGACATAAAACAAATGAGAAGACAGGTTAGAAATCAGGGTAGGAAATAAAGAACAGTGAGAAAAATGCCTCTCCACACAGATTTACAGAGAGAATCAAAGCCCTTCAGGCAACCAGAAATTTCCCTCTGTAAAGGGTTCTGGTATTTCAGATTTGTAGGTGTTGTTAAGCAAAAGCCAAAACTGTCCCCAGAAGAAAGTGAGTGTCCCTGATTCCATGTATCAGACAATTATTTACTGTTTGCTGGGGATTTTTCTCCCTGAAAGGAAGTTCATGAGTATTTCAGATAGCAGGGACATGCCCCCATGAACATCTCCACAGTCACCCCGTGGGAATTCAGTCCCATCACTCACTATCCAAAAAGCCTTGGGATGGCCACTTGGTCTGATTTCATAACCTCAGGGTACATCCAACTTCAGCTCCCAGGCTTTTCTTCTTCCTGTCTCCTCAGAATCCCTTTTTCCTTTAACAGCAGTTACATAAATACTGGACTCCCAGAAGAACTGCTGTAGGAAAACAGGAATGCTCACATGAGCCTCCAGCATCCCTCTCCAGCCAGCAAAGCTCAAAGGACCCAAGCAATGAATTTATGCATCCAGAAAAACTCAGAAATTCTTAAGGAGACTCCATTGACTGCATGCAAAAGAAAACCACAATGAGGAGTGATTGGGAGTGTTCTGTTTAAAGCCACATTCAAGGTATAAGAGCAAGAGGTGCCTTGGTGGTTCACTTGGGGATTTCCTGCAGTTCACCTGGATGTGGACACAAGAACAAGATTTAGACAAGACAGATGCACACACAAGCAGCCAAGAGACATAGAAAGGCTGAATAAACACACGGCTCTGGGGTTTCAGTGACTATATACAGATATATCTATTTTTTTGAAGCATATATACAATATTAGGTGGATGCAGAGATGCTCAGAAATCTTTTAAGATGACCTGATGAGATCTCAGTATGAAAAATCACCCTTCCCAGAATTTTTTCCTCTTCTTCCTTGCTTTCTCCTCATGGATTAGAGAGCCAGCATACTGGACTATAAATGAACACTCAGCAACACTGGCCTTCTCCCAAGCCTTAAATTGTTTATAGCCCATTCAATCTGCACTTACAGCCTTGGATCTGCTAATCTAATTGCATCTTCTGTCTATGGCTGGGCTTTTTTCTTTTAAAACACCATCTTATCTAATCAGCACCATTTGCATTGTGTGAAGTCTATACATGCTCCAGGAACCCAGTCAATCAGATTTAATAAATCAAAGAGCTTTTTTCCTAAAGCTCAGCTTTTTTTTTTTTCTTAATTTAAGCATGAATATGTGTGCTCAAAGCAGGGATTTGCGAAGATTCTGCAGGACTGGGTTTTATTCTCCTTTTTTTTTTGGAAAACTATGGAGCTAAAGAGTGGCTGGAGTTTCTGTGTTCCTGCACATCTTCCTCCCCACTTCCCAGCCCCCAGAGCGGAGATGCTGCTGTGACCTTTTTCCATGTGATTACCGGGATAGGCACAGTTGGTGGGATAGGCACAGTTGGTGTGGGGGCACAACGGTGGCTCTGAGCAGGGAGAGGGAGCACAGCTCCAGCAGGACTCTAGAACAGGCAGCAGGACACAACAGTGGCATGGTGGGAATGCCAGGAAAGCTCTGCACCTACCCCACATTCCCTGCATGGCTGGTGCAGCATGATGGGAGCAGTACCAGAGAGTGACAAGTGGCCTGAGAGACCTCAGCTGATCTCATTTCTCCACTGGCTCCTGCTGCCCTCAGCCACCTGGGGTTCCTGAGAGGCCAAAGACACCCCATCCCTTAGGTCACTGGAAGGAGGAAGCCTTCCAGGCTGCTGCAACTTGCTGGTTCCTGATTTACAAACACTCTTCCCCTTCTGGCACTGATTCCTGCAGCAAAGAATGTTCCCTCTCCCCTCTGTGCAATTACTGAGCACAAACATTGGCTTTTAATTTGAAGAATAAAGTTCCCATTAAAAATGAAATTCTTAGAAGCTTAATAACCAAAGTTTTTAGGAAGGGACCGTGATCCCACTTGCAAAGACTGACCACACAGACGCCTTTAACTTGGCATATCAAACTGGGCACACATTTGCTCTCATTCTCCAGAGTCCTTCCTCCATGCCTGCAATTTCTGCTCATATTTGATCTCTAGTTTTCCTAGACTGCAGTTGCTGCTACAGAAATGCAGCTGAAGCGTACAGGTCGTTCTCCCACCCATTTCTGAAACCTGGTGGAAAAGTCACTGTGTCACCTCAGCTCCTTCTGCCACTTCCCAGCTATGGCAGACAACAAAAGAGGGGTTTAATCCAATACTCACACAGAATCCTTTGAAAAAATCACCCAAATTTGTGTGAAAAAGCAGATTTCTGCTGTTTAGTCATAGCATGACCAGCCCAGGGCTCTCTTTTGTTCTAGACCTCATTCTGAAGGGTTTGATTTAGGAGCAGTGGCAGGACAGCTTTTGCCTCTTGGAGCTACCCTAAATGGAGAATCCCTGTGTCATCTATGACTTATCCACAAACTCATTCACCCCTCTCCTACCACAGCTAAAATAACAACATCCCAAAGACTTCACAGCCTTCCCCTGCCAGACCAGATGAGTCCCACCCTGCTGAGGGACAGGTGTCCTCCTTTTCCTGAGAGAGCCGATCCTGAGCTTCAGTTAACATGGATTTCAATAGATTGGAATCCAGCAGGCTTCCAAATGATTCCCTTTTTCTTTCTGGGTGTGTTTGGTCACCAAGTCTTGCTTCTCTCCACAGGGAAGCCACTCACTAAACCTTCCTACTTATTTAAACCTCAGTCCACTGCCATTTTGCCACCTGAGACCAAAAACCTGGAGTCCCTGAGTCATTGAAAGCAAGATGCAATTAGCACCAATTCTGCCTGGCTCGCTCCCTCCTATTTCATGCCCATGTCTGAAGCTCCTTCCTTTGTGAGCTCTAATGCGTGTTTAATGTGCAACTTAATTATTTGATTACAACAGCATAATTGTGTAATTGTAATGTATTGTGCAAGTTGGCTGGAAGGAGAGGGGAGACATTTGCTGAGTGACGTGGAATCCACAGAACAACAGCATCAAAGAACAGAAGAAATCCAAGGAGACGATAATTTGGAGTAATAGTTAAGAAAATGGGCACTTTTGGAAAATGAAAAGTAGTTAGACTTTTAAAAAAATCTTTGTAATTAATTTATTCTACCCTCTCGTTGCATTGTGATCAGTGAGAAATTCCCTGCTCCTTGCCAAAACACGAGCGAGTGTGGCTGTGCTGGAAATGTGGGGCCGGGCAGCCCGTCCTGTCCCTGCCACATTCCCCCGAGGAAAACCCCAGATGTGCCCAAATTGTTCTGAGCTGGCCCTCAAAAAGGGTAGCAGAGCAAACACAAAGAGGTTTAAGTGGATCAAAGGCACCCACAGCTCAGCCATGACCACGCGTGAGCCAACGGAGCCAAAGCACCTCCTATGGAATAACCTTGCCATGGAAATAGGAAGAGATGCACAGAGGGGCTCATGGCAATTAATCACAGAGTTGTAATTCAAGTTCCTGGATGGGCCCTCTGGGCCATCTCAGTGCGACACATTTGCTCTCCAACATCTGGACTTCGGATCAGAACATTCCAGTCCAGGGACTGAACCCAAAAATGAGGGGAAAAACCCTGGAAGATTTTGATCAAGGTAAGCAACAGACACAGGAGCTCACTGCAAGGATTGCAAACCACATCTTGGAGATCAATTCTGAGCCCAGCTTCATGAGCTCTCCAGTTTCTCCTGCTCTCCTTCAAACGACTTTAATGAGTCCCTGTCCTCCAGCAGCAAGGAGAGCCACATTCCCAAGGAGACCCACATTCCCAAGGACACCACATCAATAAATAAGAGGAGCAGCAGCTGAGACAGCCAACTCAGCCTCCTCATCCCACATCTGGTGAGGCACAGTCTGCCTGCACCATCCCCAGTTTCTGTGGGAGACACAAGCCCTCAGGAATTATTTTAGGGAGATCACTGAAGCTGTTTCTCATCAGCAGCTGCTGGATAACTGGCAAGGGCTCGTACCAGAAACACTTTCCACAGCGAGGGTTTCTCCCGCCGCAGCGCAGCTCAGGCAGATCTGTACCCAAATCCTGGCAGCTGCACACACACTGCCACAGGCTCCTTCACAGGGGACATTTCCACACAACTGGGGCTACACTGGTGGCCACTTCAGCCAAGTTTCTCCCTTGCAAAGCAGCCATCCCAAGGCAAGCTCTGGCAAACAGACTGTGGGATTCTGACCCATTTCAAAGCCGGCTCTAGGTCTGAGCACAAACTCTTCCAGTGTCAGCCAGGCAGAGAGAGGCAGTGACAGCCTGTCCATCTGCCAGCTCTCCAAATAAGATTAAGGAGCAAACTCTGGGATGTGGAAGTGATCTCTCTGCCAGTGAGCTCTTGTAGCAATGCCAGCCAGGGAGGGATAGTGAATGGAACCAAATAATTGCAGTTATGTCCAGACTAAATTTTAATTCACACTCTTAGATGAGACCCAATTTCAGTCCAAAGGGACTGTTTCTCCCTGGGGTCTTTCAATGTGTTCACACCAGGGTTAACAGCACGACACAACCACAATTTAAAGCTTCCCTCCCTGTTTTGCCCATGGAAAGAGCGACAAGAATACCAGGAGGCTCCACCCTTTCCCAGAAACAGACATTTTGGGATTTGAATCGTACACCACAACCCTCAGAAATTCTGCCATTTCCAAGCTTGCAGTGAGACAAGGAAATATTTTCTACCAAAACAAGAAGTCAGCTCTCAGAGATCGTGCTTCAGGATAAAAGTGTTTGTTTGGTGGAATTTACTTTTTAAAGAATGTCATCTGAAGCCAGAGTAAAAACATTTTTGGTTTACCATTAGGCAAAATAATGATTTGTATGCACGCTCAGCTTAAAATAAAAAGGAAAAAAAGAAGATTTAATGGAATCCTAACAGAGCAGATTTGGCATATCCCACACATTCCATTGTTTTAGAAGAAAAATGACAAGCAAACTTTCTGTGCTGAAGCTTTCTTGCTGCTTGGCTGACTGCAAGGCAAAAAGAGGCTGCAGATTGGCCTGGGCCATCAAGGATTTCCAGAGCATCTCTCTCAGAAGCAATCAGGGCTATCAGCTTTAAAACCCACCGCTGATTCCTCTGCCATTCCAGAGGAATTCATTAACATTTTGCTCCGGGACAAAAGAGAAGAGGTCTTCTCCTGTGGATGTGGGCAGCTGCTGGGCCCCCCAGCAGCATCCATCACCCAGCATGTGAGGTCTGGAATTCCTGCCGATGAGCCAGAGTGTTTGTGTGCATTTCTGAGTGCCTGAGAGTTATGATGTTGTGCCAAGGCTTGTCTGACTCTTCGGGGAGGTCACTCAGACATGTTGTAATTCAACAGACGTGCAAGAAACACAATTTAGCACCGTCTTTCCACCTTCCAACTACTCTCGCTCCAAGGAAAAGGAAAACAAAACAAAATGTTCATAATGCATCAGTGGCAGGTTCCCAATCTCGCAGCACAGCAGCTGCCCGTGCTGCCCAGCACACAGACAAAATCTGGGATGGGAGAAGATCTGGAGTTGACTCACAGGAGTGAGCCTCAGGCTCATCCCCTGGTGTGATCCCTCACAGCTTCCCTGCAGTGAGGGATGGAAACCTCTGTCAGGGAAGGAAATCTGGATTAATGCTGCTAATTAAAAGGAACAGAGGACATGGTGGGCAGGACCAAACATCTTCTCTTTAATGGAAAGATGCATACGGGATGTCAGAGAATCAGAATGGATTGGACCTTAACACTTAACCAGCCCCACCCCCTGCCATGGGCAGGGATACCTTCCACTATCCCAGGTTGCTCCAAGCCCTGTCCAACCTGGCCTAGAACACTTCCAGGGATGGGACATCCACAGCTTCTCTGGGCAACCTGTGCCAGGGCCTCCCCACCCTCACAGGGAAGAATTCCTTCCCAACACCCAGTCTAAACCTACTCTCAGGCAGTGGAAAGCCATTCCCCATGTCCTGGTACTCCAGACTATTTAAACAGTCTCTCTCCATGTTTCTTGTCAGCTCCTTCAGGTACTGGAATGTCCCAGTAATCTAAGATCAAATAACTCAGTATGAGCTACAGCCTAAAACTGTGTGTGTGGACACTTGGCAATGCTCTGTACCTCCATCATATCTCTTCACATCCTTCATCGTTGCCAAAACACTGCTGAAATTGGCACAGAGCCTGTTCCAGATTTCAGACCAGGCCTTTTTCACATGAGCACAGGCCACAAGCACTGCCAGAGAAGCCACAAGGCAAAGGGACTGGGACACAAGCAATGAGCACAAACTGATGCCCAGGAAGTTCCAGATGAGGAGGAGGAGGAACTTTTCCTGTGCAGTGACTGAGCACTGAACAGTGTCCAGAGAGAGCGGGGAATCTCCCTCACTGAGGATATTCCAGGACCACAGGACCCACTGTGACATTCTGTGCCATCCAACCCATTCATTTCAGCTGCAGAGTTAAGGGACCGCAAGGCCAGGGAAAACCACAACAATTATGGATTCTGATGCACTGGGAACACAAGATAGATACTCTTCCCCATTGGGCTGGAGCAGATCTTCCAGAAAAACCATCCAGCTTTGCTGAGGCCTCACTGTCTCTGTTGGGAAGGGTCCAAGATTTTTCAGACAAAGCCCACGAGGGAAGTTTCTCCCAGAGAAGCAGGCACAGAGGTGCCACCCCTGGCTGAGGAGGCCTCCTCAGTGCCAGGCCTGGAACGGAGCAGCAGGAGGAGCACCACCATCATACTTTTACCAAGTTCCCTTCAACGTCTCACTAAGTATGAGAGGAACAGCGAAGGAGACTCCCTGCTCTCCTGTCATCCTCCAAGAGAAGCTGGGCTGCTGCTTCTAGATTTTGTATTGGTTCTTTGAAGATCAGACTCATCAGACCTCTGCTCTCTGAAGAAAACCCACCATCTCTCTGCTTACAGACTCCAATCCATCTGTCTTATCCCATGCATGACTCTGAAACATGGAAATTTCCCCATTTTTCTGGGAATATCCTAACCAGTTTCTTCCCATCCTCTTCTCCCTCTTTCCCCATTGTTGATGAGCCCCTTGGCCTCTACTCTGCCCACAGGTGCTTAATTGAAAAAAAATTACAACCCAACACTGTTCCTTATAGAAAAGCAGCTTTCCATGTAGGCATTAAATATCAATTACACAAGAAGTCATGCAGTGCTTTAATTACACTCATGAAAAATCATCCCATTAATCAAGTTTCTAATCAGCTAATTTCTCATAAAAAGGTGGAAACTGTTATTTTATCGATTAACTCTTAACAGTCACCCAGATGAATCAATTCTACTTTTTTTTTTTTTTTTTTTTTTTTTTTTTTTGCGTATATTCCATTTTACAATAGGAAAAATTCTTCCTTTATCAGGGACTTGCCTGAGTGTGAAATGAGTTCCCTGCTTCTTGTTTCTGGCAGTGCTGTGCTTCCCTCTCAGGCTTGTGGGTGGAATGTGGGCTCCTTGCTCTCACACCCCCCATCCCAGCATCCAACATCTCCATGGAAAGGGCGCTGTCGTCTTTCAAAGCTCTGATTTGGGAGACTGGGTCCACTCCAGATCAAAAAGACCTGCAAAAATAGAGGGTGATACAAGAAACAGTTATGCCTTTGGAGGGGAGATGAAAAGAGCTCAGCTCACTTAGACCAGCAAAACAAAAGCCAAGAAGGGACATGGCTGAGGTCTGGAAATACATGGAGGGTGGAGAAGGAAAAAGGGAGGGAGGAAAATAAGGGGGGAAAGAGCCATTCCAGTCAATGAACAAAGCAGCTGGGAATTAATATAAGCTGGAGTTTAGAAACACATGCTGAGACTTTCTAACAGGCTTCCCTTGGGAGCTGCTGGGCAAAACCTAAAAAAGGGTTTTTGCATAACTCGGGCTCCTGCAAGGCATTTGCAATGGTTGGGAAGGAACATCAGGCACCACGGAGCCTGTCCTGTCTTCACGGAGGGTTTTCTGGGATCCACAGCCAGCCCAGACAAGAAGCCACTTGATTAATTATTGCCTCTGCTGACTTCTCCCACCTACTGCTCCGTTCAACCCCAATTATTCAGGATCAGCTCCTAACAATCTATTGAAGAGGTACAGCTTTTCATTTGCATAAGCAGTTTCAGCCAACACAGTCTGTTGAGACAGAAAATATACACTGAATATTTAGCAAGTCTGATGGCATTTCAAGAGCATGTGATGGCACACAATTGATGACATCATGCATTTCTGTTTCCTGAGGATGAAGTCCAATGTGGCCCAGAACTTCACCCAAAACTGATTGGCTCAGGGTTAAAAAAAAAAAAATTAAAAGAAAGAAATGTACGCAGAGTGTTTTTACAGAGTGTTTCTAGATTTAGATGCAACTCCCAGAGAACACCATCCAGCAATATCAAATCTTATACAGAACTGCAAAATTAGATGCAAAGCCCTGGAGTAGAAATAGAGATTAGAGACAAGTATTTCTCTCCTTCTCCTGGGAGAGGTGCAATGAGCTGCTCTGTTGAGGTCCCAGGTGGGTTTGAGCCACAAACCCACTGTCAGATCATAGAATCCCCAGCCTGCCATTCCAGCCTGGCAGGTGGCTGGGGCCCAGCTGCAGGAGCATGCCCAGGTTTCGGAGAGACCAGCTCCTTGCTGGGATTGGCTCCCGAGTATTCATGAGCAGAGATGTTCCCAGAGCAAAACCTTTTTTTTTTTTTTTTGCTGTTGTGACCTCTCCTCCAATATCTGAGTATCCCTCAGCTGGGGTGGATCAATATCGGTGCAGAAGTCTCCATGTGGCCTCTCCTGTCCCAGGCTCTTCTCCTGGCTCTGTTCCATACATCCTGCAGCACTTGGAGCAATCACCAGTCCACTGAAGGATGCTCCACAGGGGCCTGGCTGCTCTCTAGGAAGGGCAGCCAGCAGCACGCATCTGGCTGAGTGTCACATGGCCTTACACAATCACAATCCTTTTTCAACTCCTAAAATGATAGAACTTGAGAATGACTTGGGTGGGAAGGGACCTTAAGGACCTTTAGCTATCCCAGGTTGCTCCATGCCCCATCCTACCTGGCCTTGGACACTTCCAGGGATCCAGGGATGCCACAGCTTTTCTGGGCAACATTGCCAGGGCCTCCCCACCCTCACAGGGAAGAATTCCTTGCCAATATCCCATCCAAACCTGCCCTTTTCAGCATTAAGCCATCCCCCCTTGACTGCCAGTCCATATCCTTGCCAAAAGTCCCTCTTCAGCTCTCTTGGACAGATCTCCCAATCCTATTTATTTCTCCCGTGCATTTGGTGCTACGGTAACACCACATATGACTCCAGCATTAGAAGGAACACCCTGGGAAGCTGCAGACACACAAATTCCCATTTGCCTCCATTCCACAGGGAGCAACCACCCCTCTCTCCTGCTCTGGCTCCCATCCAACAGCTCCAGAAGAAGCATTTAAAGCATGAGCAGCACACGGCAGCACGGCATGGGATGGTGCAGGACAGACCTGAAGCTGGGAGAGCAGCTGGGATGGGGAGCTGCCAGTGCAAAGGTGTGGGAGGCGCAGCTTCACCCCCCTCCCAGCTGCTCTGAGGCTGATGCCAGGTGTGTCTGACAAGTCTCATGCACAAGGAAGTGGCACCTGCACTGAATGGTCACATCCCTGGGAAAATCCAGCTGACAAAGGATTAACACCTGGGCTGGCCCTGCTGGCAGCTTATTCCATACTTTCTAAGGCGCCGTGTGAGGGATGCTGGGCACTGATGAGCTCTGCTTGGGGTGAAACAGAGATCAGCAGCAGGCTGAGTGATACCACAAATCCCTGAGGGAGCTGCCAGCATCCCAGGCTATTCCTGAGATCCACCCTCTCACCTCTGCAGTTGGGTCAGAAAAGAGTTTTGTTCCTTGTTGTGAGGACCAATGCTGTCACAAGTCCTGTGTGCATTGAAAAAAACATCTCCACACCACAACGTGCCCAGGACAATACCCCTGATAAGAGCCAGGAAATCTTTGCTTACCAATACCTGTTGGCTCTGAGGGAAAAAGGACCATAAATCCACACCAAAGCCCTACAGAGCATCCCTACACACACACAGCATCTTTCAATACCACAGCACTGAAAGGAAAACCACAAAACCATCCCAGAGAAATCTTCCCCCAAAGAGTGCAATCGCCCGAGTCTGTAAAGAATAATAAATCCCCCCCCTGCTCCGTTCCCACTGCTCGCCCTCCCTCGGGAAACCTTGCTCAGCCTCGGGAACGCTTTCACTTGTGTGGCCTGGGCCAGCATCCCCTGGCAGGGCACTGAAGGAAGGGCAGGCTGCAGGGGAGGGAAGGGGAAGAGGGAGGAATGGCACAGCTTTGCCAGGCATCGCTCTGGCAGGGACAAAGGGACGGCCACGAGGCCGCCCAGAGCGGCAGCGCAGCCAGAGCCGCCTGATTTATTCTCCGCCGCTGCAATTATTTATTCATAAATTAAACAGTAAGAACAGCGAGGCCGGATGCCTGCTCAGAGGTGGCATTCGGGGGAGGAAGGAAGGTACAACCACCCCACCCAGGGATGGCGGTCCCACACTTCTCCTTCCCCAGACGCAATCATAACCTCTGATTTAATTAGCTTAATGGGGATGGGGGTGAGGGAAAAACAAAACAAAACAAAACAAAACAAAACAAAAAAAAAAAAAGGCAAAAGACCGGAGCAGACACTTTTTCTCAGGCAAAGGCTTCCCCTGCTGCCCAGCAGTGGTGTCAGGCTCGCTCTGCCTGCTCCCTGGACATCACCTTGTCCCATGTCCCTTGGGAAAAAGGCACAGACCTACAGTCCCACTATTCTTCTCCTGTCAGCACAAAGACTGCCCTGTGAAACGCTGCCCACAGGGCTGATGGGGATGCTCCTCTCCTCACGCCCTTCCAGGAGATGTTCCCCAGCCACATCCAGCCCTGCCAGCCAGGAGACCCCACCTGGGGACACTCTGACCAGCCAGGACAGGCTTTTGTGTCAGGGAAGGAGTGAAAGCTCCCAGGGAAACAAAGAGAGAACAATTAAATGAAACAGCTCACTACCACGAGATCAATGCCATTGAATAAGAGATTTTCAGGCCAAGCCTTGTGGGTCTCAGAGACAGCCCGAACAAGTGAGGAAAAATTTGGGCAGATGATCAGTATGAACCCAATGAACCCAAGCACAGCTTCCCAAGTGCCAGGTTTTGCTCTGGGGTCTGCAGACAGCACACTTTGGGGAGGGGTAATTTGCCTGCTGGCTCTTGGCTGCTCAGGAATCTCATTTTCCAGGATGTCAACAAGGCCAGGAGGGCCAGAACTGTACATTTGCCTTCTAGTGACAGCTGAACTACATGAAATCTGGCTCTGGGGCTCCTGGAAAGCACAGTAAATACCGTTAAGACTTGCAATAAAACTGCTCTGCTTGGCAACAGGAGGTTTTTCTTATCCACCACTGTTCCATGCTCCTTCTTCTTGGCTCACCAGGAGCCAGGGTTTGCAGCCCAGCCTTCCCCCCAGCCCCTCACAAGTGAGTAAATCATCTCCCTGCCCTGGGAGAAGGAGAGAACGAGGTTCAACTGAGCCCCAGGCAGCTTGACCATGCCTGGCATGGGGCAGAGGAGCCCCTCTCTGCAAGGTCTTCCCAACCCTCTGGCACAGCTGAGAAGGGGCTTCATCCCAAACTCAATGTGTGATCCCAACCCCAGCAGGCACTAGCCTGGCTCTGTGCTGTTACACAAATGGGCCTGTCAATCATAAGTGGAATTTATCTTCTCAGAGCAGGGCAATAAAGAGGTGAAAGAGACCTTGTGGGTCACAATCCCTGCAAGTGACACCTTCTGCAACTCCACAGGGATCCTAAACAAATGCCACCCCAGCACCACCCCTGCTCCAGCTGGAACAGCTCAGGGGACAGACTCTTGCAATTCCCACTGGCAAGGGGGAGGCTGGCCCATCCCAGCAGCAGCAGGGCAGTTAAACCACCCTGTTCTCCCACCCTGTCAGTGCTGCTCCAGGCTCAGCAGCTCCCCCAGTTCTGGCCATTCCTGAGCATGGGATTTAAATATTGAGCATGTTTAAATATTACATGGGGGGAATTAATAATAAATATTACATGGGAGAGATTAATAATAAATAGAATGAAAAATAATATTTACCCCAAGTGGGGACATCACTCACAAAAACAAAAGAAGGCAAGAGGAGCCTGACCCCAGGGCTGCAAAATGTCACAGCCTCACCTCCACTTTGTCACCACAGAGCCCTTCACAGTGACTTAAGCTGAGAAACACAGCAGGTGACAGGGGAAGGGTTCTCTCTCCAAAACCTCAGCAGTGTGCAAACCCTCACTCCTAAGCCCTCCTTCACCCAAAACTGCACCCCAAATCTGGTCCTTGTCCAAGGAGGAGCCAGGCGAGATGGCTTCCCCAGGCTCTCCACCCACACAAAACCAATCCAGATCAGCTAGAGGAGCAAGAGATGTGTTTCCATGTCCTTAGGTTGGCACAAAATATCTCTGAGCCATCCTGAGTCATTCCTGAAAGTTATTAGCATCTCCTCTCCTTGCTCCCCTGGAAGCTGCACTGCCAACATCTGCCGTGCTCCCATGGCTGAAGAGGACAAGGAGAAGGCATCACTCCTGAGGCTCAGACAGTGTCACACAGTGAAATGCAGCTTTCAGCCCATCTTTGAAGCCCAGCAGAGGTGGGAGCAGGCAGCCTTGCCTTTCCTAGAAGGATCTCTCTCCAAAGCTCCTGCAAACAGCTCCACACACTTTACTGACAGCATAATTGTACATTATCTCCTACAATTTCACTCTGACAATTTAGGGGACAATACAAAGAGCAGAGAGACTGTAATATTCATATTGACATTCCCCCAAAAAGCCGCCTTTCCTGGTAAAGCCCTTGTCTTATGAATATGGAAAGCTGCCTGGAGGCTTTGCTTAAACACAGTGTGTTGGTGTTTAATCAGAGAAGGTGGAGCAGGATCAGCTCCTGCTCAACAACAGCTCAACACTTTTTAGGATGTGCAAGACATTCTCCATTTTCATGGACAATTCTGTTTAAAATCCCTTCTTTAAAACAGCTTATAGAAGAGTCTCTTGCCTCAGTGTTTGAAACAAGAGTTAGTCAGAGAACAGGATTCTGTCTGCTGCTCCTTCCCCGTGGGAATTTCTAATGAAAACCATTTTTTGTCTCAACTCTTCCTTAAGAAACAAAAAGATTTTTTTTTTTCTTCCTTAGTAAAAAAGATTTAAATACTTCAGCCACAGGCCAACATTCCATGAATTGGAATGACTTCCAGAGTGCCTACAGAGAAGAGGAAGCAAGGGGAGACTTGCAAGGGAAGAGTCAGAGAAGGGAAGCATGGTGTTTTATGGACTGAGTGACCACCAAAAGTGAGCCAAGTTTTTGCTGGAAATCCAGTTCCTATGACTTTCAGCAAGGATAAGAATTCCAAAAGCTCTCTGTGTCTTTAGATGCACATCTCCCAGGAGCAGAGCAACTGGATCTTCTGAGGGCATCTTCCACTAAGCTGACTTGGAGGACAAGTAAAGGCTGGGGCCAAGCAGCAAAAAAAGAGCATTCCTTTTTCCTTTTCCCCCCAAGGGTGAAATCCATGGAACCTTGTTGGATTTTTGTTCAAGAGTCCAGCTGAGTCATGACTTCCCCCATGTGGTTTTTCTCCACAGTCCATGGATCTGTCTCCACACCCTTGATGGACCTGGATCCCACCCTGACAGCCACGAGGAAGATGCTCCCCCCAGCTCCCTCACTTCCCTCTCTGGATGCAGATCCTGGCAATTGATTGTTTCTCTTCAATGCTGCTGCAGAGAAAGAAGAGTCTGATTTTGACAGATTTATATTTAGACTCACTTTCTTTCTTCTTCTTCTTTTTTTTTTTTTTTTTTTTTTTATTTAAGGATTTCTGTTTACCTTCTGGGTAGAACTCTAAGTTCACCCACAGAAGCAACCACTGAACCATGGAAAACAACAAAAAGCAAAGGATGTACTAAAAAAAAAAAATCCATAGTATCTGTAATACCTCAATTAAGGGAGCATAAGTATTGAAGCCTGAAGTATCTTGATAATCTGAACCATCAATTCTGACAGCAGAAGGTGCCACTACCAGAGCTGGGAAAAAATCTTTGCCTTTCAGCTCACGAGCAGGAAACTCTCACCCTGAAAAGACAAAAGTAATAACTACATAAAAATATAATTTTAAGTTCTGCCAAATTGCACATTTTTGGTTTGACATTCTACCTTTTAGTTTCCTACTGGTAAAATAGTTTTTTTCCTGATCCCATGAGCATTCAGATTTGTCAATATTGCTGGAAAGGCTTAAAAGAAAAGGTTTTTCCACTTCCCTGAGCTGGCCAGTTGCCAGCGATTCAAGTATCTGGAGTATAAAAGGGGTAAGCAAACTTCTGGTCATGGGCCAAATCTCAGAGCATGGTGCAAGAAAATCTGTTCAGATGACACCAGTGAACTAGAAAACATCTTCAAAGATGGTCAAACACTTCCTCAAAAAGACTGGGAATGGGAATTCTGGGAAATAGTCATGGTTTAGGGACCATTTTGCAGTCTGGTGCTCTTTCACTCCAGTTCCTCCCTCTGAGGAGCAGCAGAACAGACAGCATTGGTATTTGGAAAGCTTTTTTGGTTCTGCACCCATTAGTTCCTTGGACTAGCCCCCTCCAGAAGCTAAATCCTTCCATTTGATATCCTTCCAGGTCAGCAGCCAATCTGTCACATCCCTGGTGTGACCTGGCTTTTTCAGGAGCTGGGAAGCCACAGGGAAGCGCTGCTTTAATCCCTGCAAAGGGCAGAGCAGCAAAGCCCAACCCTCGAGCCGTGGCTGAAGGGCACAGCTCCTTCCTCAGCCACCTGAATTCTGTCCCACTGATTCCAGGCAGGAGAAGGGGTTTTCTTCCCGGGCATGAGAAGAGGTTCAGCAGGATGCAGTGGGTGTCTTGTTCATGGCTTCAAGGCCAGGACAAAGACAGATCCTCCTGGGATAAGGTGATGAGTGTCAAGAGCACAGAAACACTTCCAGCCTCCCAGCTCCAAGGCCTGGAAAGGCTGCCCAAACCTGGCTGAGTCCTGCCAGGCTCCCCACAGTTCTCACCTCCTGCTTCAGCCCCAGGCTTCAGCCTAGATAAACACCATTGTCCTATGGCTGGGCTGGACCTGCAGGAACTTTCCCCAGGTCACACTGGACTATTGCTGTTCCCAAGGAAAAGAGAGGGATTTTGCCTCTTCCCATGCTGAGCTGGATATTGGGACCATCCACCCAAGCGCAAAGCACAAGCTGGGCCTGCCCAAGAGCCATATGTCAGGAGTGGGAAGGACATTCCAACCCACTCACCATGGAAATTGTCACTCTCTGCCTCCTGGGCACCAATCACACTCATCTGGCACGGGCCCCAGGGCTCCCCGGGCCATCAGCTGCCAGCCAAGGACACAGGCTCCACTCAAGGCAACCTGAAAGGCTGGAGCCAAACAACCACCAGGAGTTCATAGCAGACATTTCTGCCTCTCTCCAGCCTTAATGCAGTGATGGGCACTGTGGGCTCTTCCATGGGGAGCAGTAACAGCAGCCAACCCTTGGCATTCCCCAAGGGATTCCACTGGGGCCACCAGCACGGCTGTGTCCCCAGCAAAGGGGGACAAATCCCTCCTTCTGGGTCACCTGCACTGCTGTGTCCCCAGCACAGGGAGACAAATCCCTTCTTCTGGGCCACCTGCACTGCTGTGTCCCCAGCACAGGGGGACAAATCCCTCCTTCTGGGTCACCTGCACTGCTGTGTCCCCAGCACAGGGAGACAAATCCCTCCTTCTGGGTCACCTGCACCGCTGTGTCCCCAGCACAGGGAGACAAATCCCTCCTTCTGGGTCACCTGCACCGCTGTGTCCCCAGCACAGGGGGACAAATCCCTCCTTCTGGGTCACCTGCACCGCTGTGTCCCCAGCACAGGGGGACAAATCCCTCCTGGGCTACCTGCACTGCTGTGTCCCCAGCACAGGGAGACAAATCCCTCCTTCTGGGTCACATGCACTGCTTTGTCCCCAGCACAGGGGGACAAATCCCTCCTTCTGGGTCACCTGCACTGATGTGTCCCCTGCACAGGGAGACAAATCCCTCCTCCTGTTGGCACACAAGGATACGAGTTCTTCCAGAGTGCTGCTGAGACCTCTTGGCCCCAGGCAGCCCCCCAGCCCTCCATCCCAGCAGCAGGTTTTTCCCAGAGCTGCTCCCAGCAGCTGAGGCTGCTGGAAGCACCTGGCCTCGAGCCACCCGGGTTAGTGCTGCGTGCTGGAGGATGAACTCAGGAGCCTGAAGCACGGCTTCATTTTATTGCAATAAAGAGGAATCAAGTAATGACAAGGCAAGGGCTGAGCGATGGGGTAATGGGAGAGCTGCCACAGAGCAGAGCCAAAGGACACCAGCTCCTCCTGCTCTTTGCCTTCACCTACTGCTTGGAATTGTCTGTGGAAGCGCCAGACTCTGAGGAGAAAGCTGTCAATGAAGGACTAAATCACGGACAATTTGTGCTCGGCCTTTGAGCCCAGCAGCTTCCTCCAGCTGTGGAATTAATGAGAGCTCCCTGGCCCTGCCTGCTCCCCACCTGCCCAGCCAGGCTGCAGCCCTGCTTTGAAGTGCCCCCACCACCAACACTGCATCACCAGAACTTGCTGGAATTGTCACTGAGGGATATTGCCAAGCACAGGGCATTTGCTTTCTTTGCAAGGGAGAAGCGGTCCTGCCCACACGGGCACAGCTCTGCTCTGAGGAGAGCCTTGCAAAGGAATGGGTGAACCCTGAAGTTCGCTGGCAGGATGAACGGGTTCCCCGAGGCAGGTTCGATTTTATAATTTCTTGGCCAAGCAGATTTTCTTGGTACCACAGTCTTGGCCCTCCTAAGATCCCAGGCAAGCTCAGCTGACCACTTACCCTAAATTAGGGCCATCTCCTGGCCCTCTCAACAGCAGGGCCCTTTAGCAGAGATAACAGTACCCCAATATGTCACAAAGTACACAAAGAAACACAAGAGCGCTGCCAGATTCCAGGGTAAAAATCCAGCTCCACTCCCTCCAAGATTGTTTTAGCTGGGATGCTCCTTGAACTGGAACCACAGAAATAACTTGCCAGTGAGAAACCCAGACCTTCAGGTGCAATCCAGGTATCCATCCTAATTCAATTTTCCCAAAGAAGCAGAGTGTACCAGGACAATCAGAAAAGCAATCTGTAGTTTTCCTCGGATGCCTCACGGCAGCCCTAATGGAAGAACCACAAATGAGATGTCCTCCCCCACATCAAAATGAGATTTTAGCAAAGCCCACCTCCACAACAGATTAATAAATATGCAGACAGTTTGTGCCAAAAAAAACACCCATATCCAAATTCCCTTAGAGATTGGGGAGAAGGGGATGAGAACCTACTTTGTAACCTCTGTGATTTTTACCCATCCCTACAAACAGCCAAGTGCATCTAACTTCAAAGGGGTTGAGAGAGGATCTGACCCTCTCTTCCCTATAATTTTTGTGCACTTTGGATTTCACTCCCACTGAGGCACCCACAGTGCCCAGCTGTCTGAACAGGAAGCTGATAAGCTTGGGGTATCAGCAGTTTAGTGTGATAATCACAGTAGGCATGGCCTAGCAAGGAGAAGGACCACAGGGAAACCACCATCATCCCCCACAGACCCCATGATGGAGACCCCTCCTCTTGTCCACAGCATTCCCTTCTAAACGGGATAACGGCACTTCCTGGCTTCCATGGACCCTGGGAGGAAGGGGAAACACACTGAGCTGCTCAAGCACTGTGCTCACGGGAGCCAGGCAGGCCTTCCACCCAAGAAGCACATTAAATATAAAAGAGAAGTCACCATGGATGTTAATGTATGGCATCGGGATTTATTCCCCGCTCCTGTTCTCAGCACCACGTGACAACATTAATTAAATGTGTTTCTGACCCTGCTGCGCTTCTTTAAATATTTGCCATTCTCCACAAGCCGTGTTTGGTTAATGAAATGAAATTAATGAGCTCATTAGATCGTGCTGTAATCTTTCAGATGCGAGCCCAGCGCTCGGAATCACTGCTCCCTTTCTCCGCTCTCGCGCTTTAACTCGGCGCATTCAGCTCCACAAGCAACGGCTGAACAGGGCAGCAATCAATTAACAGGGCAGCAGCCACAGGAAGGGAAGGAGGAGACACCAAGGCCAAGGAGAGGCAGCTGGGTGACTTTCCCACGGGAGCTGATCCCGTGGTTCCAGGCAGTCCCTGGCACACACAGCTTCATCTGGCACATGCCTCTCCAAGGTGAGGATCAGCTACAGGAGTCTGATGTGGCAGGAGCTGAATCCATGGCTACATCCACTCCGATTTGTATGGGAAAGCCAACAAGCCTTGGGAAAGAAGAACTGGGCTTGGAAATTTCCAGACACGCCTCTAACAGCAGCCCTGGCTCTGGCTGAGACACAAAAAGGGCCGCGCTCCAAACTGGCCAAGGCCACGGGGCTGTCCACCACCAGTGATCCCTAAACCTCTTCCTGGAGCAAGAAAGCCCATGGAGACCGTGCCCCTCCATGAGGCAGCTCCCCACACTCTCTTTGATGATTTCTCATCCTGATTCCCCCCATGCTGATCCAAACAATGCTCTGGCATCCGGCCTTTCCCACATTTCCCCCCAGCTCAGAGCAGAATCTGCATCCTGGTGTCCACCACTGAAGTCCAGCCCCAGGAGCAGCAAGGAAGGTTCTTTGCCTTTGGACTGCACCAACTCACCAAGCCAGCATGATTCCCACCTTTTTCTTTTTGAGCAGGAAGGATTCTCCCCAGAGCAGTGCTCTCTTTTCCTATCGTCTTGTGAAGCTTCGTCAAAGAATTAACTCAGATCAAAGAGTCTCCACAGCAGCACGAAATCCCCCGATGGGCAGGGAAAGGAGGAGGGGGCTGGACAATAAGACAAAAAACGCTCCAGTAAATCTCTTTCCAAGAAAGCAAATGGGGGTAGTTTCTGCATGCACATAAACCCCACAGCTCAGAGCCTGTGTTAGCTATGGTGACTCCCAATGGCTCCAGAGGAATTCAGGGTAGGAAATGTATGCAAATCGAATTCTCTCCATGGCTGTACTCACCAACAGATTGGATCATAAAGCTTTATCAGGCTCCTGTCCCTGGGATTTTGTCGTTTAACTTTTAGCCCAGAAGCCACATGATGGTGAGCCAGGCCTGCTGGGATAAAGCAAGAAGATGATGAGCATAGCCAGGAGAGAGCAAGAGGAATGTTGAATCACTGAAAAATCTCCAGATCAAAAAAGAAAGTGATAACCCAAGTCCCCACAAAAGCTTTGAGGAAAGCAATGCCCCAACCCCTAATGCAGAGCGTTAGAAAAGAAAAATATCTTTGCACTCACTGGTGGCAGGACCAAAGATGGAAAACCCAAACTAACAATATTCCCACACTCATCAATTGCACCAACCTCCTTCACCCAAACAATGATCTCAGAGGACTCTTAAACTGTCTCCCCTCTGCATCTCACAGGATTATCCCATGTTAGCTTGAACAATTGTCTCTATCCACATGTCCAGGTGGACATCACAACCCCCAAAATACCAGGCTGAATTCAAACATCTCAAGGTAAGCCAGGTCTCTCACAACCCTTCACATCCTACCAGCCCACCCAGCAAGGTTTGACTTTACTCTGCTTTAAAGGATCTGAACATCCCTGCCTTTGGTGACTGATGATTAAACAAAGAGAAGAGCACAGCTATCATTTATGCACGACCTTGGAAGGGCTGCAAATAATGCTGGCTGGCTGATGGCAGGTCCCCTGGCCACAGAGTGGAGGAGTGGCTCTCAAGGGCAGCAGGGAGCATAAATCCAGAGGCCAAGCTGACAGCTCCTCCCCACTCTGCTGCAGGGAGGTGGGAGAGATCACCTGAGGCAGTGGGTGCCACATAGGAGATGATGCACAGAGGATGAGCAGGGGTGGAGAGGTACCACAACTCCTGGACAACCCTGGAGACAGCAGTGTTGGACCTCCAAGGGGCTTTCCACCAGCAAACTCAGCAGCAGAGCGGTGGGAGACTCAACGAGGGCACACGTGCAGCCATTCATTTCACTGAGGATGGCCTCTGAGATGGTGTTTGCTGGGAATAACTTACTCCAAAAGGGAAGGTGAGTCTTTCCACCCCAGGGCAGCACAAACAGCATTTGTCACCACATTCATATCATATCCCTGAGTTTACAGCTGGATACCGCCTCCCATCTCCCTCCAGAGGCAGCCACAGCACAAAAATCAGGCACCCATCGGCTAACAGAGCTGGTTTTGCTCTTTGCATGATGTACAGAATCTATTGACAGGGAGGCAGAGCATGGCCAAGCATGCCAGCAGGCTGGTTTGGCCACTTGGGAGGGTTCAGTGCCAGGAACCCATTTTCCAGAAGCAAACACCTCCCCTCCCCATAGGTTTGGGGTCCCAGCCCATGTTCACAGAGCAGCCGTGCCTCCTGTCTTCATCCTGGTTTAGCTGTATAAGCAACACTGCTTCCACAGCCTTGCTTTGTTTCGAGTGGGTGAACAAATCTTCAAGCTTGTTTAAAATCAAATCAAAATTCAAATTTTGGCTCAAGTACTGCATCCTGCTTATGCTTCAGCCTGGCTTCCACAGCCAGAGTGAATTAATGCCCACACCCCTGTGAATATCTCCTGGCAGGTGACTTTGCCCTCGCCCCTTGCCCTTTGTTTTTCCCCCTCGGATGGGGAGCTGCAGGGATGCACAGCAGCCCAAGCAGGAGATGCCTTTGTGGCAGCTGGAAGCGGAGCCAGAATCCACAGGGCGGGTTTGGTACAGATCCTTACAAATGCAACTGCTCTTCCGAAGTGTATTTATATCTTATCTGTGCTGTTTACCCATATGTTCAATAAATCATTATTCATTATCTGATAAGGTGCTTGCAGGGAATTTCTAAGCCAGGCTTACAGTTAGCACGGTGCGGGACACGCTGGGAATACAAATGGAAAAATAAACAGAGCATCTGTCTCCAGCGAGGCTGCTGTGCTGCCAGGGGACTGTGGTGACATTGCCAGCCAGGAGACCAAAGGCTGGGTCACCAGGCCTGCTGGGCTGGGGACAACAGGCCTGTGTTATGTAGAACAGCCTCCTTTTCAGCTAATTACACATCCCAGATCCCTGCCGGGGATAGAAGTGACACTACAAAGTGAGCCATGTTTCCTCTCTTCTGCTCCTCATTCATCTCTGCCCTCACCACAGCCAGGCAGAGACAGGCTGTGCTCCTCAGCATCCACAGGAGCCCTGCAAAAGCTTCAGCCTGGCAGCAATGAGGGAAAAGCTGGTGGTGTAGGCCTGAGGCAGCTTGAATAGATGGGAAAACTCCTCTTTGTGTTGTCTGTGACCCAGGCATAAAACCAGAGGAGCAATATTAGAGCAAACCCAGAACCCTCTGACCCTGTCCACTCCTTTTGCCTGTTCCAGCATGAGAAGGAGACATGGGAAGCACCTGGAGATGCTGATCCATGGCACATCCCAACTCCTGCTCTCTCCCCTCTGATGTTCCCTCCAACAGCAGGAACCCAAACTGGCTCCATTCAGGCCTGGCAAAGTCTTACCATGGCCTTCAGTACGCCCATGGCCTCTCACATCTCAGCTAATCCAGGGATAAACTGCATTGCATGGATATTTCCATGTGGAATAGGGGCAGGAAAGTGGAGGGAGAGGGTAGGGAGTCAGGTTCAAGTCATGTGAACACCAGCCCCAGCACGGCTTCAAAACAGGCTACAAGGAAGTGTGACATCCAATTTCTTGGGAAGGGGAGGCAGAACGGTAATTAAATTTCTGATCTTGTTAGCCAATTTCTCCAATCACTGCCCCTGAACTGGAGAAGGGGAAGGGAGAGGGGAGACGTTTGCGTCAGCGACGCTTGTGAGGGAAATTAGGTTTTCACGGATTATTGGGTTAGTTCCACTTCTCCCACTTTTTAATTTATTTGTCTGTATGTGCTGCAGAGCTGAAAGGCCGAGAATTCCCCCCCCCCTTTTTTTTTTAATTAAAATCTGTAGTTTTGGAAGATGAAAACTTTGGAAGGGGCGGGGGGGTGGGGGAAAGACTGCAACAATATAAGCATGTCAGCCAAAATCTACTTCCCTCCCAAACTTTTGTTAATCCCTCTTCAAAACAAGAGCCTAATAAGATCTCTCACTAGTACTTTAAATAGCTTCTGGATATTTGTATAAAAGAAAAAACTTCTCAATGAACTTTTTTCTATCTGAAAAAAAGAACAGAGTTCACTTGCTTACTTCTACTTTCAGGTTGAGGTTTGGGTTGTTCTTTTTTTTTTTTTTTTTTAATTTTCCCTTAACGCTACAAAAGAAATTCCAGAATTGCTGCCTGTGCAACCCTGGGCCTCTATTATTTCTCAAAAGACAGTAACACTGCCCCTCTTTCCAATTTCCTTAGAAATAGAGGAGAAGACTAAAATGTGCCTATGGGCAGTGTTCAAGTAAATTATCTGTATGATTATTTCCAACTGCCTGCTGAGTGGTTTCCTAGGAACAATGCCAAGGGGCTATTTTGTTTAAGGTTTCTGAATTTGGGATAAAAGAGAAACAGTGTAGTTCACATAGTTCCCAGACTTCCACTCTGATGAAAGGTTTGGAAAGTAGGAATGGCTGCACTGCTCAGCTGTAGCTGAAGGAGGCTTGTAAAGCTATCTTCCAACAAAGGCTGGAAAGAACAACTTCTGGAAAACAAAGTAGCACAGCTGCAGTGGGAAAGAAATGGGAAAAGTCCTGGCCAGAGAATTATTGAATCATTAAGGTTGGAAAAACCTTCAAGATCATCAAATCCAACCTTCAGCCGAATCCCATCATGCCCAGATTTCCAAGTGCCACATCTACTTCATTTTTTAACATCTACAAGCAGCCTGTTCCAGTGCCTGACCACCCTTTCGGTGAAGAAATTTCCCCCAATATCCAACCTGAACCTCCCATGGTGCAGCCTGAGGCCCCTTCCCCCTTTCGCAGGGCTTGCATCCCACAATGACAAGGACAGCGTGTCAGTGCCTGGGTGGGATCAGGAGCCTTTGGGACCATTCCACACCTTGAGGCAGTGCTGGCCAAGGACTCTGAACTGACCCATCCACAGATATTTGGAAAGCAGGGTTGGCCTGGTTCCTCCCCCTTTGCCCACTCAGCCTTGTGGATCACATCCACCCACCAGGCTGCCCATGAGGGAAATCCATGCCCATCTCACCCTGAAATCTTTACAGATGAAATCACATTCATTCCTGGGACCTTTTACAGGGATAGACCCATGGATGAGACCCCTCAAGTTGCACAGAAAAGAGCCCAAGCCATGATCACACAAACCTGCCAAGCAGCTAAGTACAAAAGCCCAGACTTATCCCACCCAGCTTCAGCTACACCACGTCTGGTCCATTTTCCATGGAGAATGGATGTGACACCTCCAGGCAGCGGGAGAGCTGGCCAAAGGTAACTTCTGGAAAGGCTTTAAACAAAGCCAAAGACACACAAAAGCAGCACCCTGCTCTTCCTTCCCAATCAGGGTGAAAACTGTGGCCGAAGCCCTGATTAAGATACTCATCATGGCCGAGCTCCGAGCTGACCCGCCCTCATCAGACTTTGCACTTTGGGAAAAGCTAATTCCAATGGCAGCGAAGAGGAAGGGAATTTACGCTGCTCTGCTGTGACCCAGACTTCACAGCCATTCAAAGTGAGCAGCCACGGCCATTAAAAACTTCACTTCATGCACTGAAGAGGCTCATAAAGAGAGCTCCAATTCACAGAGCACTGGCTCAGAAAGCCCATTCCCTGCCTGTCCCACAGCCTGCCTTTGTCTGAAACATGGAATAAAAGGGAGCTTCATACTTTACTTCAGACTTATTTCACTCTCCCCTTGTTTTCTCTGCAGGCTGACTAAAGAGGAAGTGATTTATAAGGGGAAAACAAGGGGAAGTGGTTCTAATTAATTGGCCATAACCGTTACAGCTGTACTGACATCCAGCAAACAGAGGACAACAGTGCCGAGACAGAGATGCAGAACCCTGAAAGATTCCACAATAATCCTGCTCCAAGCTGGAATAAAATTAATTTTCCCCTCACGGTTCTGGTACAGACCCCTTGTCCAAGGGGCCTGGCACCTGAGCTGTCATTTTCCACACAGAGTCAGCAGGAGAGGGAAACTGAAAGGTGTCTCCAGCTTCAACCTCGGCTTGCAGGCTCTCCTTTCCCTTTCCAGAGAGGGCTCAGAGTTCATTTTCAAGTCAGCTCAAATTCAGGGTGTAAGGAGAGAGTCCAGATAAAGAAATCTCAACTCCAAGCCTAGGATGAGAAGCTTTACCAAAAGTCTCCCTCAGCCCCTTCCATCTCCCAGCTGGGAGAACAGGGGGCTCCTGGGGCACTGCAGAGCCAGGGGAAACAGAAATGCTATTCTGTGTCCAGGAACAAATGTGTTTGTTCTGCTTTCAGCAGCGTTATGGCCAGGAGAACTGGCCTCAGGGGAGCCATACATCTCACATTGCAGGTGCCTGGCTTCAGCAGGGGGAAACTCTCCAGCTTTCCTAACTGCGAGTGCCAGAAGTTCTGTATCCAAAGTTCATCCTGACCTCAGAGGGTTGGCCCGCTCCATGGGAGGAAACAAAGCCTGGGCATAATCAGAACAAGCTCTTAATTAAAAGTGCTCTTGCCTTTATGAGCTCCCAGGTCGCAAAGCTGCCGCGGGAGAAGCTGTTTCCATTTTCCCTCATTGCACAGGGAGCAGCACAATGGGAAGGAACAGCCTGGCAGGTGCCAGAGCCTGGTGTTTGCAGAGGGCAGCCCTGCTGTGACCCACCAGGTGACCCCTGGGAGTCTCTGCACAGGGATTTTTATGGGTGGAAGGTGTGGGGAGCAGTTAACCAGGACAGCTATTAATAGGGAAATCCAGTAATAGCAGGGAAAAGAGTGCAAAATTCAAGTAACACTGGGCATTCCCACTTACAGAGGCATTGTGTCCTCGGGAAAAAAGCCAGGCTCCTGCCAGCTGTCCCACAGGAGCAGACACTGCAGCTCAGAGAGTGTGATAAGCTCCAGCTTCTGTAACAAGTTAAAAAAAAAAGATACCAATATTTGCCCAGCACTTTGCTGGGGCTGAGCTCGATTACGCTGTGCTGTGAGAGATTAACACAACCAGATTGCTTTGTGGACTCACTGCTTCCCCACGGCCCCAGGCAGATTTTCCTCTTCATGCTTTGGAAGAGGTCTCAGGACATGAACTCACATTCAGCAGGGAGCCTGAGCAGCTCCAGGGGGCTGCTATTTCCTCTCCCCCTGGGATCCAGGCAAGGCAGCACCTTTCCCAGGGAGTCTGGCTGATCATCTGCTCCGTTTGGGACAAGGACAGCCGCGGGCAGGACTCTGTGTCTCCAGCTCCCACTGCAGCCCGATGCCTTTGGGAAGTGGTGGGCCCTTTTCCAGGCAAGAGACTTCAGTTCCCAGGAGGAGCAGCAGATCCCAGCAGCTCCAGGGAAGGGAAAGCAATTTCTGTGCCTTCCTGGTAGTTCCTGCTATGCCAGTTGCAAAAGCAAAAGCCACCCAAAAGTACAGGCCACTGTACCTGGCTGGTGTGACAGGATGCTTCTGCAGGGAGGCAGGTGCAGCAGGATCTCTGGGGAAGAGGGGAAATGGCTCCAAATGGAAGAACCCCAGGGAGTTACTGAGGACACTGGCACAACCACCAAAGCCTATGCTGTGCCACCTTGAGAAAGAAGATTCTAAAACAGCTGAAGGGGGAAAAATAAAAATATTAATTAAAAATAATAAAGCACTGAAATTCTTTGGGGAACACCCATGTGCCCTTGCAGGCAGCTCAGCAAAAACAGCTCCTGGGACACCAGAGTGCCGCACAGGGACAGGGGACAAAGATGCTCAGGGAAGGGGCAGGATGGAGCTGTCCTGGTGCTAAAAACACAGTGGTTTTATTCCAGAACTCGAATTAGACCAAGAACAGTATGAAACAAAGTGAAGGACAAGCACTGCTGTAGGAGTGAAACAGCTCCCTATTATCAGCTCAGGGTAAGGGACAGAGCCCTTGCCTAGGCAAGAGCAGTGGAATGTGACATTAAGCAGAAGCCAGGCAAAACCTGCTGCTTTTGGCTGCAGCAAGCAGCCCACACTGCTGGCAGGTGCAGGGGGGAAAGGACCTCATCCTGTGTCGGAGCCCAGGCCTGGGTCAGGGGTTCCATGTGGTGGTAAAGTCTCTCCAACCCGTGCTTCCAAAGAAAACTCAGCAGCCTCTTGTTGTTCGGTCTCAAGGCAGTTTATTGCAAGTTATCTAAAAGATTGTCTTCTCATACTGCTGTGGTTTGCTCAGCAGCCCAGGCAGAGGCACACACACACCCTGACACCCTCTCTGACTGCTGTCTTCTTCTTCTCTCTCCCCGCCCAGGGCTGCTGCTGTCTTTTATATGGTACATTACGTGATACATGGTTACAGTTTTTCCCCAATGCCTATTACCTATATTAAATGGTGCTTTTCTACTCTAAACCAATCCATAAGTGCCAACATCATCAAGAACATGGAGGCAAGGAAGAAGAAAGAGGAGGAACAGGACCGGCCTACATTCCTCCATCTTAAAACTTCTGACCCCCATGTACAAAGTAAAAAACCCCCCTGTACAGGTGCTAAAACCCCTTTGTACAATACTAAAAAATTCTTCCCTCTACTTTGTAACTACTTCTACTATTATATCTAAACTTCTGTGACTTCTTGTTCTACCTGCAAAGTTGGTAACTCATTCCATGGCTCAAACTCAAAATCACAGCTGTTTCCAGCTGCCTGCCAGGGTCTCAAATGCTTCTGACCAGGGCCTGGAGCCTCCAAAAATGTCTGAGGGACATTTTGAGTTCCAACAACCCTGTTTTCCACAGAAAATTCAAGCCCAGCAGCCCTGCTGACCCCTCTGGAGAAGAGGGGCTGGCCTGTCACCAAGCTCCAGGTGTGCAAGTCCTGCATGGAGGGACAAGAGCTGAGCAGAGGTCCTGGACACGGCGGTGCCTGTGCCTGTCCCTACAGCAGGGTGGGCAGTGGCAGCCCCTGCCAGGGACAGTCCCCCCACCTGGGCACCCCTGGGCAGAGGCAAAGGCTGCTTGGCCCTGAGGTCAAAGTCAGCACCCCTTTAGAGGCTCAGAGGTGTCCAGGGATGGAGGGGATATTCCAGGGAGAAGGGTCAAGGAACATGTGAGCAGCTGCTCCTCTGTCTGCTCAGCTGCTCCCACCATGCTGCTAAACCACTGCTGGGGAAGAGGAGAGGTTTTAGCCTGGGCTGGTCATTCCTCCTGTGTCAGACTCCAAGCAGAGGTTTGGAACACTCAGTGTACACTTGAGACAGCACCTGGGGAGGGCTCATCCCGTGCAAGACAAGCCTTGCCAAGATCTTGTTCCTGCTCCTCTAACAAACAATGCAGTTTACTCACGTTGTGCTGACTGTTAGTAAGGAAGGGTGAGTGATCCATGACCAGCAGCAGAGCCAAGGGCATGAAAATTATCCTCTCCTGGGCTGTGAGCAAGTTTTGAACCCATGGCCTTCACCATTAGCTCCCACCACTTAGTCCTGCCCTTGGCAAGACTGGAATTTCAAGCAAGCAAATCCCAAATCCAGCACACAGGTCCTTACAGAGGGCAGGTTTGGGTTCAAGAGCCATGCAGTGGAAATGCAGGGCAGTTTCTTGCATCCCATCCCTCACTGCAGCTCAGCCTGCAGGCTCCAGGACGCACAGTCTTTCCTCACAAGGGTCCTCTGGCACAGGGAAGCTGCCATCTGCTCCCAAAAAAGCAGGTTTGGACAGGATGGGAAGATTACTCTCCTGCTGGAAAACAGCCTCGAGCTGTGAGGTGGTGGGGGGAGGACCTGTCAAGATGTGAAGGCTCCTGTTTCCAAGGCAGCAGGCAAGGTTGGACCATGGACAGCCATCCAGCTCTCTGCTCACAGCAGGCTGCTCTTGAGCATCTAAGAGGCACAACAGGGTCAGCCACAGGTACACACACTCCTGAGAAGCAGCTGCAAGTTATGAAAGGCTCTGCCAGGCCAAAACTGAACCACTAGGGCTCAGACTTCCACCAAAAAAAGGTTCAAGCATGCAAGAACCCTGGGTAACAAAGTCCTTGACCTGCACATCCCTCACTCCTGCAGAGCCTCTTCTGAACAGCACCATGACTGCTGTCATGGCTTGCATGGCACAAGTACCCATGAGAAGCCACCCCGTGTGGAGCAAGGGTCTGACTTGCATGGTACAAGCAAGAAAAAGGTGTTCACAAGCTCAAGAAGCACAAGAACAGGCAGCAAATCAGTGACAGACCTCCAGGACCTTGTCTTGAAAGGAATCAACCTCTGCTCTTCTCCATCAGTTCCTGCTGAGTGTTCCCACTGATTGTGCTCCTCAGAGGACCTGGAAGAGTGGCTCAATCAAATCTCACCCATCATCATTTATTTTTCAAAAGATTTTGGACTTATAATCAAATTTTTGTCACACACCCACCCATGCACACTTTTCAAGCATTTTCCCAATTCCTGGAGGCTTTCACTTTACTACCCCAGCAGAAGGGGACACTTCCACCTGACACAAGCCAAGCACAGCAACCCTTTGTACAGGATTTTGCAGAAAGCAAGCAGGGAGGGGCAGGATCGCCCGCTCTGATGCCCATTTATAACTTTCTAAAACATCTCTTCAAGCCCTGCTTGTATCAACCCAACTGTGGCAAAGTACACAAGGCACCAGGCAAAATCAAGGGGAAATACTTGTAAAGGAAGCCAATGAGTGCACACAGCAAAGTTTGTGTGGGGAATCTCAGAGTCCACAGAGATCAGATACCCAAAACATGAATTTCAGAAACAGCTTTCTCCCACCTATAATGAGGAAACAGGATCCACCCTGTGCTCAAACTCTGCTCCTTGCACTACCACCAGCAGACTTATCCTCCAGCAAAACCCCAGCCTTACCACACTCCTCTTTCTGCAACCACTGAGGTGGAACTAAGAACAGCTCAGCTGGAAGGAACCATCATCTTGTCCAAGAGCCACTTCAGGGCTGGCCAAAACTTAAAATGTGTTATTAAGGCCATTGCCCAAATGTCCCTAAACCACTGACAGGCTTGGAGCGGTAGGCACCTCTCCAGAAAGGTTCTTCCAAACACAGAGAGGTTGTTCCAGTGCTTGACCACCCATATTCATGTCCCTGAGCATCCTTTTCTGATTGTGGAGTCCAGAAGCAGACACAGCACTCAAGCACCACCTCTGTACACCAAGGGATACCCATTTTTTGACCATCTGTGTTTTCCCTGCCCAGGGGTTTGCCCTCATGGCTCTGCTGGCTCCTGTGAAGCTGCTGCCATAGGGCACCCCCAAACCTTTCTTGCAGGGCTGCTCTCCAGCCATTCCCCTCCCAGTTTCTTATTAGAACTGCCACTTCTCTTGTCCCTCATAACAGTCAACAGCACCTACAGTTTATTATCATCAGCAAACTCACTCGTAGTGCATTCAGCTCCTGTATCCAGATCACTGATAAAAATATTGAACAGAACTGGGCAGGAATGTGAATCCATGCTGTGTGCACCTAATGATTTCATTGCACTTTAAATGCCTTTAATAGTGCCCAGTGTGATCCTCTCCATCTTTATTTTCCCAGACACTGAGCTTAGACTATCAGGGCTGTAGGCTCCTGGACTTTCCCTCATGCCTTCTGTGTAAACTGGAATAATTCTGACTGGCTTCCACTCAGCTGGGACCTCCCCAGCCTCCCAAGGCCTTTGTAGAGGACATGCTCCAGCTCCTTCAGTACTCAGGGATGAATCCCACCCAGCCAGGTCAATTTATGGAAGTACAACTGGTGATAAGTTGCTGCTGATTCTCATTAATCTTCATGCAGCTCTTGGTGGGAGGGGTTGGTTGATCTGACCTTGCTGAGGGTACTTGCACAGATTCCCCCTCTTTTACCACATCAGGCCCCTGCCCACCTGCTCCAGGAAGAGCAGCTCCTCTCCCTGGTGGGCTCCCAGCACGTGGAATCCCTGTGGTTTTTGTGCTCACAGCTCAGCAGGACACACCTCCCCATCCCACCCCACCACGAGAGGCACAAACACGGATCCACGCCACACGTTTTCCTTCCAGTAAAATCTGGAAGCTTTCCTAACCTGACATCAAACAGGCAGCAGAGCAGTGTCCCTAAAAAGGTGGTTTAGAACACTATTGGCAGAGCTGTTCTAAAATAAAACCATGAAATATAGTATGGAACCTGTCCCTGAGGAGTCTCCATGAACTACAGCAGTCCCAGCAGGACACAGCCAGAATCTGTGGACACTGAGAGCTGTGAAGAGCAATGCCCTGATTCTGCAAGGTGTCCTTGGAGCCCCATTATTTGTGATTAATAAGGCATGATGCAAACACTTAGTTAAATCAGATTAGATCAATAGTGCACCATGAATCACTTCTATAGGTTTCCTATAATATTTATATAGACTGCAGTTATCAGCAAGAATCTCCTGTAAAATTGTCTGTGCTGAAATTTATTTGAAAAAGTACCTTTTATACTCTATTAAAAAAAGCAAACTGACTTTTTTATTCTCTCGTAGAGCTGAACATCCCAGGCAAAAGCTTGGAGAACAGCATGTGGCTTTGCAAAACAAACATTTTGAGACTGCTGCCTGTTTTATCACCTCCTGGAATGGGAATTCCACCTCCATCCCTGTTCATCCTCAGCCTCTTACACATATACAGTGAAAAAGAAATGTTTTAGCTATCTCTGCTCAATGTTGGGAGGGCACAAGCAGGAGTGTGACAGAGCCAGCAAGGGGTGGGAAAGCCAGCACACTTCCACACTGATCCAGTGGTGACAAAAAAACACCATGGCAAAGATTTTCATGGGGTTTCAGAAACTCCTTGTGCACTAAATCAAGGCAGCGAATTTACAGCAAATTAATGAAACTAATTTTCTGACTGGAATCATCATCTGTGAATTATTGTGTCTTTACTCATTAAATAAATTATCTGTGTCTTCCAAGACATTAAGAATGCATCATAAATTACAGCCCTTCATAAATAATTTGCTTTTTGCCTGGGTTTAAATATAGAAGGAGAATAAAGCAAGAGGAAGACAAGAATACAAGAGATGAGAGAAGCAAAGAGGCAAAAAAAGAAAGCACATAGAGAAGGGAAGAGAATGAAACGGAGAACAAAATGAGAGAAGAGAGTTAAAAAACAGGTGAAAATAGAGACACATGTCCAGTGTCAGAAGGGAAGGAAATGAGGAAGGAAAAAAGGAAGCAAGGGATGAAAGAGGACAGGCAGGACAAATAGCCCTGTGCAATATTTCAGGTCGGTGTTAATTGCCACTCAGTGAATGTGGCAGGAAACGAAGCGTCAATATCCAAAGGCTCTCGTGACTTTTATAAATGATTTCATTCCCATTGAGCTTGTTCCATGTCAATGAGTACAAACATTCTGTCTGAGAGATCTCTGCGAAGGGACGCCAGCAAGGGAAACACACTTTGTCATGGAGCAGTGACAGCAGTTACTGAGAGGGCCCCAGATCTGTAAATGACAACAGAAGCCACGGCTGACTTGTCAAAGAGGGGCAAAGCGACGCCCCTGGATTTGTGCTGTGGGATCCTGCTCCAGAGCCAGACCCCATCCCTGCCCTGCCTCCAGCCTGGCTCAGCTCAGGAGATGGTGCTGACAAACCTGTCACCTGTTTGCACACAGGGTGAAACCTCCTTGGGACACCAAGGTGATTCAGGTGCAGGCCTGTGCCATGATCCAGCAGGATTTCTGTCCAGATATCATGCAGGAGACCAATACCCATCCTTTCATGCTAAAGCCTTGCCAAGGATCACAGAAGAACCTGAGCTGGAAGGGACCCACAAGGAGCAGAGTCCAACTCCTGGCCCTGCCCAGGACACTCCAAGAGCAATTACAGCTTTTAAGACTCAGCAGAGGCTGCCAAAGTACCAACCAAACCACTGTCACACAGTGGCCAGGACAGCTTCTTTCTCAGCCAGGTCCTTGGCTGCTTCCAGGTTCCCCTTCAGTTTGAGGGTCACCAGGACAGAGTTGGGCAGCAGCAGTGGCATTCCCTTCCTGCCACGTTGCAAGAAATGAACCCAGGCCAGTGAGGAGCAGGTTTGGTGCCTTTTTGCCTGCATTTTGTGAGAGCCTCTCTGCCTGGAGAGCATTCCCACTAAGACCCTTGTCCTAAAAAAATCAAGAGCTGCAGTTTAGGGAGATTGCTGATGAGGAGTGGAATGAAGTTAATACTCACAATGCTGGTGAAGAGGCCCATGGGACACAGCCCAGCCATATGACTTCTCACCAGCAGATCTGAGCTCATCTGAGATGACCAGAAGTCATGCAGGAAAGCTAGAGGAGCTCCAAGCCAAGCATTTTGCTCCTCAGTGGAATTCCTTAGCTCAGCACCAGAGAAGCGCAGCCACAATGACCTTTCTGTGGCCAGCTTGGAGCACAGGCAAACATCTGCCTTCAAAACCTGACGTGGCCACTGCCTTGCCGAGCTGCCCAAGCCAGCTGTGGTTTGCACCCTGGCCTGGTGACACTGAGTCTCCTGTCCTGCATCCTGGGGTTTGGCTGTGTCAGCGCCGCAGCCGGGCTGGGGCCAGGGCAGGGTCACAGCAGCTGGCTCACCTCTGGCTCCCCACAAGCAGAAGGGTGTTTCTGCAGGAAGCTGGAGGGTGGCCAGTCCTGGGAGCTCTTGGAGAGTGAGCACAATGACAGCTGTTTCCTATTTGGAAGTGGAAGAGCTCTGATCTCATGATGTCATGTCACCAGTCAGGACAAAAGGAATGTTTTCCTTCTTCTTCCAAGTCCAAACCCAACCCAGGGTACGTGGAGCCTCAGAAAGTCTGCCCTGCAACCATCAGATCTGCTGGTTAACAGGTAACAGCAGCACCAAGGCAACAGTGAAAGTGAAGTTTCATCAGGGTTAAGTCCCAGAAGACAGCAATGATCCAAGAAAACATCTCTGGGGATCTCCTGGCCAGGTGACAACACACATGGCCTTACCACAGAGTCACACAGTGGGTTAGAAGGGACCTTAAAAATCATCTCATTCCAACCCCTGCCCTGGGCAGGGACACCTCTCACTTGAGCAGGTTGCTCAGAGCCCCATCCAAGTCACAGGGCTTGAGTTCAAAGAGTGTATCTGAAGGATTTGGGTTTGAGAGTTCACCAGGTGTATTTGAAGCAGCTCCATAAAGATGAAGGGATGTGGCTTTTGGTACAAAAGGACCTCCTTGCTGCAAATATCAGAGCCAAACACAGTATTTCTGTACAACTTTCACAGCACTAGAAACCTGCCTGCTGACCCAGGTATCTTCTGCCCGAAACTCCAGCTGCTGAACTCCCTGTGCCATGCACAGAACATCCCTAGGCTTGAACCACTTCAGCACAACCCTTCCCACTGTTTAGATTTACCCAGTTTGAGGCTGGGAGTGGTTTCCCCAGCTCCTTTGAGCACAGCAGCCAGTCACCACCTCGAGTCACCACCTGGGGATCCTGGATGCCAAATCAAACCTTTTGGGTGCTCAAGAGATCCTGGGCAATCCATCCAGGAGGCAGGAGAAAAGGGGAAGAAGAGGAACATAAACATCTCACAGGAAAAGGAAATAATTCAGCTTCATCTCTTTTTTGGGGAAATTTAGCTGGGTAAGTGACCTCCACATGCTTTCCCCAGCTCCCCACCATGCCTGCTCACAAGGCTGAGCAGAGGGGTGGGCACAGAGTGACGCTCACCTGGAGCACCCATCTCTTCCCTGGCCTCCAGCCAGCCTCTCCCAGCAGCACCATATAGGCTTTTCTTGGAATAAAATGCTTTCCTTTCTCTGCCCACAGCATCCAAAGGGTCACATCACACAGGCTTTTCACACCTCTTAAACTGCACAATTCCCTCCCGCTTCCGACTTGGCTGCTTCTCAAAGAAATGACCCCAAATCCAGTGCAAGCTGCAATATAACCTGAGCCTGCCCTTTCCATTCTTTCCATCCCTGATGTCAGCAGAACACCTCCATTCCAGCTGCTCTTCCCACACAAGTCCAGCTCAAACTCCAACATCCTCCTTCCTCGTGCTGCTCTGATGTTCCTGCAGTCAGCCAGCCCTCAAGGGAGGTAACATTTCACCAACTCCAATAACTCAGGATGGAGATCAGCTGGTAATGGAAAAGCCTTTCCCAGAACAATCTCCAGCTGATTTTGGAAAGGGTCAGAGCAGCTAGCCTAGATCCCACCACCTCCATGCAGTCAGCATCATCCCTGGAAACATTTACCTCCCTTCTCCTTGGGTAAAGCCTCTGTTCTGCTCTCTGTACCCAAGGGCTCCGCAGAGGATTTTTTCTATTGCCAGCTCAGACTGTTTTAAAACCCCATTCAAAAAAGGGGATTTTCCATCAGTTCCTGAAGCAACAAGTGAGTCCAGCCAAGTGTGAAGCAGGTCACCCTCCTCCTTCGCAGCTTTTCACACCACGAGTTTCGTGTCAGGACCGTGACAAGGGCTGGCCTTGGGGACGTGGAGGAGGTGGCTGCCTCAGCCTCTGTGTGCCAGCAGCTCCTTCCCTCGCTGCCGAGCCAGCACACATCTGCCCCACAGCAGGAGCACCGTTCCTCCCTCCCAAACCAGCAGAATGGAGAGCCAGAGATTTATGCACTCCGCGATTTTTATGTGCTCCCAAGAAGGGCTGCGGAGGGAAAACTCCACCACTCACAAAAGCCTCCATCTGTGAGTTTATTTATCCGTGCTGGGAAGGCTGTTTATTCTGTTTCAGGGTGGAAACTACACTGGGATTGCAGCTTAATTGTACTGTTTGTTGAATTAATTGCTCTGTTTGATCGGCCTTTCTCCCGTCATGCTTGGGAATGGAATGGCTTTGCTGCAATGTGGGAATGGAGAGGCTTGGAGCTGTTTCTCCTGGCAGCCAGCACACAGAGAGGAAGAGGGGCTGTTTTGGGGTACCTGATACAGATCTTGCTGCAGAGAGTGTCCAGGGAGGTCAAGCATGCTGGGAACAGAGTATGGGCCAAAGGCAGAGAAGCATGTGGATCTATAGGATGCTTGGTCAGCCTTTGGCTTCTTTTTCCAGCTGATCCCTGCCCAGCCAAGCACCCAGGATCCGTGTGCCCCAGGAGGGAGCTGCTGTCCAGGCTGGCCCTTCCGTGACTGGCAGCCTCTGACCACCTCTCCTGCAATGAGAGTGAACATTGTGAATTTTCCAGGTCACCTGATGAATCATGGGATGCAGATCAAACCTCAGCATTCTTTTCATATTGGAACATTTCTTCCCTCACTTTCATTCACAGTTTTTTTTTTTTTTCTTTTGGTTTTGCCAGCAAACATCCACCTCAAGTAAAATCCAGATTGTTTCACATTTCTTTTTCCCACTTTCATAATCACAGCCCTCAACTTTTTAGGTTTTGTTCCTGCCTCTCCCACTTCCCACACACACTTCCTTCTGGCCACTGGCCTTTGGCTGAAGCACAATGACCAGTGGCATTTCCCACACACATTTTTTCAGTTCCTCTCTCTCCCCAAAGTGAAACAGCATCAGGATTCAATGGGGATGTCATTCCTCTTCTGCCAGCACGGATGGGACATCTCTCCCTGTGCCACACCTGCCTGGGGAGTCTTCCCAACACAAAAACCAGTCACTAAAGGGAATCAACCCCATGGCCACCCTCCCACCATGTTGGCAACATCCCAACACGGACAGCAGACTGATTTCTCCCGCTAATTAGACACCAAGCAGAGTTCAGGGAGTATCTCAAGCCAGGAGGACACAATCCCCGGAAGACCAGCCCTCCCCACCTAATCCTGCCCCTTCCACTGGAACTGCAGGCTCTGGGAATCTGCCTTCCATGACAGAGAGTGAGCTGCTGGAGACAGCAAGATGTTTCAATCAGCAGATCTCTGGTGTCTGAGGCAAACCCATTCCTTGCTGATAAGGAATGAATACTGTCTGTGTCTGTCCGGGTACGTGTTTCTCTCTCTCTCTATTTCTCTTTTCTCCTTCATAAAGCTGTCAGACCAAAAATAACATATTAGTGGAAGGAAGGAATGTCAGCTGTAATACAATAGCGTGGTTGGGAGGCTGGGGGATGTGCGTGCCTGGCTGCTGTGCCAGAGTCTCTCTGTACTGAGCTGTGGCTCAGGAGTGCCTTTCCCTCAGGAGTGCCTTTCCCTCCTCCTCACCTTGTTCTCCCACCAGACATGGAAAATGGGATGATAAATAGGAGGGAGTGCTTATTCAGCACCGTTCCACTGCCAAAAGTCACCTGTGCTTGACACTGCAGGAAGATCACACATCCCCAGGACAGAGACTGAGGAATATCAGCCCACTGATAACTCACCCCTGGAAGTGTTCAAGGACTGGTTGGATGGGGCCCTGAGCAACCTGCTCTAGTGAGTGGTGTCCCTGTCCATGGCAGGGGGTGGGACTGGATGATCCTTAAGCTCCATTCCAACCCAAACCACTCTGGAATTCTGTAAGCAAGGCAGGAATGGCCAGACCCCACCAGGCTCAGGCTGGGACACTGACATGGGGCGCAGCTTGAAAATCCTGTCCCCAGTGTTGACTGGAACAGGGTCTGGGACAAAACACATGGTAAGGGGCCCACTGCTGAGGTCACCTCTTGGTTTTAAGGCCTGATGCTTCTCTCTGTCCTATCCAACAAGCTCCTGGAAAAATGCCCTCCATGGAAAACCAGTGACATCTGAGGGACCACGTCTTGTACGTAGGTACCCAGCACCTCAGGAATGGTTTCCAGCCGGACAAAACTGATTGGATCTCCTGCTTATCTGTTCCAGCATCCAGAAACTTCTGCTGCAAAGAGGAAATACGTAAAGAAGGAAAAGCCTCCTGCCCCACACAGATCTCTTATCTGTGCTGTGAATGGGTGGGTCCCACACCTGACACCACCCGGCAGGGCAGCAGCCCTCAGGTGTCAGGCTGTTCTCTCACCTTCCACACTTCAGGAAGCAGCACTGCCTATTCCAGCACTCCCCACAGACCCACCCCAGGACACAGCACAATCACATTTCAGAGCGGCGCGGATTTTCCAGCCCCGAGCTCTGCCAGAGCAGTGCCATGAGCTGAGGGCAGCAGGAGTGCCAGGGCTGGGATCCAGCCCCGTGGCTGCTCCAGAGGCTCCCCCATGGCTGGTGCAGCCCCTCTGGCTGCCAGCCCGCTGCTGAGATGTTCCTGCTTCCCACTGATGTTCTCCCGTCCCTTCCCATTGCCTCCGCCCTGCCACCACAAACACAGGACCTGGGGAACTGACAGGCAGGAGCAGGCACATGGACATCTTGTCCAGTGTCCAATTTGGGGATGTGCCAGGCTGAAGGATAAGATTCCTACCGACAGCACATATGCAAATCAGGGCTCCTTCTGCAGTTTTTAATAGCCCAAAACTGATTCAACTCTTCAAACACAAAGACCAAAATCCTTTTCAAAATGTGTGTTACTGTTCCAAAAATTCTGGCTACTTTTGATATGCAAACACCAACCCAGCCTCCTTATAAAACTTGCCAAGTTCTTAATTTCACTTTCTTAATTCCATCCAGTAGCACTGAAAAGTTGCACAGAAAGATGTAAAGTGTTTCTTCTAGCAGCTCCTAATTAATTCAACGCCTGGTCCTTTCTGTGAGTTGTTTTCCAGCCCCCTCCTTTTCAACCTGGTCAGTTGTTGGAGGCATCTGAGGTATCTATGAAAACTAATGGGGCAGGAAAGTCACTCTGATGACTCCTCAATTAGCTGGACAAGGATGTGCAGCGTCACGGAAAAATGTTTCTTCTGCTAATGAGAACTAACGATCCCTTACCTGGGGGATTCTGTGCTCTGATCAAAGAAGCCCAATCAAAACCTCTGCAAATTTCTGATTAAACCAGACAAAAGAGGGGAGAGAGGCACCAAGTCAGATGCTGAATAGATAATAAAATTCACTTCCCTTTTTCCTTCCCAGAAAATGGTAAGTCTAATGGGCATGACTAAGCAGCTGTGAGGGAAGACGTGAACAAATTTGTAAAGCAAAGGGGAGTTTAAAGTTCATCTCATTTTCCCCTTCTGCAACATTGTCTGCAATCATATTATGATTTAAAGGCCACCTTTTCCCCAGTGGGAAGAGGGTGAGAAGGGTATGATTCAATTTTGCATGCCAAATGTGATGGGAGAAGGAGAAAGGCCAGGAGGCACAGGCAGAACAGCCACATCCCCTTGGCACTGTTAAATGTGTGTTGTTTTTTTTCCAGTTCCTCAAGGAACAGGGGGGAAATAGAATAATGGCACAGTGGCATTTTCTGTCTCGGTTTGCACATGGGAAAACTGCACCTTTCACTACTGGGAATGAAGCCAGAACAAATCCTGATTCAACCAACACCAATCTTGGGATACCCTGGTCCACCTTGAGAAACCCCTGGAAGCCAAGTGACAACCCTGCCCTTTTCCAGGAGCTGTCACTGCTCCCTGCTGCATTTCCAGCTCACCAGAAAATGCCCCTGCTGCTGTGGGCTTACACCTTTCTCACTTGCCAGCAGGATTAATCTCAGCTCCGTGTCACTGCATTCCAGGCTGGGCTGTTCTGGTTTGAGGGAATAGGAAAGGATTATCCCAGAGGCTGTAGAGGAAGGAAGCAAAGCAGCATGTACTCCTGGCCCCTAATTTCTTGGTAGGTAACATTTTTCTGCAGATTATGTCCAATTCCAAGGGCTTCACGTCAGTAAATGGCTATGGTGATATTGAACCACAAGAAGAGAGACATAAATGGAGGGAAGGAGGTTTTTGCAGGAAGGGAAAGTGCCATTGAAAGAGATTTAAGACAGAGGTGACCTTTCAAGAACAGAGCAGATCTAGATGCCAGGGGGTCTCCACAAATTCCTGCCAGGAGGGTGCAGCCAGGGTGGGGGTCAGGCTCTGCTCCCAGGGAACAGGGGCAGGACAAGGGGAAAGGGCCTCAAGTTGTGCCAGGGGAGGCTCAGGCTGGACATCAGGAGGAATTTCTCCATGGAAATGGTGGTCAAGCCTTGGAAGGGGCTGCTCAGGGAGGTTTGGAGTCCCCATCCCTGCTGGTGTCCAAGGAATGTCTGGAGGTGGCACTCAGTGCTTTAGGCTGGTGACAAGGTGGGGATCAAAGGTTGAACCCAATGATCCTGGAGGTCTTTTCCAACCTCAGTGATTCTGTGGTTCTGTCTGGACATCTGGACAGCCCCACTGCAAGTCCACAGGCAAGTCCCTTTGCTTGGCTCCAATTGTCCATGGTGGATTCACCTTATTAACACCACGACCATACAAAGGGATCCTCCTCCTGCCAAGCACAGTGCAGGGTGTGCAGGTGTGCAATGCTCAGAATTCCCAGTGCCCACCATCCTGAGGGGATTCCCCCTATGGAATGCTCTGAGAAGCCACCACTCCCCACCGAGAGGGCAACCCCAGCATGGGAAACAGCAGCTCACACTCCCTGTCTGCACACACCTGCATCCCCCAGCTCAATAAAACATCATAAAAGCAGAGAAGTTCCACGATAAGCACAAATAGATCAATAGCATTAGGGCAGCTCTTAATGGCTGCCTCAGGTTTTTCATGCGACGCCTCTGAAAATGTCCAGTAGTGAGTAATTAATGACCAAACCAAGTAATTGCTTTCTTGATTTTTCTCAAAACTAGAATTCACTGAAAGAACTTAGAGCTTTACTGGTGCTACACAGTAAATTAATTCAGTAAGTGCTGATATTACAAGTCTGGGCTGCCTGTTAAAAAAACACAGCCGTGCTGTAGAGTCTGGCTTTTCTGGCTGTCTGAGGTAACCCTTTACAGGCTGCTCCAGCTGCCTGCCAGAAAGCAGCTCAGCCCTTACTCTTCTGCACATCAACCTGCACAGATTTTGCTCCTGGGGGAGCAGCTTGTCTTAGAGGAGATGCCAGGACCTCACAAACAGGGATTAAGGCATATTCTCCCCTCACATTTTCCCAGTCACAATGTGGGGGTGGAATCAGGAGAATAAGGCTTCTCAGAAGGCAGATCAAAGCTGGAAGTGGGACCACAATGACTGCCAGACACCTTTGAACTGTTTTCATCATGTCCATCGAGCAGGATACCTGCCATGGGACTGGCAACTCCAGCTTAATCCAGGGACCTCTACCCCTTGAGGAGAGGTAAGAGAGAAACCAAAAGGGGTGACAAAATAGCAGCAGATGAGGAGCACAAAAGCAGCAGAGGGAAAAAGGCAGAGATCAGAGAGCCTGTCTGCCTCTACAGCACTCCTGGAGCAAGAGGATGGATGTGGCTCCAGTTTCTTGCCACATATTCTATTCCATATGCTCAGTTTCTGCTGAATGACATCTCTGAAAACAGCCTGAGGTGTCACCTCAAAGGTGATCTGTCACTTGTCAGCTGTGCCTGCTGATGCACTGCAGAAACCCAGGACACAGACTCCTGGCAGCCCTGGCACACCCTGCTCACAGCTGAAGGCAAACTGTGCAAGAGACTTCCAACACACCCATTTTTACTCCTTTATGGATTTACATGGCTTCAGCCACCACCTACCCCCACCCCACAGGAGGAACTGCATGTAGAGCTCTTCAGAGGCAGTGAACAGAGCCACAAACTCTGATCTGCCCTCACACTGCCTGCCTGGGATGCTCACACAGCCTTAGGCACCCAAGGAGGAAGAGGATGATGAGCAATTCAAGATACCCATCACCCCCATCACAGCCCAGAGAGAAACCCACATAAAAGTACAGGTCTTAAGAGGGGAGGAGAGATGCAAGTCCAAATCTTCCAGTACCTCTGGCCTGCCTCACCTGGGCCTGTCTTTCTCACCACAAGGCAGGAAAAGTTACCCCAACAACTCTAAATTTCCATCATCTGCAGCATGAGACACTAATAAAGTGAGTGTTGTGAATACATGTGTCTGTGTGCCAGCATGAGAGAGAGCACAAGACAATGAGCAAATTACTGAACTAATCCTTCCATCCCCACAGTAATGAATGATTTTTTTCCTTGCTCCCAGGAGCATGGTTGTAGCCTGGGAGCTTAGCATTCAATCTGACACGGACCTGCAGCACGCACTGCTAATCCCCCTAAGCACAGTGACAGCTCCCAACGCCCCCCTCAAGCAGAGGAAGCACCACGTTTCTTCCCCATCTTTCCATTACCATATTTTTAATTGGCTGTGAATATCCTTTTGCTTTTGTCAAAACAAGTTCTGCTAAACCACCGCTTCGGATATGAACGGGAGAGCCAGGAATCATGAGAGAGAAGCCAAGAAAATCCCTCAGTAAATGAAGATTTGTGTCGAGGGAGGCACAGCCAGAAGGAGCAGGATCAGCTCATCCCTGTCGGCATCACCGGCCGTACAAGCGGTCCTGGGATTGCAGGAGTCCACACAGAGGTTCAGAGATCTTCAGCTGAGTGAGACAGAGCTTGGAGTACAATGAGCCAATAGGCAGTGCTACAGAGAAATCAATTTTAAGAACATTCGAAGCAGAAGGCCCTGGAAGGGATATTCTGTCAGAGGGAACGTGGCGAGAGAAGAAGGAAGCAAAAGCAAAGAGCACACAAATCATGCTCATGCACACAGGTACCTGACATGAGTTAGAGGCTTCTCCCTTGTTTCCTCTCTTCACTTCTCAAAGGAAAATGAGGTCTTGACAAAAGCTAAACTTTATGAAAAATCTTCCAATTTTCTGTTTCTTGCTTTTGCTTTTAAAGGAAACTCTTTCCCTTCTGAAAAAAAGGGGGAAAGGCAACCTCTTTCTTCTAAAGAAAAACATTTTTCAGAAGGATGTCATGGAAAACAGCCCAAGCTGAAGCTGCTGGCTAGGTAGGGAGGCAGGTTTCTACCCAGCACTGTGTTCCCCATGTCCTGGATCTCCCAGGCTGACTGCCTAGCACGGCCAGCAGGAAGTGTGAATACAGCCCTGAGCAATCTCATCACATCCACCCTCACAGCCAAGCTCAGTAAGGGAAAAATCCACTCAGTCTTGCAGACAGGGAGGCTGGGACAGGGAGAGAAGTTGTTTAAATACTCTCTCACACAGCAAATCCCACTGCAGCCCATGACAAGTGGCATATGGGGACCTCTCCCATGCCTAAGCATCCCACTGAGCCCTTGCCCTTGGGATGGGGCAAGGAGGAGATGCAGTCAGGCTGAACAGGCTCATGGCACTTTGGAAAGAGCCAAGACAGGGAGGTCAGAGCTCCCTGTTCATCCCTGTTCCCTGTCCTGTGTTCATCCCAGGACAGACAGCTTTGGGTCATATTTTGGTTTGGTTTCCATCCTTACCCCACAAAAGGCGCAGTACAGTCCCCAGGGACATGGGGGAAGTGACAGCCCTGATTTGTTTCCTGCTCTGCAGGAGACTGTGGGGCAGCAGAGGCTCTTAGATCAGGTCCCAGCCACTGCTGAGAGTGGCAACTGCAGAAAAATCAACCCTGACTTTGTTTACACAGTGAAATGGGGAGAAAACACTTGTGGAAAAAACCTGACAGTACAAGGGGAAGGATTCAAGGCCAGGATGGGACTTTGAGCAACCTCATGTAATGAAAGTCGCCCCTACCCATCCCCATCCAACCCTATCCCTGCAGGAGAGTTGAAAGGAGATGCTCTTTAAGGTCCCTTTCCACCCCAGCTATCCTATGATTACCATCAAACACACATTTCCAGAAGATTCAGTGTGTCACTTGCAAGTCCAGGGAGGGTTGGCTTTCCTGTATTCAAGTGGCTCTTTTTTGTTCTTGACTTTTTTAGTACAAAATGAGTTCTAAATAAATCAGCAATGTGCAGTATGTGTATAGAGAGAGCAGCAGGGCCACTCCACAAATGGCTCTGTGTCCTCAGGGATGTGGGGAACCAGCTGCTTCACCAGCCTGCTCCTGCAAGGTAATTTCCCTGCCCTTTTATTCCAACAGGCAGCCCCCACGCTCATTTGTGGCTACTGGATCTGGCTGTACACACCAATCTGGGCTTGGAGAGCACTTGGTATCCCTGCCCTGGCAGCAGGCAGGAACCTGGGGCAGACCCCAGGATGTGACCCAGGCCAAGGGGAGTTCCCAGCTCCCAGTCCTTCCCAGAGCCCAGCAGCTGCTGTGCACCAGCACCCTCACAGCAGAGCTGTAAAACATGGAGATAATTCTCCTAATGTCCCAGCATTTACAGGCTGATTAGTGCTGCTTCTGAGAGAGCTGGGCCAGGGACTAAAGTGGTGCGAGACAGCTGGCCTGGGATTTCAGTGCAGGTGTCAAAGGAGATGCTGCCAGCACACAGACCAGGCTCCATCCTCCTCCCTCATCTCTTGGCTTCAACCCCAAGCCATCAGGAGACCCGAGGGGAATTTGCACACTGGGGATGTGAATTGTGCTCCTGCAGATCAGCTCCTGACCTCCTCCTGTGCTCAGCAGAACACTGCTAAGATTGTTTTGCACAAGAGCAAGTTAAACAGCCAAAAATTTGAGCAGGTCATATGAGGCCATGCAGGTGAGACCCTCTGTCACCCCTGTATGGGGAGAGTGGCCCTGCTACACGGGGGAAGTGACAGCTTAGGGTAAGTCACACCTTGGACGTGGCTGCCTGGGCACCAGGGGGGCTTTCCGAGCACCAGATCTGGGCCTCTGGGTGCAGAGTTAGACATGTTGAGGGTTTTCCTTTCAGATAAGCCTAGAGAGGGAGCAAAACACACAAGGCAAGGAGGAAAACCAAACCTTCTCAGAGACTGCTGCAGAGCACACCTCCACCAACAGTGACAGAGAGAAATTGAAGGTAGAAATGGAGAACAGAAATTGGATATGGAAAACTTGCCAGCACAAAGGATACTTGCCATCAGCTGACATGTCACCCAGACAAAGTTCCTAATCCAGGCTGCCAGCCCCAGAATGAAAACAGGTAAATCAGTATGTTACTGCGGAGGAAAAGGCCGGATCTGCCTTTTTCCAGAGTTGCCTGCAATAAGGACATGACTTCACAGCAGCTGCATTGCAAAGCGGACAGCGTTTGCCCTGCAGCACGAAACTCAATATCCCCTCATCGGAACTGCAGACTTATCTTTGGAGGGTCTCTCCATCCTGGGAACACGTGCAGCCGGGCTGGCAGCCATCCCACCCCACACCTGCCCAAACACACATCTGCTCTGCATCACTGCAGCACAGAGCCCCAACAGGTGGGCTTGGTTTGGATCCCAGCAATTGCCCAGGGAGGATTTCCCCCCTGGGAGTCCCTCCTGCCCCTATGGAAAGCCCAGGGGGTAAAGCTGGGGTGCTTGCACCTCTTGGGGTGCCCCTCATGGAATGACAATGGGAACTTGGGGAACAAGAAATCCATGCTTGAGGTTTCTGGTCAAATTTTTTTTAACCAAATCCAAGACTCAGCTTCTAATTCTGAGAGTTCAGTTCCTTGGAAATTTAATCCCTCCACTGAAGCTGAACACAGAGAGAAGGCAGCCAAGCCCACTAACCTGAATTTTCAGAGTGAGGGAAGTAAATTCTTCCTACTCTCCGAACAGAGCCAAATCCTGATCCCACAGAACTTCTGAGCACATCCCACCACTGACCTGTGTGCCCATCCCCACACAAAGCCATTCCCAACCCTCCCCACCACCACCCCAGTGCTCTGCCATGGCCAAGCTCAAGCAGCCAGGAGGCAGAGTCCTGCATTCAAGCACTTCCCACTCCAAGAGGATCCTTCTGTGAATCCCACTGCCAGCTGCTAAAGCAAACCAACTCCTAGCACAAACCCCCACCCAGGGACTTCCAAAAGTTGTGGTTTTCTGGAAATGCCAATGGCAGCTCCACGGTGGCACAGCCAGATTGCTCTGCCCCTCAGGAAGACAGGCAAGGGATAAAACTCGGGGGGTAAAACTAAATGCAGGCATCACCCACAAACAAAGCAATTACTCCCTCAGGCTTTTCTCTGGTATCCAGCAGAGGGGTGAGTGTGAATGGTTCAAAGCTGCACCAGGGAAGGTTTAAATTGGACATCAGGAAGCATTTTTTTACCAAAAATGTGTTCAAACCCTGGAACAGGGTAGTTAATCTCTCAATGTTTAAGAGACATTTGGCCAATACCCTCGACACAATCCCAGGAAGGTTTGGGTTGTAAGGGACCTTAAAAGTCATCTTGTTCCACTCCCTGCCATGAGAGGGACACTTTCCCCTAGACCAGGTTGTTCCAAGGGCTGCCCAGCCTGGCTGTAACTTTTGGTCAGGCCTGAAGTGGGCAGGAGGTTGGACAGGATGAACATCATAGGTCCCTTCCAACTGGAATATTCTATCCCTTGCAGCCACCACTGCTCCAGGGCAGAGAGAATTGCCAGGGATTTTAGCACACACCCAGAAGAGGAACAATGAGTGAGGTCAGCCAGGCACAGCCCAGGGCATTCCAGGTCAGGTTTAGTCTGAGGAAGTGTCCCAGGGGAGCCTGCAGATAGATGAGCTGGCCCTCAGCACCCCACATACACCGGGAGCTGGGAGCTTGGAATCACCTTGGGAAAGCTGCAACAAGTCTGAAAACCAAGATAAAAACGTGGCACACAGATCAAGAGCAGCACACAGGCCATGGAGAGAAACACCCAGGGCTGTGGTGTCCCATGGGAGTCCATCCCATGGTGTTCAGCACCCCCTAAGGTGAGCACACTCCAGTTCATCCAGTTAAATCCAGGTGAAAGCCAAATACCAAGAGACCCAATGAACAAAAACAGAGGGGAGACCTGCACTTTTTAACCCACTCTTAGCATTTTGGATTTTCTCCAGATATTTCTTTGCCAGGCTTATTTCCACTGTGAAAGTGTGAGATGGTTTAAATGCATTAATTTTTCCAGGCCTGGAAGACACTTGGTTGACAACCCCAGAGAAAAATTTTGTGTGCACAGGAAAAACAAAGAAAACCCACATTAGAGATACAGGTCTCAGAGAATAAAGATTACCCAGGCAGGCCTTGGCAGCTCAGTTGAGACCCCTCCAAAGGGAACAATTCTCTTTCCCTACCTACTGTGCTGCCTCCCCTGCAGCTGAGCTCCTTCCACTCTCGCTGCCATCACTTCTCCACCTTTCTCCAAGCCTAAAAAACAGCTTCATTTTTCTGCAGCTCAGAGATTTGGCTCCTGACCTTACATCTTGCATCTCCAAACTACAGTCACCTCCTGCCTTGATCTCAGCTTCCCAAGCCATTTGGGAACTAGTCTGGGCTCCAACAACAGCAGCTTCGCACCATTTGCTTTTCTGAATTTATCTTTGAGTTACTTCCCTGAATTTGCTCTCCTGGAAATCAAATTCCTTCTTCTTTTCCTTCTTCCTTCCCTCAACAACTACTCCAGAGTGCTGCAGGGACTGTGTCCACCCCCTGTGCTCTGCTCACATCCTCAAATCCCAGCAGTTAACCCTGAGGAGCCCCTTCCTGCTCTCTGAGCTCAGCATTCCTAGAGGCCAGGGCAGCTATAAAATTGATTTCTACAGTCCCTGCCTGCAAAATAAAGTGAGCCACATCTCCCCATCCTGCTTTAAGCACCTGGCCAAGGGTTTGCCATATATAACTGATGGAGATGGGCAGCACCTGCCCAGAACCCATTTCCCCCTCAGCCATAAATCACCACGGCTGGGAGGCCCTGGAGCAATTGCCTCCTCATTTCAAGTGCTGGGAGGGAGCCAGGAGATTGAGTTTGTACCAACTACTGGTGCCCCGTGTTTCCAGTCTGTGCTCACACCCCAGAAGTCCTGACCTGCCTTCCCAGCTGCTGTTTTGTGGCTGAGGATGGAACCAGCTGAAGGTTGATGATCACAGGGGCAGCTCCCACCCCCATATTGCAGCTGGATGAAACAAAACAAATCTCATGAGTGGCTGGTATGGGTGCAGGGAGAGAATTCACCACTCTGGGCACAGAGATGGGCTCTCCTCCTTCCCCAGAGTGCTGGATGCTAAATCTGCCCCTATCTGCCACGTCCATCATGAAGGCTCTGAGCCTCAGCAGCCAGAGATCTGTTTCCTATAAATTTTCTGCACAGTGCCTACAAACAGTTGTAGTCTCTCTAAAATAATGATTGGAGGGTGGATAGAGGAGAACAAACAGTTCAGCTGAACAGTTTATCTGATGAATTTAACCTCTTCTCCTGTTCCTACAATATCAGGTGGACAAATCCAATTTCCTCAAATGCATTTGTTGTTTGAGCTTATTTGACAAATACTTCCCCAAACAATTGCCTCTACATTCACTTAGCAAATATTTAAAATATGAACTGTGCTGTTTAGTGAATCCCCTGGCACTGCACTAGTCCCCAGTGGAGCAGAAAAGTTAGGTTTTCCCCCAATATTAGTTATTTCTGCATTTCAAATTAAATTTTTTGCCAGCTCTCATTCTGTTGCTGATAACACCAGATGATTTGGTGGTGCTTATTAGAAAAGGAGCTGGTCAGTTGTCTCCCAATGAAATTGAGTTTTCCTGGGAAGCAATAACCCATTGAAGCAGACACATTTCATCAGAAACACCCCACAATCAAATGACTTGCAGCAGCTGAGGAAAGGTTGCCTGGCAAATCCAGCTCTCAGAAATCCCTGTGGGTCGTTCTGCCAGGCTCCAGCCCTGCACTGGTGTCAGTCACCTGTCAGCTCCACATCTCCAGCTGAAAACTGGGAAATTGGGGCTTGGCTGACTTCTTGGAGCTGGGGGAGCTCTGTGACAAGCATGGCAATGTAAGGGATCCAGAGAAAAGCGTGTTCCAGGCGTTTTTTGCCCCAAATGGAGGCCAAGGGAGCTGGGCTTAGGGACACTTCACAGTCTAACTCCTACCTGGAGTTAGCAAGAAGCTGGAGCCTGGGGTTTTCCAGAAAGAGGGATGGAAACAACAGGCCCAAACTGAAAGAAGCAGATACAAGCACTGGGTATTACAGCAGATGGGCAAACGTGCTACAAGTTCCCCAGAGAGCCCGGGCAGTCTCCATCCTTGGAGGCTTTCAAACCCTGCTCTGATGCCCAAACAAACCCTGGTGCAAGATGCTGGACCAAAGATTTCCCGAGTCCCTTCCCACCCAAATCTGCAGTCTGTGATCCTGGGAGACCCTGTGCAAGTACAAATCAAGTTAATAGAAATGAAGGTTACACAGAGTTGGAGGGATGTAACATCATACCTTGGCTAAGATTTAGTTCCAAGATTGCCTGTTTATAGCAAGATTTGGGGGGAAATAATAATTACATCCAATTTTGGTCCAAACTGGACCAGAACCAACACCTGAAGAAATGCTGAGGAACAAACATCTGCATTTCAGCAAACTCAGCTACAAAGACTCATCATTTCAGACCTAGGGAAAATCAGTTTCCAGGTTTCATGATTACAAAGAATAACTCAAGAGCTTGAAGAGTTCAACCAGAACCAGAAGGCAAATAAAAAGAAATCACAATTCATTATTCATCAAAATCTTCACCAATCTGTTTTAAGACCATGTCAGGATATTTTAGCACTGCAGGTATCAAAAGTGCTAAAAAACCTGCAAATGTGACTTTGAAATTTGCTTTTTGTTTTGTTTTCTGCCAGCAAAAATCTCATTGCTTGAATGTTCTTGGAAAGTCACCAGGGAAAGGTTGGGAATATCGCCCAAGCAAATTCACTTAAGAATTCAAACAAACACATCAGGACACAATTTTGCTTTTGTCACCCAGCTCTGAGGGAAAGCTCTAAAAACCCAGTTAAGGAGAGGGCAGTAAAAGAACAAATGCTTCATTAAACCTGGTTTTGGGCAGAGGAACAACAGACAACCCATTACTGGAACAGCTTCTCCTGCTCTCCAGTCAACCAGGAGCCTTTGAACACGACATTGAATTGGACAGCAGCTCTTCATATCCCAATTATTTATTCTGCCACTCGGAGGGATGCAGCCAGGACAACCCATCCTTCTCATCTGTGTACCACTGTGGAAGAGAGAGGAATTTCATATTCTCATTCCACAAACTCCCACTCACTGCCAAGAGCAGCAAATGACACATGAGTACACCAGGCAGGCAGACAAAGAGAATCAAATAGGCTTTCAGAGACACCAGGAACTCCGTCCCTTACCACTGGGACACTTGGCACCCAGAAAAACCAAAAAAGGTGGTGCCTTTGGAAGGGCGTTTTTGGGGGTTGTGATGGTTTTTTTAACCTTCCTATCAGGCATGTCAGATGTTCACAGCACTGGGTAAGGGGAAGGATGAGATGATGCACTGGGGTTTTTGTTCAGAGCTCCATGGCCAGGGCTCGCTTTTGGATGCAAATCCATGTTCCTTCTTACCTTGAGGGGAGACAAAGCACCAGCAACCTTGCTGCAAGAACCACAGAGTTTCTCTAGGCTGGGCTGTCCAGAAGCTTTCCTATAGAAAGCTGGGTTGTCAGCTAGACATGGAACAGAACCATTCCTCCTGCAAGCACCCAGACCTTTGGCCGAGGGCTCCTCACCTCCTGGGAGATGTGAAAACGCCTCCCACCAGCCCATTTCTGGCCTCACAGAGCTACAATAATTGGGATCTACAGTCTGAAATGAGATTTTTCCAATTCTCCATCCCTGGGAAGTTAGTTTCCGTTAGGTGTCTTGCAGAAGTCATGCTTAGTTCAAAGGGGCTGCAATTGCTCCTGGATGTCCTCTAATCCCTGGCTCCATCTCTGCCTCAGCCTCTCCAGAACACTCCGTAATGGACTGGCTCACTCTGGCCACATCCTTTATATCTCTTTAGCTCCGTGAGCAGATGGAGTCGAGGGACAGCAGAATTTATGCTTCTTGCTCGAGTTGCAGCTTGGCTGGGTAGAAATAAAAAACATGAAAGGACAGGGAAATGGCATTGTGACAGCATTTACCTCCTGGGCTTTGGAGCCTCTGTCTTTACCTAGGTAGTGCTTGTATTGTCAGCATTAATCCTGTGCCTTCCCCCCCAGCTGAGGAGGAGAAGGCCCAAGGGATGGTTCTCCTCCCTGGCCCGTGAGATGGATGGAAGGGGTTTCCAGAAGCGTGGAATACTCTTCTGACAGAGCCTGTGCATCAGTGCTGGTTTATACCTGCAGATAATCCTGCCCAGACCATTTCCTTCAGGGCATGCAAAGGAAAACCAGGAAATGTTTCTGACCTCTGAGGGCTTCAAAGGGAGAGAAAAGGAGGCAGAGGTATGAAAGCAAGCAGGGAGATTGACAGGGGCTCGGGAAGGAGCAGCATAATAAGCCCCTAAACTCTTTACCTTTCTCCACGTTTCGTACAATCGAAGGAGAGAAACAAAACGAGGAGAGGAAAGGAATTATAATGAACGTGAAAGCTTCCAGATTAATTAATTACCCCTTTTAGTTTGTGAAAAGGGAGGCTCGAAATATCCACGTCTGCTCCTCTTGGAAGGCAACCCTGGCGCTTGCTCCGAACATCCCCCCAGCCCGCCTGTGCGCGGGGATAATTAATCCATTACGGGATGGATCCTGCCGTGCTGCCATAAAAAAGAGATCTATTTCTCCTCCGCTTTCCCCTCCTCCCCAAAGAGACATCTGAAACGGATCATGTAATAAATGTTTCTTGGATGGAAGGAGAGGTATTGTTCTCTTGCCGTGGAAACAATCCCAGCACTGGGGCCAGCCAGGAGGGAGCGGGGCTGGATACTTCATTTGGCAGCTCTTATGACATCCTGTATGGCAGGGCGGCCTCCGGGGGACACGTTTTGTGCTGTGCCCTCTGCAAACAGCGCTCAGGAGGGCAGGGTGAGCTGCTTCCGACCAAGGGGCACAAGCCCAGGCTGCTCACCAAGATCTGAGGGGGCTGGAGGTGGCTTCCCTCTGTGGAGACATCCAGGCACCGCCTGACAGGCAACGGGACACTCTGGAGACAGGGAGGTGGCCCAGAATCCATCACAACACACCTGAAAGAACACCTCTGACCACACCCTTCCAACCCTGCATCACAACACACCCAAAAAACACCTCTGACCACACCCTTCCAACCCTGCATCCATCCACTCCATCAGGCCCCACCGGAACACAGCCCAGGCTGGGAGCAGTTGCCTTGCACGGCTCCAGGCAGAGATCAGCCTTTCCACAGGCACCTCTCCTTCGGTTTGATGCTTCCCTTTTGCCCAAGGGACCTGGAAACAAGCTGCACTGGACTCACAGTGTCCAGCTTGAATAGAATAGACCCTCCTCCACCAAGTGTTTTTCATTCCTGGCCAGCCATGCTCGTTATCCAAGGTGAGATGTTTCACTCACCTTTGTCACCCCTCCTGCCCCACACTCAGAAGGGCAGGAGCTCTCCTTTGCTGCACACACAACACAAAGGCTGCTGCAGCAGGATATGGATTTCCCCACCCTCTCTAATTAACAAAACCCACATTCCATGCTCTTCATTCCCTTGGCTGGTGTTTGTGTGGACCAAAACCAGTGATTCCCTGAAGGGTTTCCCAAGGAGGATGAGGTGGGCTGCCCATTACCTGCCCAAGACCCTTTGCTCTGCAGAGGTTGGGTACCCTCAAAGCATGGAAATTGCATGAAATCAGAGCTCCCCAGCGCTGATCCCAGCACCCCATTTGCATCAGTTTATTAGAAACATTGCCTCTTGCTGCTGACATCCAAATATTCCTTGCATGGAGGAGCTGCTGACATTTATTCCTGAATTGCCACATGGCAGGAGCTTTGGCTAAGACTCCTGTTACAAGGGAAGAAAGAAGGGACCTTGTTACTTGGTGAGGATAAGTCTTCTGCAGCCTATCATTCTAGATTAGATTTGGGTTACTCCCTTTATTCATTTTCCTGGATGATTTTTGTAAGGCTCTTTCAAAGAAACACTCAAGATCAGTACAATGTTCTTGATTGCAACCAGAACTGGCTGGAAAATGCTGAACTAATTGAAAGAAATTTTCTTTTTCATTCCTTCCTCAAAACATTTCCAGGGTTTCTGGTCAGTACTTGGAACTGTGAAAAACCCCCCTGGGCTCCGCTGTACAACAGCAAAAGCTTTTTCCACTGCATCAGCAGCATTTCAAAATCCTGTGAGCTGATCTTAGGGCAGCAAAGTGAGTTCTCTGTCTATCAAAGACACAAGGATGTCATGACACCTGTGTGTTTTCATCAGAGCACTCCTCAAACAGACATCCAGGTCATGGAGAATAGTTTCTCCACCAGTTCTCCATCACCACATGCTCCGAGCATGCCCTGAAGTCTTCTAAGAGCAGTTGGCATCATTAATCCTCTGTTTCATGGGGAAACTGAGGCATGGGGTGGCAGCAGCTCCCACAGCATGGAATCATTGAATCATTCAGGTTGGAAAAGACAAGACCATCAAGTCCAACCTTTGACTGAATTCTTTGTCCACTAAGCCACATCACAAAGCGCCACATCTCATTTTTCAAATGCTTCCAGGAATGGTGGCTCCACCACCTCCCTGGGGACCTTGTTCCAGTGCCTGACTGCTCTTTTACTTAATATCCAGCCCAAATCCTTCTGGAGGCAGAGATCTGCCACCTCCTGAGCCCCTGTGGGGATCCCCATGTACCAAACCATGGCAGGGGGGTCCTACCACACACAAACCTCCACATCCCCCCCAAAGCCACAACAACACAAACCTGGTGAGACCATCTGTGCCTCCACCCCATGGCTTCCTGTTGGGGCTCTCATTGGCCCATTCCTCCTTCTCTGTGGCTCCCAGGAAGATGGCAAATTTCATCTCCAACAAGAAGCAAACCAAACAACCCCCACTCACAACACCCAGGCTCTGTGGCAGAGGGAAGAGGTTTCTGCATTGCTCATTTTCTGTCAAGTTAACAGCAGCTGAACAATCTCCTTTCTTCCCCTGGTGGTTCCCCCTCCCCTTCCTTTCTTTTTCCATTTCAACCACCTCAAGCAGAAGGGCCTCCGAGGCACTGGTGACTTCAAAGACACCGGGTCCAATGTGCAGCAAGTGATAAAAACCTACACAGCACGCACTGGGCAAATTAATGTCCCCTCCAGAGCCACCAGTCCCAGCAGCCCCATAATGAGATGCTGTACTGAAGGGGAGGGGGAGCTTGGTGCAGAAGGGGAGATGTATTTAATGTATGCAAATTGACTCACATGCAAATTGCCACTAAGTTAAAAATAACGCATTGCATGAGGAGTTAGTCTTTTAAAACATTTGTTTATTCATTAGGGTAATCTCTGTTATCAGTCACCTCTTTCCTTGCACATTAAGTGCTCAGTTTGAGGGAAGTTTCTGTATTACAAGTCTGGGGGACAGCTGTGACTTCCTGCTGATCTCAGCCACCACACAACTCCAATTTTCCTCCCCTTCCTTCTCTTCCCTTCTACCCATAGACTACAGGAGTTAAAATTGCATTTCCTCGGAGAGAAGACACTCAAAGTGATCAAATTCAAGGACAAAAGTTGACAGAGCCACCCAAAGCAGCTCTTGACAGCCTGAGCCTTCTCCAGGGTCAGACCAGGAGCCTCTGTCCCAGCTGGGCTCAGGGTGACCAAGCTGGATGGATGGGACAACATCAACCTTGCAGCTTCCCTTCCTTCTGCTGACCAGGGACAGGACACCAGGAAACAGCTGCAGCTGTGACAGGTGAGGGTTAGACTGGATATCAAGAAAATTTTCTTCCCCCCCAGAGGTTGTGGGGCACTGCCCAGGCTCCCCAGGGAATGGGCATGGCCCCAAGGCTGCCAGAGCTCCAGGAGTGCTTGGACAGTGCTCTCAGACCCAGGGTGGGGTTGTTGGGGTGTCCTGGGCAAAGCCAGGAGCTGGATTGATGATCCCTGTGGGTCCCTTCCTGCTCAGGACATTCTGTGACTCCATGAAATAAGAGTGTAAATGGGCTGAGCTCTGCAGGGCAGCTGATCCTCCCCACACAGCTAATTAATATTAGATCCTGCCAGTGATACTAAGCACTTGGACAGCTGCTGGCAGAGCATCCAACTGATCCTGGCTGATTGATCTCATGGCAAATCCACTGCTGATCCTACCTGGCATTACAGAGGGGCCCCAGGGTTTTGAACAGTGCACAGGGAGTGGGAAGGGGTGGTGGATGCTATTTCAAGGTGATGGGTGCAGTCCTACTGCCAGGGGGGTATTCAGAGACCGAGAGCACGTGGTTTGTCCAGAGTTTGATACCAAGCCTTTGCTGCAGGCTTAGGAAGGGTCTCAAGTGGGATCTACATGGAGAGCAGTTCTCCATCCAGCAGTGCTGGAGTGTGTTAACACTTTGCAGTCTTTAGACATCCAACACCCTGGGAGATGGCGGGGAGGGAGGGGTATCCTCTGGGCTGAAGCACAGAAGGAGCCCTGACATTCTGCTTTCACTGGGATAGAAATAATTTTTTCCTGGTAGTTAATACATTCCCCACTAATTGCAAAGATCTTGATGGTGCAGAAGAGGAGTGGCCCTAGACAGAAGCTCCAGCCATCCCAAGCAAGAGAACAATCCAGAAAATCTCTGCTTCAGTTGTACCAAATTGTCATGGCCAGAGCTGCTGCAGCTGGACCATCTCCAGGTCCCAGAGGAGCATGTTCTGCCATTCCTGTTTTGATAATTTCTTACTACTCAGCCCAAGATTGATGAAGTTGCAATGTTAGCACAACCCTCCAGCACCTGCCAATGATCAGGAAGTTTCTTACTTCATTAGTTAACTCTGCTCCTCTTGGGAACCTCATTCTTCTGTCCTGTGCTGATGTCAAGAGCTGTAAAAACAGAACTAAAGGGAGTCTGAGGACAGCAATAAGCATTATTCATTTTCCTTCAGCTGGAATTCTAAATCAACATACAAACAGAGATCCACCCTAGCAAGAACCAGGACTCCTTCTATGGGCAAAGAGGAACAGCAGGGCTGAGTTCCCTCTCCAAGCACTGCCCACTGGGAGCAGCCTGCTCCTCCTCTGCCTCACCAAGGGACAGACCTGAGCAGGGATGTTGATGGAAATCCCTCCTCACAACAGCAAGGGCAGGTTTAAAGAGATTGGATTAAACTGCATTAACCTCTGTGTGGACACAGTCACTCCAGATTTAAGTGGCCATTGCTCAGTTTAACAGAAGCCACCTCAATGTGACCTAATTCACCACCTGAGTAAATAAGGCAAACCAAATAAAGGTCAATGACTGTTAAGAAGTGGCTACCCAGAGGAGAGTGACCCACTCAGAGCTTACCTATCAGCACAGATTAACAGCAGACACCATCTCTCATCCCTCTGCCTGGAGCTCCAGCTTGGAAGAGCCACTGAGTCCTGGGTGGGAGCAGCACACCCAGAGTCAGGGGGTCACCCTTAATTCAGGCAGAAGCAAAGATCACAAGTCATGTCAGCAAGAACAAATTCTCATTTCCAGGAGCTCAGCCCTTGCCTCAGCCGAAGAGTTTCAGCTTGTAAGAGATGGGAACAGAGCAGGACAGAGAGGAGATGTTCCCACACACAGGGACCTGGCAGAGCACCACACTGAGCTGCTCCCTCCAGGTGCCAGGTTGTGGCCATCCCAGTTTGAGCTGGAGGAAGCTGAAGCTTGTGACCTGTCACAAAGATGCAGGTGATGATGAAATGGTAGGGACCACCTTACAACACTTTTCAAGGTTCCCAATCTCCCTTATCAGGGAAGGTTGGGAGAGGGAGGCTTCCAAACCCTTGTAGGTGATGGCACAACACCAAACTCAGCTGGGATGTGGGGAATGGGAAATCAGCATCAAAGCACAGGGCCAGCAGGCAGCAAAATGGGATTATACAGATTCATGGACTGGAGATTAAAAAACAGATTAAAGAGACAAGACAGATACCTTGTACTACCCCCTTCCAGTGACTGGGGATTCTGGGCACAACTGGAATGAATGGTAAGGAGGGCTCAGTCCTGTGTGTTCTCTTTACAGAGCTGCTGCTGGAGGCAGGGACCTGGGCTAGGTGACCCACTGCTCTGTCCCAACCAGGCATTTGTATCCCAAATGGCCCAGCCTGGCCCCACACCACTCCATGTCCACAGCTCCTGGCCCCCAGGCAGCACATCCCCACTGCTGTGGTGGGCAGGAGTCTCTTCTCTGCCTGTCCAGAGGAGGATGGACAACAGTAATTACTCATGCAACAGCAGCTGCTCTTTCAGCTTTCCCTGAGCTCAGCCAAGTCAGATATTTCTTCTCCCTGTGCCATCCCCCTCTCCCCACCCCGTGCTACTTCCCCCCAGTTTGTCATTCCCGGTGACACGCCGTGCTGGTGACTGAGAGCTGGTGGCCATCTCTTTCTGTCACCAAGGGTCAAGGTGAGTGATCCTGCCAGGTGCTGCATTTTGCAGAGGATGAAAAGCAACTGAGCCTGAATCCTAATGAGCCACCACCCCTCCACAAGGGTTCAGTGATGCTTTCCCAGTGTCAATCAAGCATAAACAGATTATCCTGCCCCTGAAGCACAGGGACCACCTCCCTTTCCCATTTGTGAAGCCCCAGCAGCTGCTGGTGAGAAAACACAGAATAATGCTCTCCAGAACTACCTAAAAGGAGGTTGTAGCCAGCTGAGAGTCAGCCTCTTCTCCCAAATAATAACAAACAGGATAAGAGGAAATGGCCTCAAATTGTGCTAGCAGAGGTTTAGGTTGGATATTCTGGAAAATTTCTTCACAGAAAGGGTTGTCAAGCTCTGCTACAGGCAGCCAAAGCAGTGGTGGAGTCCCCACACCTGGAGGGATTTCACAGACATGTGGGTGTGGCATCTGGGGACACGGGTCAGTGGTGGCCTTGGCACTGCTGGGTTAATGGTTGGACTCAATGACCTGAGAAGGTTTTTCCAGCCTAAAGGATTCTGTGATTCTCTAAGGAGCATGATTGGACCAGGTGTGGGAGCTTCTCCCAGAGCTCCAGGGCACAGCCCAATCCCACCACAGAGCTCCCCTGATCCCAAAGGACAAGTCTGCTCTCTGCCATACCCAACTGATCTGTATCCCCACAGCTCCCAGCAAGAGCTGCTGCTGCCCTGTTGTGTAGAAACTGCTCAGAGTTGGTGAGGAATTTGTTTCCCCCTGAACCCAGCATCCTCCATCCTGCTCCGAGTCCTTGATGGAACGCACAGCCAGCAATGCCAGCCCACAGACAGACCAACACCTCCACTCTCAGATGATTTCTGCTTTTCTTTTCACTGGTGCCAATGATCACAGGAGGGCCTGCAATCTTGAGACTGAAGGATTAGAGTATGGTGAATTTGGGCTCATCCCAAATCAGGGAGTGGTGTCAGGAATTCCTGCTTTCCCTGCAGGGTCTGTTCTCTCCTAGCATTGCTGAACAGCCTGGATATGCTCCCCACCAAACGGCACAAACTGGAATGCTTCCTAATTAACTGCATGGGAGAGGATAAAAATTCCCTGCTCTTCCCAATCCTGCAGAAGTCAGGGATGCGAGGAAAGACAGCAGAGCAGCAGAGATGGAGGGGCCAGGGTGGAAAATGAACCCGCCAGCATGGCAGGTTAATCACCTAGGGCTCATTAGGTGTCCATTTCCATGATGTGGAGCTCACACACAGGACCAAATAGCAGGGCCTGAAATTTGGAAATATCACAGCTCGGGGCACAGGGATGTGCTCTGCAAAACTCTAATTGCAGGATGTCGGGCAGGACTGTCAAACAGCTGGCACAGCCACCCTGTCACCTCCAGGCCTGCTGCTACCTGACCCGAGTCTGCAACCACAGCGTGCCTTTCCAGATCCATTAATTCCTGCCAAACACTGCAGCTCTGAAAGGAGGCAGAGAGGAAAGAAGGCAGCTTGCTAATGCTCATCACATCCCCAGCCCAAAGCTGCAGCAGAGTTCTCCAGCAGCCCCACACCCAATTCTCAGCTGCTGGAGAGGATCTGATGTTTAAAAGAGGAGCTGCCTGTGCCCAACCTTTGGCTCGGGATCAGCAAGGTCACCGCTGAGGAGGCGCCGGGCTCCTCGTGGCTGTCACTGCTCCTCGCTGGAGCCGTTTCATCCCAGCTGCTCTGGCTGCAGGGGCTGTTGCTGGGTTCAGCTCCCAGTTTTCCTTCCCGCTGCCCAGGCACGGCACGTCCCGCTCTGACAGGGAAATCAAGGCGCCGCAGCAGCAATGAATTATCGCTCACAAAAAGGGCCTGGCGCCCTGCAGCTCCAGGGTGGAGTGACCTCCATGAATACCTGTGCACACACACCCCCTTTGAGGTTTGGTGTGTGAGCACCAAGGCTGCGCAGTAAACCAGAGATTAATGCACAGCTGAGCAGAGCATTCCTAGGCAAGAATACAAAGCAGAACAAAGGCCTTGTCATGCCTTCAGTTTCTTCCCCACGGTTTCAATTTATTTCATTTTCTTTGGAAAAAACTTCCTGTGCACAACTTCCAGCTTACAGCCCTGGCTTTGCAGAACTCCAGCATGCAATAGGAGCCTCATTCCATTGCAGGAAGCAAATCTCCTGCAAAGCCAAGTCCCCAGCAGACTTTTCAGGCAGTCAACACATTCTGGAAGCCTCATGCTGCTTCCAGGGGGTCTGTCCAGGCAGAGCCAGTCAGGAAATCTACCCCTTAATGCCAGTCATCTGCACCAGGGAGGTCTAGAGAGCACCAGGTCATTCAGCAAAACCCATTAAATTCTTGGATCCTTGGCAGGAGTCAGGGAAGGTATTTTGGGATCACTCTTCCACCTGGCTTCAAAGCATGGCAAAGCAGAGCCAAGAGCAAGAGGGAGAGGACAGCTGAGCATGGGGCTTCCCATCACATCTTAGCAGGAGATATTTGGAATCACTGAGTCATTAAGGTTGGAAAAGCCCTTTAAGATAGAGTCCAACCATTACCCCAACACTGCCAGGCCCACCAATGACCCATGTCCCACATCCATGCTCGTTTTGTGCTTCTCAGGACAGCCTCCTCCATGTCTTACTCTACTTACAGAACACTCTGAAGGCAGTTGCTATAGAGGTTTTCCTGTCAGAAGAAGGTTTTCAAGATCTTCTTGCGTCCAAACAGCGCAGAATCACAGGATGGTTTAGGCTGGAAAAGCCCTTTAAGACCATAGAGTCTGACTATCCCCCCAGCACTGCCAAGGCCAGCACTGACCCATGCCCCCAACTGCCACGTCCACATGTCTGTTAAATCCCTTCAGAAATGGGAATTCCACCACTGCCCTGGGCAGCCTGTTCTAGTGCCTGACAGCCCTTTCAGTGAAGAAATTTTCCAGAATATCCAGCATAAATATGATCCCAAGGCAGGTTTTGGGATGGCAGCTCTCTGCAGCACAGGTTGGGTGTTGGCAGGATAATCCT